>NC_081849.1:19742950-20052232 GCF_963259705.1 Myotis daubentonii
AGAAATGCTCTGCCATTTGCAGTGAACTGCTATCTCATTTTAAAGACACCTGATCATTAATGAGAATTATGTCTTTTTTCTATGTTAGAAAGGAATATTATATCTAGAGGAAACATAATCAAAGCAACACAGTTCAGAAATGCAGCCATTGATTTACTTATAATGGTAACCTTTGGGCTATGATAAACAAAGAATGTAAGTGGAGTGTCATTTCCTTTGGGCTAAGACTTTTACTGTCATTTCAAAAATTAAGGCATGGTTAACCATGGACAAAAAGTTAACTGAACTGCAGTTGTTCTTGATAACTTCCTAGTTCTACTGTCTCTTGTCTTTCCCCTTTAATGGTGTCTCCTCTTCCTGCTGCAAGATTCCTCTGCTTTAATGCATCTATGACAATCATCCACCTCTCCTATAGCTCTATTCTCATTCCCATATATTATCTGCCTCTGTAGCTGTCAGTCTCACTAGACTGAGCTCTTTGAGGACAGGTACTACTTATTTATGATTATATTTTCGATGTCTTTAAGTACTACCAAATGAACATAAAATCTCTTCCAGTACCTCTAAGCCAACATCAGAACTCTTCTGGAATGAAGGTTATACCACACAATAACTGAGCGTCAATGGAATTTGCACAAGTTAACTGGCCCCAATCCAACCAATGCCAACCAAGAATTTATGAAGCATTTATTGGGCATCTACTTAGTTCAAATACTCTTCCAGAAACTGGGAATATACTGGTGAACAAAATTGGCTATGGTCTTGACCTCATGGCACTTGAATTCTAGTAGTATGTAGGATGACATGTGAATAAATAAAGATATACAAGGGAGGGAAAAAGTAGGTTTACATTTGTGAGTACACAAAACAGAGTTTATTTGTGTATTATTATTTAATTATTTTTTTTTTATAGGAACAATTGTAAACCTACTTTTGCCCCATGCTGGAGTATTACAAGTACAAGAATACAGACAAAGCATAATGGGAATATAGGTTGTGACAGGGTACTATTTTGGCTAGATGGTCAAGTAAGGTAGAATGGTCCTTTCTAGAATACTTGCAATTTTTTAAAATATACTTTTATTAATTTCAGAGAGGAAGAGAGATAGAAACATCAATGATGAGAGAGAATCATTAATTGGCTGCCTCCTGCAACCCTCTACTGGGGATTGAGCCCACAACCCAGGTACATGCCCTGACCAGGAATTGAACTGTGACCTCCTGGTTCATAGGTCAACATTCAACCATTCAACCACACTGACAGGGCCTTGTAATTTTTAATTTATGGATTTGCTTTCCCATTTAATGTCTTGCATTTCCTATCTTATTAAATGCTCAGTTCCCTTTTTGTTGCTTCCTTCCACTCTCTTCTGGCTAATCACTCTAGCTGTAAGACAAACTATCATCAATCTAGTTTGAGCTGTCTTTAGGACACCACATCTCTAAGTACACGGGCTAGGGCTGCAAATATGAGGTGTCTAGTGGCAATCTGTGTGTGGATGTGCCCAGTACTTCTCCCCTTTTTTTCTGAGAGCTTCATTTTCCTTTTAGGAACATACTATCCTTTCAATTTAAGTATGACTTCTTTTAAGAACTGACTTCATTACATATGACCTCCCCATGCCAGTCATAGGGAAATTGCACAGGCTGAGCTAGTCATAGAAACTCATTTTTCTGGTTATAGTGATTAGGGGATGGGCATTTATACCCAACTGGGTCAGAATTCTTATTCAAGATTGTAAACCTAGAACCAGTTGATAAGAATTTCTTTTTTACGCCTTCCTGATCACAAAGTCATAGGGATACTATATCATTTAGGATTTAGTCAGAAAAAAGAATCTATGTATTCCTGATGTTAAGGATTTTAATACAGAGAATTAGGAGCTTATTATACTCTTGTCAAAAGAGTTGAGGGAATAAAGATCAGATAACCACCATTGACTCTGCTGTGGTTCTGAAGTTGATCTAGAAGCCACTGCAGTTATGGAGACTCTCTGGGAATTTCCCTTCAATTGCTGAAATCTGCAATTGGAGACTGAAATTGAAGTGAAGTGGCAAACCTGATGCCAGTGTGTATTACTCTGCTCATTTGTGCTCCTTCTCTTCCACTTTGCAAATTTGTCTGAGTGCCTGTATTGGCAAATTACCACTCAAAGTATATAGCAAAGGAGATTTTCAGAAATCTATTTCCTTTGATTTTTCTTCTGTGATTGCAGAGTCCTTATAAGGAGGTAATGGTAATGTAGCATTGATAACAGAGAACCCAGCATAAATGTGATTTTTATGTTTCGCTGACCTTTATCCATTCACTTGAGAATGAAACACACACACACACACACACACACACACACACACACACACACCCCTCAATGAAACCAATGGAAAAGGGATGAGGAAGGAGCAACATATATGTTGTACAACATATCAAGTGTACAAATTTATTCAGGATAGATTTCCTGTTATAACACAAGGCATGTAAGTCTGGGAGTCTCTTTTAATGCACAGATTACTCTATTTATTTTTTCCCTTAGAATTTATTTATTGAAGAACCAGATTTGTCCTGTGGTTTTTCCACAGTCTTCTTGAGTTTATTGTATCCCCATGGGACAGTTTAATATGCTCACCAAGCCTCTGTATTGGAAATTGCCTCTAGAGCAGCGGTTCTCAACCTGTGGGTCATGACCCCTTTAGGGGTCAAACGACCCTTTCACAGGGGTCACCTAAGACCATTGGAAAACACATATATAACTACATATTGTTTTTGTGATTAATCACTATGCTTTAATTATGTTCAATTTGTAACAATGAAATTGGGGGTCACCACAACATGAGGAACTGTATTAAAGGGTCGCAGCATTAGGAAGGTTGAGAACCACTGCTCTAGAGGCTTGATTCTACTTATGTTAAATTTATTTGGCAAGAGTACTTCATTGGTGTATTGTGTTCTTCTTTCAGGAGATATAACATCTTTTATTGTGTCTCTTTTTGTGATGTAATAGACATAGATGTTCAATGTCTATGACATTTCCTTCGTTAAGGATATGTATTTGTTAGTGTGATACTTATTTTAAAGGGAAGCACCCCTAATACAGGGAAGACAGGATAAATATATGATAATTAAAAATTAAGCTTCCTATCTTTCTCCAAAGGAGACTAATACCTTCTTTAAAGTATACTTTTAAGTATGAATTTTCAGAGAAATATCTGAACAAAAGAAATATTGGATACATTCATAGACAAATGCATATTTAAGATCAGGTCAGAAAACATATGAATAAAATTATTTCATTACTCCCTCTTTATTATTGTTTCTTTATTTTCACAGTCCAAATTTTAGTTCCTTAATTACAAATAGATTATACATCATGGGGAATTTTTGAAAGGGGTAATGAAAATGATATTCTATAGTGAGGAATTTTTCTCATTATAAGCATTTGTTGCATTCAAAATCCTAAAAAACTAAAAAAAAAAAAGCACACACAAAAAACAAAACAAAATGCCTGCCAAACATAATCACAATTGTATTGGATTCTCTGTTATCATGAATATGTTTGAATATATACAACATTTTGTATTCAATAAAGATATATTCCATTAAATAGTACAATAAAATAGTTTCATAAGAGTATTCCAAAATCTGTATTTCATGAATGGAATAGCATTGTGCTTCACTATTAAAAGCAATGTTACCAGTGTAGAGAATTTTGACTATTTGTGATGATATGGGATTTGACTTGGAAGGAAGTCTCAGTGGAGAATTTATTGCAAACAAGGGAGCATACCGACCATTTTTGCTTTTGTTATTCAGGCATTCAATCATCTCTCAGGTCATCCTTAGATGGGGAACTGTAGAGGTAGTGACTGTGACTAAAAGCAATGATTCTACATTCACAAGAGCAGCATCAAATACAAGTTGGAAATTTTCTTTTGTTCTCTTTTGGTCTAGGATTTTTGGGTGACTATTGCATGGTTTCATCCTAACATCGCTTTTTAAGAGCTCTTATGAAACAACTAGTGTCCTGGTGCACAGATTTGCGCACATTGAAAGGAAATTAATTTGAAGAAATATTTTAATATCGCTATTCACCCTCTCTCTATAATAGAAGTGTCAGAGATGAAAGAAAATTAGTAAAATGTATATGAAAATAATATATAAATTGATTAATAAATAAACAATAACAACATGTTATAACAACAAAGACATGACATAAAAACAATAAAACGACATGAAAACAACAAAAACATGATATAAAAACAACATTGATAAAAACAATGACTGATATATTGATTAAACATATTCTAATAGCCCCCTGTATATCATATTAAGAATAAAAACACTTTCAGAGTGCTTAACTAATTTCTGTTGTGATGAAGTATTTACAACTTTAACTTTAAAGTTACACACTCTTCAAACTCAAGAGAAAGCAACATAAACTAGTAACTGACCATGTCCAAAAACGGGTTCAGGTAGGAATATTCCTACTCTGTCTAGAGTTTGTCCTTGTGATTTATTAATAGTCACTGCAAATGCTGGCATCACGGGAAACTGTCTTCGAATTAATTTAAACGGGAGGCCAGTGTCAGATGAGGACAAATTCTTGGAATCAGAACCACCTCTCCTTCCTCAGATCCTGTTAATACTTCAGCTTCGATTATGTTAGGTCACAATCTTTTGATACTAAATCTAGTACCATTACAAAGACCCCATTTACTATTAAGATTTCTCAGTAGCGTGATGATTGTGTCTACTTTCAATTTTAATTTATGACACAGCATTCCCGAAGGAGTAATGCTATTAAGAAATTCGATGGAACCTTATATATGTGGCGCGTGTTTGAGTCAACGTTTATTTTTAAATTGCCAGTGCGCATCATATGTACCAACTGGCTGGTCGGTCAGAAGGTTTGATGGACATATGGTAGGTCACTTAGTCTTTTATATATATAAAGATGCTGCAACATAGTGTCTGCTGTAGCCTATGTAATGGCTCCCCTCTTAACACCACAGGATGAAAAATAAAATAAAATAAAATAAACAGAGGTAGCTTAGAGGATACCTTATTATCTATTGCTATTCAGAGCAGCAATCTTAAAGAGGGTTTCAAAAAGGATGTTAGGAAGTGAAGATCTCTGGCACACAGGATGGTTAGCCTAAAAGTATATTGAAATATTTTACTTAACTTGTTAAGAAGTTTCCCTAAATCAAAGACTATTTTAACCTGTAAGAAGATGATAATTTTATTGATCAGTGAAACTCATCTAAAGGGTTGGCAAAAGAAGGTTTACAGTATTTGTATGGAAAATAATACAATAATTAATAAATAATAATATAAGAATAAACTCTTGATTCCCATACTCACAACTGTAAACCTACCTTTGCCAACCCTGTATAAAGCAGAGAGATAGTATATTTAAAGAACTTGTAAATTTAGACTCTCTTCCGATGTATTGAAGTTAAATGTATTGAGCTGTGATTAAATGATTATCACATTACAAATATGCTAGTTTTCAGAGAGTTAGGTATAATGATATTTGTTTTAAAAATTTAAATATTAGTAATTTGGCATCATAAAAACTTTATTTCAAAATAATTTTAATCCTATACATGTTGGTAATCTCATTTTTCCTGCTTGTTCCCTTCCTTGGTGGATGAAAACACAAAATGTGGGTTGATTAATGTTTAAAAGCTTAAAATAACACCTAAATAGGGGCTAAAAAGCAGGTTTTGCTTTATATTTTTTATAAAAAAAGAAAAGAAAGTACGAGTTTTAACTCAGCACCTGCACATCTTCAGGCTGTTGGGTTGCTCACTTGGCTGGAGCTTCCTGCTCTAGGTGAGCTGGCACTTCAGGGAAGCCTCTCAAGGGAAGCATGCTTTCCAGAAGGGGCGGGTCTATGCAAATGTACTATAATATGAGATGTATAAGTGCAACTTAGGAAGCTTGGTATGGGTGCACCCATACCATTCATTGGAATTCAGCAGTTCTATACCATAAAAATGTTTACTATCTCATGAATGTAAAAGAAGACACTCGAGTCAGGTGAAGCTATCATCTGTCTGCACACCTTAAACACAACTTGAAGCTACTTGGGAAAACAAGTCTATTTAAAATAGAATCGGGTTTCAAGGTAGAGGAGTCTAATGAAAAAAACTTTAATTTTTAAAAGGTAATGAATATATTTGTTTCTAAGCTTGGATTTCAGTTTATCATATGGTTTACTTATTAAAGTTCCAAATATTTTTACAATATAAGCCACATTTTTCAAGAAGAAATAGATCACAATATGAAAAAAAAGAGAATTGTTCACCTTGTATAGCATAAGAATGGTATGCCTTCAAATAACTTATTTTCTTATTATCCTATATAATAAAAGCCTAATATGCTAAGTGTCTGGTCGTCCGGTTGTCTATTCAACCAAAGCATAATATGCTAATGATATGCTACAGCTACTCAATCTCTCACTATGACATGCACTGACCACCAGGGGGGCAGACACTCCAACTGGTAGGTTAGCTTGCTGTTGGGGTCCAGCTGATCAGGATTGAGCGAAATGGGCTGGACATGCCCTGGAACCCTCCCACGTCCCTCCCCAGCTGGTCAACCTCCTGTGTCCCAACCCCAATTGTGCACCATGGGGTCCCTTGGCCTGGCCTGTGCCCTCTCACAATCTGGGACTCCTCAGGGGATGTTGGAGAGCTGGTTTCGGTCCGATCCTGCTCAATGCAGGAGCTGCCTCCTGGTGGTCAGTTTGCTCCCACAGGGGGAGCACTGCTCAGCCAGAAACTGGGCTCACAGCTGGTGAGTGCAGTGGCAGTGGTGGGAACCTCTCCCACCTCCACGGAAGCACTAGGATGTCCGACTGCTGGCTTAGGCCCGCTCCCTGCCTTAGCTGGCAATCTGACATCCCCCGAGGGCTCCTGGAGTGTGAGAGGGCGTAGGCCGGACTGAGGGACCCTACCCCCTCTAGTGCCCGAATTTCATGCACTGGGACTCTAATGTTTAAGATAATATAATTAACTGAGATTTAATTTGAGTATAAATTTTCAAGAATTCAATAATGAATTAAGCAAAGTAGTCTAATATAATCACATATCAACTTAAACAAATTAAAATAGGTTAATTATGATTTCTTTGTGTTAATATGGGATCAAACATGGAGTTTGATGTATTTAATTAAAGAATTAACTAATTCAATTATCACTTCTTATGTCAGACATAAACTTAGTCACAAGTATACTTTTTAAAAATTTATTTTTATTGTTGAGAGTATTACAGATTCCCCCATCCCCTCTATCCCCCTCCAGCTGTCCCCCACTCCACCTCAGGCCTTCACCTCACTATTGTCTGTGTCCATGGCTATGCATATATGCATGTAAGTTCTTCAGTTAATCTCTTCCCACCTGCCTCCCCGCTTTCCCTCTGAGATCTGTCAGTCTGTTCCATGCTTCCATGTCTCACACCTGCCAGAATGGCTCCCATCAATACATCAACAAACAACAAGTGCTGGCGAGGATGTGGAGAAAAGGGGACCCTGGTACACTGCTGGTGGGAATGCAGACTGATGCAGTCACTGTGGAAGATAGTATAGTGTTTCCTCAAAAAGTTAAAAATGGAACTGCCATTTTTCCCAGTGATCCCACTTCTGGGAACATATTCCAAGAATCCCAAAACACCAATCAGAAAGAATATATGCACCCCTATATTCATAGCAGTATCTTACATAACAAAAGGCTAATATGGAAATTGTCTCCTGGACCAGGAGTTTGACTAGGAGTTCAACTGGGTGTTCGACCCAGGGGTGGGGTCAGCCAGCCAACCACCCACGGTCCCTCAGCCCTGATCAGGGTAGGCTGGCCGGACCCCACCCAAGCATGCACCGGGCCTCTAGTTACTTATAATAGCTAAGATCTGGAAATAGCTCAAGTGCCCATCACTAGAGAAGTGGGTAAAACAGCTGTGGTATATTTACACAATGGAATACTAGGCAGTTGTAAAAAAAGAAGGATCTTTTAGCCTTTGCAGCAGAATAGATGAACGTGGAGATGATTACGCTAAGTGAAATAAGCCAGTCAGAGAAAGACAAATATCACATGATCTCACTTCTAAGTGAATCTAGTGAACAGAATAAATTGATGGACAAGAATACTTTTAAATATGCAAACTTTTTTGTACAAAACTGAAAGTTATTACTCAATTCTGTGTCCATAAATTGTTCCAGAGTTAGCAAATGAATTTCTAAATCCTAAATCAATAGGTACGACTATCTATCACAATGTTTTTGACAATTAATGATACAAAATTGAGAATAAAATGATACAGTCTTGATTAAAAGAGCTTAGCCACAAAGATTATAAAACCGGAAATTTGTAACTACTTTATAATATACACATGTCTGAGGATTCTTAGCAGTGATGATGCCTGGGTTAAACACCATTTAAAAGTATTTCAGCATAATAACAGATGAATGAACAGAATCATAATTTATGGTTTAGGGATAAAAATGTCATCCCATTGCACTGCATTGCTTCCCTCTGGTATTTATCATAGAAAAAACTTAGGTGTTGGTCAGTTCCATGTCCACTCTTCCCTAAAATAAAGATTCTCCATTATTTTGTACATTTTACTACATTGGAAAAACAAGCAAAGAATAACATAGTATGGTAACAACACTGATCACATATCAAGCCCTCAATAAATGATAGCCATGAGCAGCGTCACTAAATAATGTAATTCCTTTAATGTAAGTTACATTGGGGCATGACAGCTCAGGAACAGAATGAATGGATAAAAATTAAAAACTAGAAAAACATGTGTGTGTTGCTTTGAGGTATAGAGTACAAGAAAGAGATAAAATTATTTGCCAATATCTCGGCTTCACCATCCAAACCATCTAACCTAGAAAGGAAAGGAGAAATTGGGGAAGGAAAAGGTAGATAAATCATTGTAATATTCTATTCACTACCAATAGTCAAAAGTGAAAATTTTAGTCTACTGTAATTTTGAATAGTACAGCAGTATGCTTTCTTTTTCTCTATGTGATAGATTATTTGCGTTCACTAGAACTTGAACAATTCCACTGGGGAAAAAAATAAAAAATAAAATGAGTAATTACCTATTTTTTTCTGTATTTTTGCTAATAGAATTATTTATTGTGGGGTTTTCTTGGTCCATGACTGCAATAATCTATGATTTCATTATTTTTAACAAAAGGCCAAGGACAATTTGCTGCCACCATTTCTTTTGGCTCAGTTACCATTAGTGGCCAATAAATATAGCTAAGTAAGTTACTATTACCCTGAGGTAGCACGGATGTTATGACTCAGAATCCTTTTTTCTGCCCTTCCTGCGATCTCACCTGAGTAGAATGGAATGCCTCAGTACATTTTGTGACAGCTTATATAGCTTGATGGGTTAGTTTGCTCACTCGGTAATACAGTGCAATAGTTCATACTTTATATTGTCCTACAGATGTCCTGGCCCGGGCTTCACTACACCTAGACTTTTCCACATGAACTTCCAAGGACAAAAATCTATCTTTGGATATTCACCAGTAATCTCAAATAAGCAACCATTTATTTAGTGTAAGGGAGCATCTAGGGATCTATTTACTGTTGCAGGAAAAAAAAAATTGTGTTACCGTGATTACAGTGAAGTTGCAAATTGTTACCCAGTCAGTGCCAGCTGTTACATTGAAAATATTTTATTTTTGACCTGAATAATTTCCATTCAAATAAATAAATCAACAAACTCATTTTGGTGTCTCCATTTTTTTAAAAATGGAAATGCCACAGTATTATTAAGGTTGCTTAGCAACCACAAAATGGTGAGGATTAAAGAGCCCAATAAAATAAATGATTGTATTTCCATAGAGTGAGAGGAATCGTGCTGGTTTGGTCAGCCTACAGCCCTATGACATCTACAGCATTCATTGTTAAAACTGTGGGCCAATTTTACAATAGCATCCGTGGTCATCATGTCTAGTTGAAGTACAGCTCTGAGGTATACCATCTGCTGATTTCCTACATAGTCATTCATTGTATTACCTGCCAGGTTTCGTAAAGATTTCAGTGAACTTGCTGTTAATATAGATGGTGTATAAGAAAGATCCTAATAGCTTTCACAAGTATCCTTTTTCAGCTATCTAATATTTTAAGGCTATGTGCAGATTTGGTCTGTTTTATTTTTCTCTGTTTTGTTTGTTTTATGAATTCTGTCTCAATGGTTTTAAGTGAGAAACAATTAATATGTTATAATAGACGCAAGTGAAGTTTGTGTTTATATAAAGAAATAAAATATCCCAAGAAAAAGAAAATTCATTGTAATAGTCTATTCATTATCAATAGTCAAAAGTGAAAATAGCAATTTTAGTCTACTGTAATTTTGAATACTACACTAGAATTGAAATAGCAATTGCTCAATGTATATGTTAATTTAATAAATATGTGTTTAATTACTTTTCATCAGAAAATTACCCCATTTATATTAAGAAATACACTTTTGTGGTTTTATAAAAATAGAATCTAAATACCATATATTGATTGCTTTCTGGTGGCTAATAAATTCATTAATTCATTCATCTATTAAATGCTATTGTAGCCTATTATACACTGCGCTTGGCCCCAGGGAAAGAAAAATAAGATCTTTGTCATACAGAAACTCACAATAGAGTAAGAGTTCCAATTTTAACTACAAAGATATGCTAATGTAGGGGCACACCCAACAGTTTGAAAATGTAGAGGAAGTAATAGCCCTTTCTGAAAGCATCTGGGTAGATCTCATAGAGGAGTTGCCATTAGCGTTGGGTGTTGGACAGCAACTAGAATTGTATGTATGTATGTATGTGTGTATGTATGTATGTATGTATGTATGTATGTATGTATTTACTTATTTATTTAAGAGAGAATGGACCAGAGGGAGACGGAGAGAATGGGAGAGAGACCGAGGGAGAGAAACACAGATATGAGAGAGACACTTATCTGCAGGCATCCCAACCAGGGTGGGGATGGAACCTGAAACCCAGGGAGGTGCCCTTGACCGGGAATCAAATCTGAGACCCTTTGGTAACTGAGACCCTTTGGTGCAGGGCCAACACTCTAAACCACTGAGTGACTCTGGCTGGGCCGACAGTGACTAGAATTTAGGAGGCATAGAAAGCAGAACGGGCCTGTCCTTGAGTGTGTTTGTATGTGGATAAACATGGAGGTGAAGCCAGGGAGATCCAATGTGTCTGAAACTTAGATGGGTCATGTGGAATGGAAAGACACACCACTAGAGAAGTAGAGTCAGTTAAGCTGTTCTTGAAGAGAAATTTATTCTGGAAAAAAAAATGGAAATTTTAAATAGAATGAATAATATCAACAATAGGTCTAAGGAGATGACTTTTCTCAAAGCTTTTATCCAATGATGGGCTTTCCTAATAACCTTTATTTCTCCCTCACTAAATAGGCTGAGCACTTACACAAAATGAGTTATACAACTTCTGAAATTTATTAGCTAGGAATTGCCTTTAATGAGTGTTAGCTTTAAGATGGCCACAGCTGTCATCAATTCCAGCAAGCAATATTTCTAAAATCTGTCTACCTCCACATCCCATATTTCTATCTTGACAATTTCCCATTGCTGCTAGTTCAAGAAATATATAGCTACCAGCATATGATAAACTTAGCAAGATTTGAAAATCCTTAATTTCTTACAAATTCCCTAAACTGATGTCAGAAAACAATATGTGTGATTTTTGCTTGGGTTTCAGTCAAGTGTGAGCAGGAAAAAATAGCACAATCAATTGGGAGAATGTTGAGGTGAATGTTAATGAAGTGTTATTACAAAAGTGTGGGCAAGTCACAAGGAAAACATAAGGATCGTTGGTACCCTGGTGGGGGTGGGAGGAAGGATGTCCGCCAACTCCATGCCTCAAGCGGTGAGGAGGAAGGGTGGTTATTTTCAGAATCCATGGAGAGAAGCCCCTGTCGAGAGAGGGCCACATCATAGGAGCCACCGGGACAAGAGCCTAACCTGACTTCACAGGGAGGGGCCTCAGGAAATAAACTCTAACCCATACTTTCCTCCTTCATTTCCATCTTCTATCAACAAGACGCTAGAGTGTAAAGGAGTCTGAGATGTAGAGTGCAGAGGGCAGCCACTCAGGGCAGCCACTGAGCAGTGTGGAAAGGGTGGAGAGTATGAGCAAATGGAGGATAGCTAACAGAGTTTAAGTTCCATTCACTTAAGTCATCACCACAAGACTAACATAGTAACCTAAGACGATTTGGGGGGACATACGTAGTGAGCTGGCATGGTCCCCTACTAACCGCAGAGAGCGGAACCTGAGGCACTGCACCACTTTGAAAGAGCTCAAGGTGCGTGAAACAGGAAATAAGTTAAGACAAAAGGTAGGTAACTATTCTAACAATTTTAGACTTCAAGTGTTAGTCAAATTTTTACATTTCTATAGTTACCAGGTTTAATTAAAACAGAAATCATAATTCTAGTCATTAGAGGATTGAACAGTCTTACATAAACAGGAATACAAATTGCTGGTAGTTTTTTCAGCTTTTTTACTAATACATATACAGTGATTTTATCTTCACTCATACCTAAATATTAGAAATTTATCTAGCCTCTTCCAAGCCTGTTTAACTTTTCTTATATAATAAGTAACCAAATCTCATTTATAAAATCATTGCCAGGATCTTCTGATGCATTAATTACCCAGTATTTGTCCTATTACAATGTTTGTGATGATTGCAAACATTATACACAGCACATCTTGGAGTACGTATGGCTATCTTTTTGTATTGAACAGCATTTGTTCTTGTTATTCCATTAACATGAGTTAAAAATTACTCTCCTCTAAGACCAATTTTGCAATTCTCAATTCATTCCAATTGTCACTACCGCAAGGAGGATTTCATTCAATATAGTTTGCCTTAGGAGTCTCCTGGATCTGTTCTTTAGAATAGATGGCCACTTCAAAGAAACAAAATACCGAGTAAATCAGTCATTTCAATTGTTTGACAGAACAAATCTGTTTGATTTAATGGCCTAACTTTGTTCATTACATTAGAGCCATGGATGCGCAGAACAAGGCACCAACAGAACAAGGCACCGAGAGAATAGGAACTTGGAGGTTACGTACCAGAAAGTGCTGCTTAGGAATAGCTCTCCTGTGATGGGGAATACCCTTGAGGAGAACCCTGGCTACAGGTGACATAGTGTTAGTTGACAGACCGTCCAGACAAGACACTCGGCAAATGGAATTGGTGACCTAGTCAGTAAGTTAGTCAGGGAGCCAACATTGAAGATATGTAAGAGTGGATGCAAGGGACCCAACCAGGGACTAGGGTTATAGAGTGCGGCTCTCAGTGGGTGGAACAGTTGAAGGCTTAACAAAAAGAAAGAAGGTTCTGAGCCCCAAAAGCTCTTTACTAAAAAAGTGCCCAAGAGAATGGATCAAATCTGGAAATTTGAATAGACTCTGATATTCATGTCACTGTCTGCCAATTCTGTCACATTAATTTTGATATTTATGCTGTTAAACCTTGCTTTAAGCGTTGTATCTATTTTTCTCTTCTCATCCAAATCCCATGTTTATAGTCCCATCTCTAGTCACATCCTTTCTGTAAAATGGCCTCCAATACATTTTGATCTTTTTTGATTGCTGGCCTCCCAGAGCATTTTTTTTTTTTAGTTAAGTGTGTTTTAATTCTTTATTATATTATTATGTATTAACATATAAATTTTCCCATGACAAAACGCATTTTTCTCAACTAAACTGAAAGTTACTCAAAACCAGGGTCCCTGTTATTGATATCCCCACCACCAACACAGTGCTTAGACTAACATTAGATCCATGCAGTAAAGATTCCATGAAAATTTGTAGAAGTATGTAAATTTAATAATATTTGCCGGTTATCATTGAAAAGCTGGTTATCAATAAAATAACCAGCTTCTAAGATTGTTATATGCCTTGTCCAGGTGGCTCAGTTGGTTGGAGTATCATCCTGCACACCAAGAGGTTGTGGGTTCAATTCCCAATGAGGGCACATACCTAGGTTGTGGGTTTGATCCTTGGTTGGGGCATGTATAGGAGGCAACCAATCAATGTTTCTCTCACATGGATCTCTCTCTCTCTCTCTCTCTCTTCCTCTCTCTAAAATTTATAAAAAAAGACCAAAAAACCATACCCTCAAATGATGATTTTTAAAAAAGGATTGTTGGGTTAGAACCATGTTATGTATTTCTTTTAGTTACACTAATTATATTTCCCAATTCTGATGCCATGTGCCTCTGGCCCAATCAAGCTGGTTCTTGATGACAGGGTTATTTTGGAAGGAAGGGGGCTCTTTACATTGACATACAGTGATGGGCACATGTAAACACTCTACAGATATTTGCATTGATATTTACATTTTAATCTGGGTTTGAGTGCCTTGAAACAGCCACAGCGTAAAGGAATCATTTCACCTAGATACACATGCCTATTTGTAAAGTTAGATATAATTATTCTGTATATTTGGCTTTCCACGTTGACTGTTTCCTGTGTTCCAATCAAGTTCTACAGCAGGATCACTGGGCACGGAAGCTGTATTCAGAGTGACGGAGCTCTACCATGTGAAAAATCAAACAGAAACGATCCATGAAAGACAGAGGGCAGTCTGAAAGCTATTGACATGGCAAAATAAAGACAGGTAACTGAAAGCAATTGAGCAGAATAAAATAGATGACAAGAATACCAGGAAACACTTTGCTGCTTGTCTCCGAGTGGCATTACCATTTATTCCCAGGGCGTGAAAGAAACATGTGGCTCAACAAGGTCCTTCAAACAAATGCACCAGGGAATCAAGGAACAGCCATGCGCGAAAATGGTAGGAGTGCAGGCCACACATGGCTTACTTTAGCCTCACTGCTATACCTGGAAACCCTTTCACCAGCAACAGTAATTTTATAAATTTGGTAGCAAAGGTCAGAACTAGAATACTGGCGTACTCCTAATGAGTTCTTCTAAAAGAGGAGGTATAGGAAGAAATCAGCTGGCTCTATAGATGATTTTGAGTAGTTCATGTTTCTTAATTTAAATTCTGTACCTGAGAAGTAAATTAAAATGGCATCTGTTCCCTCATATGTTTAATTTTTTAAATAAACTTTTTATTTTGAAGTAATTCTTGATTTATCTGAAATAATAAGAAATGATATAGAAATCTCCTGCATTCTTTACCCAGTTTCCTTCGGTAGTAACATCTTGCAAAACTGTAATTTCATAGCACAACCAAGGTATTTATATAGACACAGTTGAGATGGAGAACATTTTCATCACAGCAGGAGTTCTTAAATTACCCATTTATAGCTAGACCCACTTTCCTTCTGCTCTCTGCCCCACCTTAACCCTGACAACCACAAATCTGTTTTCCATTTTTCTAATTTTGCCTTTTCATCAATGTCTTACAAATGGAATCAGAGAGTATGTATGGATTTTTCACACAGCATAATTAATCTCGAGATTCATTCAGATTGTTCTATGTATAAACAGTTCTATGGTATCAATGTACCATTGTTTTATGTTGTTTCCAGTTTTGTGCTGTTATGAATAAAGCACTATAAACATTAATGTACAGGCTTTCGTCTTCATTTTAAGCCTTTGCATGTTTAGTTTTCTTTTTAAAGAAACTGCCAGCTTGGTTTTCCAGACTGGCTGTATCATGTTATATTTTCAGTAGCAATGTGTTTGTAATGCATTTCCCCCGCACCCTTGCCAGCATTTGGTCTTGTCGTTATTTCTACTTTAGCTCTTCTGGTATGTGAATAGTGACATTTTACGAAAAGAGTTTGAACATCTTTTCATGTGCTTATTTGCCATCTGTATATCCTCTTTGGTGAAATGTTTTTTCATCATGTCATTGGCATATGACACAGCAAATGTTTTATCAAGGCTGATGTTGGTTGGTAACTCAAAGCATCTTGCACCAAGAAGAGCAGAGACATGGGCTGGTAGCTTGAGGAGGAGATGGAATCAAGGAAGGTTTTTATGAGCTGGAGGGCACTTGCACTGTCTTTATTCTCTCCAGTTTGTCACCTCTCATCCTCCCTGCAGTCAGTGAAGGAGGTTTTTATCCTGAGGTACACATTGTGCTCACCAATGCTTATGTTCTCTTCTACATTTCCCAATTTCCCTTCCCCTATAATTAAACTTTGGCTAACGTGCATGGACGTTACGTTAACAATGTCCAGGCCAGGTCTTTAGAAAGAAAGCATGCCACCTCTCACTCTTCCTCTGCTGTGACAAACTTGCAAGCCGGTTGTTCAAAGTGCCATTTTATACGACGAAAGGGGGCTGCCAAACTGGAAAGGGCCCAATCAATGACGGATCCCTAGCCATTGCATGTTTAACAGAGAAGCCTTTACAGGGTTAAGCTACTGATATTTAAGGTTGATTTGTTACCGCACCATATCCTAACCATCCCTCACTAATACTAGTAGATGTCTTCACAGATCCATTGAGACGCTTTTGCCACAGTCACCGCTGCCCACCATCTTGTTTCTGTCCTCAGTATTCAACACAGTTACATACTTTCTCCTCCTTGAACCATTCTCCTCTTGACATTCTTCACACCACACTTCTCTAAGGCTTCTCCTCTCTCATGGCTATTCCTTCTCAGCTGTCTTTGTTCTCTCCTCTTGCGATAGGCCTGTGAGTGTCGGAGCATCCTGGCCTGGGTCCTCTGTTGTCCCTCCTTATAGCACTATCCAGTCCCATGGCTTTAAATGCCAGCTATCTGTCTATGACTTTCACATTTATATCTCTAATTTATATACCTTTTTTCTCTAACTCTAGACTGATATAGCCAACTTCTTACTTGAAATCGCGAAGAGCTAATATTCAAAGCTAATATTGACAAAAGGAATCTCTGATTCCTATCTCTAACACTTGTTGTTTTAGTTTTTCCCATCTCTCGCAATAGGTCCACCACCCACCATTGACTCAAACCAAAAGCTTAGGTGTCATTTATAGATTGAGTTCTATTCTTCCCTACCTCAGTATTCAACACAGTAATCCTTCTATCTATCATTGCCACCATCATTTCTCAGCCTGGGTTCCTAGGTTCCTCTCAATTGCTCTCATCATTTCTTTTACTTGCCAATAACCCATTTTCCATTCTCTATACACTTCTAGAGAATCTACTCCTTTTTAAAGTATAAATCAAATCATGCCAGTCTTCTGACGATTTGACATGTATGTCCCACTGGGTTTAAAATCTAATTTTCTTACGATCTTCATGTCTCTGACCATTTGCATTTGAGTTGCCCATTCAGCCTCATCCCATATTTAATTCCTTTGCCCTCTATACTCCAACCATACTGACTCCTCCTTTTTCTCAAGTGTGCTTAGCTGCCTATTCCTCCGCCTGACTTTCTTTCTTGTACCATCTTCCTGTGTCAAGCTCCTTGTTGCAGGCTCAAATTTTATCTTCACAGATACTCCAGAACCTTTTATTCTCTCTTTTCTTCCTATTTTTTATAGTCTTTACAAGACTTATAACTATGTGAAATTATCTCATTCACTTTAGTTATCAATATATTCATATTCTCTATTTTATTCTCCTTCCCCTCTAGGAATAAAAAAGCTACACTGAAGGCAAGAAGTTTGCCAGCTGCCTAACCGGTTTGGCTCAGTGGATAGAGCATTAGCCTGCAGACTGAAGGGTCCTGGGTTTGATTCCGATCAAGGGCATGTACCTTGGTTGCGGGCACATTCCCAGTGGGGGGTGTGCAGGAGGCCGCTGATCAATGTTTCTCTCTCATCGATGTTTCTAACTCTCTATCCCTCTCCCTTCCTCTCTGTAAAAAAATATATATATGCCTGCTTTTTTTCACTGATGTACCCAGTTGCTGGAATAGTGCTGGACACACATCTCGTATTCAACACATTGATGAGTAAGTGAGTGAAATGTCGAAGGAATGAATAAATGTCATTACCCTTTGCAGAAAGGGGGCAGCGCATTAGGCTATATAGTTCTGTGGGCAGTATTAGGAGGCTTCCATTTTTTAACCTTCAGTTGTCTCTTACGTCATACATGTAGCATTCATTGCTGCGGCAGCTTCATCAGGCACTCAATACCTTGCTCTTTTATTGGCAAATATAAGTCCGTTCCTTTTTCATATCTTCTTTAAGTTTTTAGGGCTGCGATATTACAGGTT
The DNA here is from genome assembly GCF_963259705.1 of Myotis daubentonii. Taxonomy (NCBI): domain Eukaryota; kingdom Metazoa; phylum Chordata; class Mammalia; order Chiroptera; family Vespertilionidae; genus Myotis; species Myotis daubentonii. Next base: position 19,761,144 of record NC_081849.1, read on the forward strand.
TTCTGACCTTGGGAATGTCAGGGAACCTTATCTCTTAGCGCCTTACCTGGCAGACACCATTTGTCAGTATACCCCAAAGGGAGATGCTCTGTGAGGGCCATAAGATCCTTGTGCTCTTCTTAGGAGTCTAATTCCTAAATCGGGCAAGAAAGGCTACAGCACCACAAACAAAGGAACGCCTAAGAATTTGTGTGCTCACAATGAAAGCTTCTCTTTTCAAGGCTTCTCCGATGTGGTTTTAATTTAATATTTAGATTTAATCTTATATTTAGATTAAAACTAAAGTGCTAGGAAATAGAAACAAGAAATCTGATTGGTTTTTCCTTTTTAATAAAAACAAAACCAAACAGATCTTTATCATTTTGCCATTTCTATGCAGGGGCCTTTTGTTACTTTGAACATGAAATGCTCAAAGGTGAAAAAGTTTAATAGAAATTGGTTAAGGAAATAAGCCACTTTCTGGGGTGAGTGACTTCATTTCTTTAACACATAATAATTTTTAGGAGAATTTATATATTCTACTCCACGCCTCTGGCGAGGGAACACGCAGTGCTGTGACTCCTGCATATTTTCCCTAATCTCTGTCCCTAACAAATGGCTTTGTTTGTTTGATGACCTTTGCTGAGAGCCTTAGATAATAAAGTTGAGAATTAAGATTATCGCCAGACAGTGGTGCACAGATGGGCTTCAGTGATACTTTAAAAAATTATTATTTTCACCCTCTAGCTATTTCTCCATAAATCCAGCCACTTTACTGTTTCACAGAAAACTAAATATCCGTTCTCTGAGTAATTGTGTACATCACAAGCATAAAGTGGAGGTAATTGAAGTCTCATAAGAAGGAAATACTTTGTCCAGAAAAAAGCAAACAATAACAACAACAAAAAAGTGCTAGCTCTTTTGAGGGTCACTTTAAGTTTTTGGTGAGCTTCTTTACATTGGACCACCACAGGTCTGAAAACGAATTAGTGGCTGCATTGAGTCACCTCAGAAAATTAAGTTCCTGTGTTTGCCCTGTCTTTGGAATTTGAGCAATGGGTCTCATTTTAGTTAGAAGGGAACTATTCTAGTAATAAGGTTCTCCCTACAACTTTTTTTTCCAGAGCTATTTCAGGTAATCAAAATTAACTAATGTGCCAGGAATGAAAATAAAACTACCTCAATTGTTCAAGGATGTAAAGAAAGTAGGGAAAATTTTGGAATTCGGTCAGTGGGACTTAAACAAATGTTTGAACCCTCCCCACTCTCAATTTTGTACATGCATGGATGTAAATGTGTGTGTGTTTGTATATTTTTACTGTTAAAGAATCAAGATGAGCCCTGGCCAGTGTGGCTCAGTTGGTTGGGCGTCAGCCCTTACATTGACAGGTTGCTGATTTGATTCCAGGTCAGGGCACAGGCCCGGGTTGCTGGCTTGATCCCGCAGGAGGCAGCTGATCGATGTTTCTCTCACATCAATGTCTCTCTTTCTCTCTCTCTCTCTCTCTCTCTCTCTCTCTCTCTCTCTCTCTCTCTTTCTCTCTCTCTCCCTCTCCTTCTCCCTTCTTCTCTCTCTCAAATCAATAAAAATATTAAAAACAGCAAAAAAAAAGAAAAGAAAAGAAAATAAGGAATAACAATTGGAAAGGAAAGAGAAAAGATTGCTGAATTCGAGGTTAGTATGCTTCACAATTTTAAATGTCTATGGTCACTGAGGTATATTTATATGCTGTAGGCAAATGTGGGAGTAGCATAAGCCTCAGAGGCTGTGGGCATGCTTTCCATTGAGAGATAAAGCTTACAAGCCATCCCTCAGATTTCAGTGCAGCTTGTTACACAAAAGTTGCTTTCAAACATATTGACATTTTTTTTTCCAGAAGGGTCTAGTGCATGGTCTTAAACATTATAAATTCTCAATCATTTACTTAATTCTATTTGACACATCTGCCACCCCCCCCCCACACACATACATTTGCATATATTATTTTAATAATGTTAATATACATATGTGTATATATTGGTACCTTTCAAGCCAGCAAAATTGAGCATTGTGACAGGTTTCTCCACTGGTATGCATATCTCTTATCTCACAGGCCAGGTTATACCCTTTCTAATTCTCTACACTCTATGCTACTGTACTCCCCTGTGTGTTCCCTTAGTGACGCTCTTCACACTTGTCGTTACTGGCTTAACATCTGTCCTTTCTGCAAAAATGTCCTTTCCATGAAAGCGAGCAAGACCATGACTATCTTGTTCACTGTCATATCATCAGCCCCTAACAAATTGAATAGTGTGTAATAAGAGCATAAGAAATATTAAGTATTTAATGACTCGAGTTGAAATTGAAATCCAGTATTCCATTTGCAAAAGGCAGCTCTCCCTGAGATGAGTGACACATTAAGCCATGTTAAATTAATACCATATATTTTCAGGCAATATTCTAGAAGCCAAGGCTGAACAAGAAAAAGTTACTTATAAATGGTATAAAGATGCTTCAAAAACCAATTTGCTGAAATCCAACTTTTGCTTAGGACTATCTCATATTTGAAATATTAGAGTAGCCTGCCATCACTTTGCAAGGACTAATTTTGAGGGGTAACAGGTACATTTGGATAGAAGGAGCAGGGGTGGTGGGTGGGAGAAATGTTGTGCCCAGATTTCAAAGTTCCCAAGACCCCCAGGGAGCCAGTCAGTCCGATGCAAAAGCAAAGAGTCATCTATTTCAAACCCGGGTTTGGCTCCCCTGCCACACTCACCGATGCAACGGTAAGCTCCAGTGGCCGAGAGAGAGCGAGGCCTGATGGGACAGGGGGTTTTAAAGGGGGGTGGAGTGAGGGCAGGAGAGGGGACTGTGGGCCCCGCCGATTGGCCAGGCGCGAGTCGGGTCATCTCTATGGCGCGCACGTCCCTTGATTGTCCTGGGCGTGGCCAGCAGGGGCCTGGGCTTCCAGGAAGAAGGCACTCTCCTGAGCACATGGCGGCCGCCCCAAAAATGGAGAACCCAGGGCAAGATGGAGGGTGCAGTCCTAGCACCCCCAGGGCGAGCTGAGCCCGGGCTCCAGGGGCCAGTCCGGTTGCTGGGGGTCCAGTAGATCGACCAGTTCCAGCCCAGGCAGGAAGTCCACGTCCTCCGTCTCGTTCCCGGGGGCGTCGGCGATCGCCTCCTCCTCCATCTCCTCGGGTGAGGGCACGCGCCCCGCCCCGCCGCCGCTGCTGCCGCGTGGGTCCGGTCCGGGGGCGGCGGGCGGGTGGCAGCCTGCGCCGTGGGCTGGGGAGTCGGTGCCCGAGGCCGCCAGCAGCGTGGTCAGGCCCCGAGACGACTCGCCCTTTCAGGAGCAAGGGGACTCGTGATTAATCTGCCGTCAGGCCTTGGTGATTGGGAATATCAGGGGGCACCGTCTGGAAAGGGAATGTTTGAAGGAAATCCACAGTGGGACTTTGGAAACTGGTACAGATGTAGACTGAGCTAGAAAAATTTATGCCATAATCTACAATGCAATGTATGTATAAAAGCAGTTCTCCCCTCCCCCCCAAAAAAAAGGAAGAAAAAAGGGGAGGGAGGATTTGTAATACTTTCAACAATAAAGATAAATTTTAAAAAAGAAAGTAAAAATAAATAAAAATAAAAACAGGCCCCACAGGCCCCAAATTTTCCAGCCCATACAATGCCCAGTGAAGTATCTCCTACATCTTAATTCTAACCTAAAAGTATTCATTAAAAAAAAATACAACTAAGGTACATTGAAAGTGTAGAACGTTGTCTTTATTCATTTTAAATTTTTATTTTGATCAGCTTTCTGCTCTTAAAATTGGCTGATTTGCCTCCTCTCTGCCCCATGCTCTTGGTATTATTTCCAGGACTGATCAGTCTGCTATAAAGTGTCTAAACTGTGATATGCGCAGGCTACTATGCTTAACACTGTTCTGCCTCTAACGTCAATCATTGGGGGAAAACAAAAAACAAAGCAAAAAAAAACAACCTTCATATTTCTCAGTATGTGATTGGACCAGGACGATCATTCTGCCCCCTCATTACATAAAACCTTAGCTTTTCCAGAAGCAACAAATAGAGGTGTTATTTACAGGTGACTTATCAGTCATATCACATAGACTTTTCTCCCAGGCCTTTTTCAAAAGTTGACCCTCTTCTGACCCCCATGCAAATGAAAAACTTAAGTAACCAGAAATTACGTTACTTTCATTTGCGTTCTATAACATGGGTGCAATTATAATAAATAGGTAAAAAAATAAAAATAAAAATAAAATAAGTGCTACTCCTGAAAAGCTCATGCTTCTGCCGTGGAATATGCGACTCGCCTGGGACTCTCATTTTGCTTGTGGATTCCTGAGCCTCCTGGTATAAGAATGGCTTCTATTTCAGGGCTTGCAACTTAGGCGGCTAGAGAGGAAAGTAACAAAACAACCCCTTATCAGTTTCACTTATTCAGAATCAAAGGTAACTTGGGCAATGGATTAGGAAAGCAGCCTATAATTAGATCACTGACCCTCCTGAGACCCTGTCATTAAAACTTCAGTGTTGAGCCTGCAAGCCTCTATTCCTCTGATTAGGCAATTTACTTTATTTCTACTCTTCTGTCTGCCAAAGCATTCAGTTGCAAATGCTTTCTAATTCTCTAGACTCATAAAATGTTGTTCCGAGGGAAAGAAAAGGAGAGTGAATTATCTTATTTTGTTATTCATCGTGATGGCACCAGAAAACACGGGGGATTCACAGATAATATTATAAAGAGACAAAGGCAGCAGATTGGGCAGCGGGTCACAGGGCCCTGAGGGCCAGCGGCAGTGCCTTGCTCCTCAATGTGTGTGGATCAGAGTAATTACTTAGATCAGTTAGCAACATGGGGGGTGGGTGGGGGGGAGGTGGGGGAAGACAAACTGGACGCTCACTACGTTGATTATTGCTAAATTTCACAAAACAACTGCAGTGCCTCAGTTTCCATATCTGTGCAGTTGAATAAGAATTCTTTCCAGTACCTCCCATGTTTGCTTTGATGCAGTGGTTAATGAGGAAGTGTTTTTGAAAAGTTTGATGTAAATAAAAGGACGCTATCTAACTCATAAATTCCGACTGATTTTTAATTCAGACTTAGCTATGTTGAGGGGTTCACATTCAATACTGTATGGTCATTATGTGTTCATAATGCTTCTTGCTTAAGGCTGATACTGATTAAAGAATTGCAGGGCAATGTCTTATGGAATCATTGATGTGTTTTTGTTCATATCTTTTATAAAAATTCTAAGAGACTACGTGCTACTCCTATTAGGGATGAAGGGAGACACCAGAAGAGACTTTGTTTTTCTTCTCATCTTATTTCTAAAGCAATATGGGAGAGTAAAATTAGCATTTCCTTCTAGTGCCATATTTTCTGTCTCCAAGGGGAACAATACACCCACACCCACATGTTTTCTCTTTTGATACATTATATATACTGTGCAAGGAATGGTTAAGATGTGAATACAGATAGCCAAATGATGACTTCCTTTATTAATCCTGCTTGACCTTTCACCAATACTCATCCTAAATGCTTGTATACTGATAACAGTTTCAAAATACACGAGGAAAATAAAATAATTAAATTAACTAAAATTTAATAAAGAGAAAAATATCCAAATAAAAAGTGCAAGATTAGAATAGACCAGTCGTGGGCAAACTACAGCCCCCCGGGCCGGATCCGGCCTGTTTGGAATGAATAAAACTAAAAAAAAAAAAAGACCGTACCCTTTTATGTAATGATGTTTACTTTGAATTTATATTAGTTCACACAAACACTCCATCCATGCTTTTGTTCCGGCCCTCCGGTCCAGTTTAAGAACCCATTGTGGCCCTCAAGTCAAAAAGTTTGCCCACCCCTGGAATAGACACTGTACAAAAAATGATAAGGAAATGGCCAATAATCACATGAAGAGATGCTCAGTACCATTTGTCATCGGAGTATGCAAATTAAAATTGAGTTAGCATTTAACAACCTCAAATGGCTAAAATTTAAAGACTGACAGAGCAGCAAAATTATTCACAACAATCTCAAACTGGAACTATCCAAGTGTCCATCAACCAGTGATTGAATATATAGATTAACTTACATCCATATAATGAGATATATCTCTACAGCAAAACAAAATGAACTACTGATATGCTCAACAAATTGGATATATCTCATAGACATTATAGTGATTGGAAACATCCAGACACAAATATTACACATTTCATAATTTCATTTAAATGAAATTCTTAAACTAGCAGAACAAACTTGTGTTATGTCACAAGAATTTAAGGGCCAACATGTAGAGGCTTCCCATTAGGTAAACACAGGCATCAAGGATAATGACTGCAATGGGTTGGAAACACATCAAATATGTTTGTATTGAAGAGTTTATAATGACTCAAAAATTAACTTCTTAATACTATGGTAAATGCTATGAAACAGACATGTGAATGCTTATGAACAGAAGAGAATCAAACATTTATTCTGACTTTCCTATACCATCTGCACCAAATCGTTGACAAGTTCCTTTTTACAAAAATATTCCAGATAAAACCTGAAGAAAAAGTGATAGAATTTGGCCAACAATGACTATTTTGTAAGCCTTGCAGCAATAACAGAAACCTGGCATTGAGCAGCAAAAATGGCTAATACCACACACGCAGACAAAAAGGAGATAGTCAGGCGTTATACTATATATGAAGAATATATAACAAAAACAATAAATCTAAATCTGTGAAACTCTGTATCTAAGTATCAATTTTCAGAAAATTCAGCAACAGGAACAGGTTAGATGGCACCACAAGAATGCTATCAGCAATATTCAGACTGTTTGATACTACAAGAAAAACACTTGGTTTCTTTCACACATAAATTGTAAGGAGTAAACAAAGATAGGAAGACTCTGCAAATAAAAAGAGACTTAAGTGACATTTCTGTTCATTGCAACGTAGGGACTTTATTTGGATTCCAATTTGAACAAATGTTTCATTAAATTCTATGAGACTATCAGTACAGTCAGAAATATGAACACTGGATATTTGTTTATATTATAAGGGTTCTTGTCAAAATTTTAATTATTATAATGGCATTGTGGTTATATTTTTTAAATAATTTTTATTTTTTACAGAAAAAATATTGAAATATTTAAGTATATTACGTTTGGGATTTGCCTCAGAACAATCTGGTTGGTGTGATATTGGATCTAGATGAAACAAGATTGGCCATCAGCTATTATCATTGAGATTTGGTTAATGGATACATGGGGTACTTGATACAACTTTCTCTACTTTTGGATGTGATTGAGATGTTCCACATTAAATATACAAATAAAGAAAAACACAATGTCATTCTAGTCCCCACATCAGGCATGGATTTTTATTAGTGAGCCACTGAATACTATCAATGCAAAATGGTGGCTGACAATCGATGACACTATTGCAAAATGCCCGCTAAGTAGACTGTCAGGCAGATACTTGACTTTATTCACTGCGTCCCCTTGACTATTAGGCACCAGCACATGTTGCATGCCAAGTTCCTATTTTCATTTTATCATCTACACAGAACTGATTTCGGTATTTTAAACATTGGTCTCCTGCCCTTGCTGTTACTTCAAAGATCAGAGAGGGCATCCCAGATGCCAAACTTATTGACTTCTTTGCAGAAATCAATCTACTCAATTCTGAACACCTCTTGCTTCTTGAAACAAACTTCTCTCCTTTTTCCATTTTTCATAAGAATCTCTGTTTATTCTAACTTAATAGCTCTTCTTTTGTTTATCAAACCTTGAAATACAATCCGATAGACTAAGCACTGCAAGATAATGGAAGCCAAATGAAGAAATAGTTTTTAAAAAAGGTAGTTGTAAAAAAAATTCAAGATGACAGAAATGCTGAATTTGGTTATTTATTTTTGGACAGGGAGAAGGGTAGTATTGAGGAGTAGAGTTGAGTTCTCATTAGTGAAAACATAACAGCTTTCAGACATTCAAGAAATATTGTAGTATAACACAATAAAAAGACAGGGTAATTAATTAATAGTGCCATATGTTGAAGAGATTGAATATAAACAGGAATATTTATTGGAATTTTTATAAAGACAAAAATTTTTCAATAAATATATATTGAAATGATCTGAAATGAGATCCCTGTAAGAGGAACAGTGGAGTAAAGAGCTCATCACATTAGAATAAGGAATGATCAGGAGTTAAGAAGAGGCACTCAAAATAGACTACACCATTTAATGGGTCAAATTCTCAAACAAGAAGATATATTCTCTATAGATATTTGTTAAAATTATATGAGTACACAGTCCATTTTCATTGTGTAACTGCCTAAGGCAGAACAGAGTGTTTTGATCTATCAGAGATAATTGCTTATTGCTATTTAACCTTATTCCACTCTGCCTTACAATACGCTATTTACTCTCTTACCAGTAGAGAATAATTTTTAGCATGTTTGATGTACTCATTTGACATTGTACTAAATATCTGAGGAAAAAAATTTAATTAAAGAAATGTATCTCTTAAGCTTTCTCCTAATTTTAAGGTTTCCTCAAAGGAAGTTCTACAGGTTTCTATAAAGTAAATGAACTATCTAATGTTTCTCATGATCTACTCATCTTGTGAAACATAGTTCAATACTAATTGGTGACTTTAGCTTCAGGGCACGTATAATAGTCCGCTAGTCTCCTATTGACCATCATTATTTCTTCCCTCAGTAGCAGAACCACTGCATTTTTGGGGATGGCAATATACCCCATAAATAACAAGCAGCTCTCAATTTTTCTTTCATAAATAGGGTTTTCAGGAGATAGAAGTAAAAGTCTGATGGCTTCCAGTTATAAGATAAATAAGTTGGGGTGATAAAATGCACAATATGGTGACTATAGTTAACAATATTGCATTGTATATTAGAAAGTTGCTAAGACAGTAGATCTTAAAAGGTCTTGTCATAACAAAAATAAAATTGTAACTATGAAATATGTTAACTAAACATTGTGGTGATCATTTCACAGTACTAGTATATAGATATACCAGATAATTATGTTGTATGCTTGAAACTATTACTTAGTTGAATGTTGATTATAACTCAATACAGCTGGAAAATAAAAGTATGTCGGAGCAGTTAAGAAAGCTCACTTTGTTTTTCCTCAATTGAATGTAATCCTAGCTCACACACCCACTATATATTTAAAGATACTCAAAATCACTTGTATTTTTTGTAGAATGATTGCTTTTAGTTTTTTAAACCTCAACTTTATGATTAATTTACTAACAATTCCCATTTCTAGGACTATTCAGAATCTATCCAAAATTTTTATTTTGAGGACTTCTATATAGAGAAAAAAAATATCAGGAGTCTCTAAAATAGGAAGACATGAGTAAAACTATACAATGAGAATTTAATTATTATGGTAGGGATAGTTATGTTATTTGCCATCGAGGAATACAAGAAACATGGTGTATCCATTAAAATGAGAGAAAAAGTAATACATGATTTTTAATGTAGTGGCATCAAAAGTAACCAGCCAATCTCCACTTAAACATTTACTGACTCTTGGAGACTGAATGGACTCAACATGTAACCTATCTCAGATTATTTCCTTCTATTTGAGGAGACCAGAATTCAAGCCAGACGTTCTTAAGTGTCTCTCCTCACAAGCATTCAGAAAGATTTGTGCATGAGTAGATTTTGTTGTTGTTTTGTGGTTTGAAATTAATAAGATTTTTTTTCTATACTGAAAAGTAACAAAATTGCATTCTGAAAATGCCTAATTCAGATTTCACTTGTGAATTTGGACTAGCCAGCTCATGGATTAGTAGACATATAAGATATTTTATAAAATACTCTATTATATTTTACACAAAGTATGAGAGAGAAAGAGAAATGTAGAGGAGGGAGCTGGGGAAAATATTTCAATGCATTTGAGATAAAAATACATTCGGAGGAGAGTCAGTTTTATCAGTGGTAATGCCTCCGCAAAATTCGATGTGCTTCTTTAGGTTCAATCCGCTTTCATAGGGTTAGTGAGAACTTCCATGTTTTTAACAAGGATGACATGGTTGTATTTCTGTTAGTGGTCATGCTTTTGGGTTTGTATATTAAATACATTTTAATATTCCATTTGATGTAGGTCACTTAAGCTTCAGTCTTTCAAGTTGCAAGATAGTTTTCAGAATAATCCTTCTGAACCTGCCTCAGCAAGCAATTTTCTGAGAACTTTAAAAAAAAAATTTTCATGGATTTCAGAGAGGAAGGGAGAGGGAGAGATAGGAACATCAACGATGAGAGAAAATCATCACTGGGCTGCCTCCTGCACGCCCCACACCCGGGGTTCAAGCCTGCAACCCAGGCATGAGCCCCAACCTGGAGAAGGGCATAGGAAGAATATATGAAATGAGAATGGAGGTGAGCAGCTGGGGAAGTCAGGGGGTTCATGGCTCCCTGCAAACTACAGGGAGGGATCTTCCTAGAGAACGAATATGAATGGACTTACGTTTTCCTGCAGCTTTTTGTTTTGTTTTCACTTTTCAAAGTGGGAAAAGTTTTGTGTTTTTCAATTGCAAAGAATTGGCCTACAAAACCAAAGAACTACAGGTTACAGTACATAGTTGTACTGTTTCATTTTCTTTTTAATGGATATTTACTCCAAACTTGTTTCCGCAAGTATTGAATCATGACTTGAACACTGACCGCGAGGCAGGGCAGGGAGCGGAAGCTGCCTTCCCCCAGCTCGCAGGCGGCAGTTTTCCCACAGCTGTTATCAGCAATGAGACTTCCAAAGGCACATCCGAGTTAATGATTTGGGGACAATTCAGAAAGAATTTTGAGGTCTTTTATCCTTAAGAAAATGTATTAGTTGTACTTAGAGTAAAATTAAGCCTGAAAAAATTAATCACTAAACATAAAATAGTCCCAAGAACCTGATATATTCTGTCAAGTCAACCCAAGTAATTTCTGTCCACCTCTTTATCAACTAGTGGGGAGTGCAGTGAGGAATGCTGGATTTGGAGCTCAGCCTCCTGGGTTCAAGTTCCAGCCCTGTAACTTACCATCTTCATCACCTTGGAAAACCATTTAATTTCTTTGTTCAAATTTTTTTAATCTGTAAAAATTATTAACTTAATACCTACATGACTGAGTTGTTGGGAGAATAATTACTTAATTACTAAAGGCCCGGCTGCATGAAAATTGTGCACAGGAGTGGTGTGTCCCTCAGCCCGTCTTGAACCCTCTCTAATATGGGACCAGGCCTAAACCGGCAGTCAGACATCTCTCTTGCAATCTGGGACCACTGGCTCCTAACCACTTGCCTGCCTGCCAGCCTGATCTGCCTAACTGCTCTCCCCTGCTGACCTGATCACCCCTAACTGCCTCTGCCTTGGCCCCACCACCATGACTTTGTCCAAAAGGATTTCCAATCTAATTAGCATATTACCCTTTTATTAGTATAGATTATTTATTACATTTATTGAGTGCTTTTCATGTCAGACATAATGAAAACTGCATCACACGGAGTATCTCCATTAATCTCCCAATACATCTGTGAAATAGATACTGTAATAATTTACACTGAAAGTGAAAACTGTAACTATCAGAGTTCTGTTAACTTTCACAAGGTTACAAAGACCCCAAGCGCTGGAGTTGGAATTTGTCCATGGAAATTTGTCCAATCTGTTTCCAGAACTCATGCTTTTAACTTTTATGTCACAAAATAATTTTTATAAATGTAAAGTCTAAAGAAATGTAAAGGAATAGCATTTTTATCATAAAACTTGAACTATGTAACATGGTTACTTATCAAGACTGGTTGATATTGGCAGGAAGATCTTCTATTGGGAGGGTTTTGGGCTATTCACCTCATTTTTTTCTATTCCTCACTTAGGAAGCTGAGGCAGAAAAGATTGAACTAGTGTATGTTTGACCTATTGATGACTCCACCCTGAAACCTGCTTTTGTTCTTGGTATGATCAAGTGGAGTGTAAAAACTATTTTTGATAAAGATGTTTGATCCAAGAGTGTGAGTTAGTTTTTTCTCAGCATGATTCCTACCTGAGAGGAAAGATAGCACACTTTCTATATTCTTATTGTCCAAGTATGTTATTTATATATTGCTATTAAGGATATTAAGTTTTCTATAACATAAAACTTAAAATTTCAAATTGCTTTCTGAGTTACACCTTAAGCTTTGGCTGCAGATGCATTACAGTGATCTGATATCTCTGTGCTAATTTTCTCACTAATTAGTATGTCCTTGGCATCTGGCACCATATGCTGCAATATTATTCCAAAAAGAATTACAATAGCATAACTTTATTACTGTAGACCGTGATATCGATGATGCAGGATTTAGGAAGCACAGTGGTACTGGACAGGATCTTCAGACAATTATTACAGTATATTTGGTATGTATGTCATCAAAGCCTTGTGCATAGTCTCAGAGCAAGTGACCTATAAGTCATACAGAAAGAACACTCAAGCCATAACAAACATGATCGATAATTTCAGTGAGTTAGTACTTTCCATGTGATTTTTAAAATGTTTTTATGTAATCTTGTTAAAAAGATGCCCTCTGAAATATAAAATCAGCCTCAATAACAGAAATAAATTGTACATTTCTACAAACATTTCATGTCAGTTTTGCACATATCTTTCAATTATTTAATGTGTATTTAGACACATTTTTTAAAAACACATTTGAATGTTAATTTATTTTCCTCAGATACTTGTAATATTTTTTCCTACACATATGTGCTTCACGCATGCCTTTAAGAGACTACCACCTTTTATCCTTGTTTTTTAGATATGAATATATTCAGTTGGGATTAATTGGATGTAGTTTTTTTTATTGAGGTATAATTGACATTCACATTATATTTAGTTTCAGGTGTATAACAATGATTTTATATTTGTATATATTTTGAAATGAGCAGCACAATAAATCTAATTAACAAATGTCACCATATATAGTTACAAAATGCTTTTTTCTTGTAATGAGCACTTTGAAGATCCACTCTCTTAGCCACTTTCAAATGTGCTGTACGTAGATTATTTCTTTTATAACTGAAAATTTGATGTCCTTCCTTCATTTCTTTTACCCCAAATTCCTTGCCCTTGGTAACCACCAATCTATTCTCTGTATCTAAGCCCAGTTTTTGGTTTTATTTTTGATTTTGGTTTAAGATTCCACGTGTCAGTGAGATCATATGGTATTTACTTAGCATACTGATGCCCCTATGATCCATCTGTGTTGTTACAAATGACAAGATTTCATTCTTCTTGTGGCTGAGTAATATTTCATTGCATATATACATACCGCGTTTTCTTTGTCCATTCAACAATTGATGGACACTTAGGTGGTTTCCATGCCTTGGCTGCTGTAAATAATGCTGCCGTGAACATAGAGGTGCATACGTCTTTTCAAACTGGTGTTTCTTTGGATAAAAGCCAGAGGTGGAATTTCTGGATCGGATGATAGTTCTCTTTGTACTTTTTTGAGAAACTTCTATATTGTTTTCCACAGTGGCTGCACCAATTTACACTCCCAGAGCAGTGCACAAGGGTGCCCCTTTCCTCCACATCCTTACCAACATGTGCTCTTTCTTGTCTTTTGTGAGAAAGCCATTTTAACAGGTGTGAGGTGATGTTTAACTGTGGTTTTGTTTGCATTTCCCTGATGATTGCTGAATATCTTTCATGTACCTATTGGCCATTTGTATATCTCCTTTGTAAAAATTCCTATTCAGATCTTATGCCCAGTTTTCAATCAGACATTTTTTTTTTTTTTTGCTATTGAGTTGTTTGAGTTCTTTATACATTTTAACCATTAACCCTTTATCAGATTATGACTTGAAAATATTTTCTCCCATTCAGTTAGTTGTCTTTCATTTTGCTGATGGTTTCTTTTGCTGTGCAGAGCTATTTGGTTTGATGTAGTTCCACCTGTTTATTTTGCTAATTGGATGTAGTTTCAATCCGATGTGGAAGTTTTGATGAAGCAAGAGTAAACAATGGCATTACACCACTACCACTATCCCGCATCTTTTGGACTAGTAAGTTGTTTTGGTGTTTCAGGGACCGGAGCTGGCTCCTCAGCTAAAGTCATTTACAGCAAGTACGTCTGTATGTTTAAAAAGTTTACCCACTTTTTCCATTTTTTTAATTATAATTGCTCCTTTGTGTGTTTCTGTATCCTAAGAAGTGGAACTCTTTATCCAGAAAATTTTAAATACAAAACCTTTAAAAGAAAGCCACCATCCTTTTGAAAATTAGAATTTTTGCAGAAGTAAATGGTTTTAGGAAATATGGACGTGACCTTGTTAATTTTACTGTTGAGAGAAATGAAATCCAGTGAGACCCAATGACCGGTCAAGCTCTAGACCTAGAATGACAAATTCGGGACCAGAATCTGGAATCCGGACCTGGTGCATCTGAAGTTGCTTTTTTGATGGTGTTGAAGTTTTATTATTTATGGGGCACAGATCAAGCCGATGGGCATGGATACTTCCTACCAGAGGGTAATGAAACCAAAGACTCTGAAGTGATATCTCTTTGTGACACACACCGCCTATCATAGGAACTCATCCTTTGAATAAGGTATAGGAATTGCAAAATATACTCCTTTAAACTTTCCAGCTCTTTTAAAATAAATTCAGGTATAGTTACTTGTCTTTTCTGCTACGCACTTGTTTGATGGGAAAACAAAGGTTCAGTGTGATATCAACCAAAATTCTATCAGCTATGCTTATAAAAATTTACACATTAGCTAAATTTATATTAAATATTCAAAAAGAATAGCTAGGACCATTCTAAAATAGAACAAATTCGGATATTAATATTTATTTTCAAGCTAAATGCAAAATCGGCGCAATGATAAATAGTCTAATAGACTAGAACAGAGGGTAGGAATAATGCAGACACACAAAGACTGTGTTCAAGATGTAACTGCAAAATATCGAGGAAAGGATAGTTTATCTTAGGGACTGGTGCTAGGTCAAGTGTGTATACAACAAAGGGGGAAAATGCTCAATCACTGCTTCACACAATAGACAAAATTCAATTCCTGGTAGAATATATGTCTAAGTATGAATGATAACCAATAAAGCTTCTTAAAGATAATAATAGAGACTTTTTGATGGACGGTTATAAAAAATCACTAAAAATAAACTACTAGTAATATTATTTTATTAAGGTGCAGTTGATAATATCTACTACTATCAACAAATTTATGGCATCTATGATATTTGTAGCACACAGACAAAGTAGATTCTCAAGCATTCCTAGGAAAACTTTTTTTTAGTTGCATTTATGTTGCTTGGAGAAAAATGTTATTTTTATACTAAATCATCTATCTGAGATAATTGAGGGCCTAGAATTTGATTAAACCAGCTTGTTTGAATCAGACATATTTGGAGATTTGAGAGTGAGGGAGAGCCTTACTTGTATCCTTACTTCTAAAGGTTTATTAAGAATGAGGCTCATTCTTGTGGGGTTGGCTGACTCGTTGGTATTGGGAAACTGGCTCACGGGAATGACTTTTATTTACTTCTGATCCACTTATTTCTAAAATGGAATTAAGATACTATCCTTTATATATTTTATATCTTCAGGCATCTGGAAATGAGTTCTCTGAAGCAGCACCTAGGCAAAAATGAAATAAAGGGTCTCTCGTTAATTTTTTCATCTCAAATAAACAATCCAATGCACACAACTTTATTGAGTGAGACTAAGGAGAATATTTGTGTCATCAATTAATGTATGAATAAATTTTAAGTACTTTGAAGCAACGATTTCCAAGCAAAAATAAGATACATTGGTATATGTTACTAATGCTATGGATGGATATTTCTAATTTTACTTTGATGAATTCAGGGCAAATGATACTTTTCAATTTCTTTCAAGACTTCGTATTTGCCTTTGAAACTGAGTACAATTTTTTTATTTGCTATATTTGGGGCAAGTATCAGAATTTATTATTCACTTAATTTACTTTGTGTGGTCTCTCTGCTTTATAGTTCACCTTTTAGCTCATTCCACCTGCTAATGTATACTTTGTATTTTCCTTCAACTTCCATGTTTCATATCACAAAAAGCACAAAAAGTGATATTTTCGAGCAAATATAATGGCACATAATCAAGCTAGTATTAACAATCAACGGTTAGTTGCTTTATTAGAAGCACATCTCTTTGTAGAAGTGGGGAGCAGTGTACTATCTTAACAAAAATGTACAAAATTTCTCGATATGTGTACTTGTAAATGTCTGCCTGAAGATATGGATTGAATAAATTGTTGAATATTGCAAATGGAGGTTTTATTTGAATAACAAGTTAGAACTGGTATGTAATGCACACTGAAACCACATAAACATAAATTATTGTGAAAATTATTTCTGATGAGGTCATAAAAATGTAAATGCATTTAATGATATTACATTGTCTCACTTTCCTGAAAAATGCATTTTTTAGTCAGGCATCTGGCACGCTGTCAGCTGCAAACTACACGAAGGACAATGACTAAGGAAGAGTAAGATGTATGTTCAATCAGGCTCTTCATGCTGCAATACTAATATAGTCTTAGTCCAATGTTTGAATTTCTTAGCAATAATTTGAGTAGGTCTGTGGTCTTTAACTTATTCATATTACTTGGAGGAATTTTAATCATTGCATAGACTAAAGCATAACTTTACACAAGTGAGGTCATGACTCTCAGGCAAATATAAAACAAGATATGTCAAAGAGTGTATTTAAATCATTAATTAGTGATAGGACCAGTAAGATGCTATGACTGGTCTGAAGAGTCCTAAAGAACTTAGGGTATTTGTAGGCAATTTATCAAAGATGATTTAAGGTAAGATGGCAGAGCTAGAACAGTACTCTTTAATGTCCAGTAAGTCATAAATCTTTGGAGTTATCTGTTCTAGCAAACAGAAAAATGATTTCAACCTTTATTGCACAGAACCTATAAATTGACAAGTAAGTTTATTAGATCTGAGACCTTTAATTAATAATAAGTAATGAAATAATGGAAAAGGATGTGATTCTATCTAGATAGACAATTCGTGGGTAGCTTTTTTCCCATTTGTAATATTGAAAGTATATGTGCTCCAAATTATTTGCCTTATTTTCAAGTTTTGGACAATTTTTCTGATACAAAATAGATATGCAACTTATTTTCATATAATATGGAATTTGAAATTGTGAAATAGAATTTTCCCCACTAAAAATCATATCGCAGAAGGAGTAAAATTATTCCCTAATGCAAGCGCCAGGCTACAGGTTATTAAATACCAAGAAGAATGAAATGTGCTTCAGAAGGTGCAAAGAACAGAGGTGGGTGTTTATATTTCCAGTAATGCGATGAAATTGACTGTAACTAATAGAGTGTGAAATAGTCTCCCAAGGAACATAATGAAGTCCTAAAGAAAATAGCTTAAAACAGGGATGGATGGAGGTCTTGAAAATACAGCCAGAAAAATCACTTCTGCTTTGGAAGGTGATTTTTAAGTTGTTACAAAATGTTGCTGCCTTTAATTTTGTTATTTTCATTCATGACTGACCAAGTGTCATCTTCCTATTGATTTACCAATTTATATATACCCTAGGAAAAAAAATGAAATCAGAGAATCTAAGGCTTATTCCTGGAAATATCAATAAGGTACAGCAAATATTTACTACTCAGGTAGATGGTACTCTCTGGAGACATGCATATTGGTAAGTTGCTAAGCTGATTTCCCCAACAGATCTCACCACTGATTTTGTGCATCACTGATATTCTAGCCATATATCTTGTTAAACATATTGATGGCTTAAGTTTGTAGTGTGGACAATTAGTTTTAGGTGTCTTCACTAAAAGCCTTAACTACTTTAGAAATCAACAGAGTTATATATAAAGGAGTTTCTATTTTAAAGCAAAGATATTACATTAATGAAAACAAATTTAGTGTGTTTTTAATAAACATAATTATAATAAATAGAAAGACACTCCTAGTGTTTTAAATTAAAATGGTACACTTTTTATTTAAATGTAGACTTTATATTTATTAGCAGCACTTCACTATTTTCTAAATACTAATATTGTCATACATCAGTATCATTTTAAAAATAAAAATTTTCATCAAAGCATTTGTTCATCTATAATCTAAAAACTATTTTTCATAATACTGGCTTATCTCCCAAATATGGGTTTGATGGATACTAGCTATAATTTTTCTTAATTAGACTATTTTAAATATAAAAAGTTGAATACCAACACACTTCAGAATTTTCAGTCAATAAATTCCCTAATTGCCTATATTTAATTCTATTTGACCACTGACGTTGCAATTTTTTAGTATAGTCAAGAAAACTGATTGTTTTTGATTTTAGGTTTGATTTCTGTAATTAAACATATATTAGGCTGATATTAAATTAAGTCTGTAGTCATTCAAATTTGAATGGTATTTAAACTCACTCATTTTTACGGAAACTTTTGATCTTATAAAAGAAACACTTTTGCTAGTGCCCCTATACCATCTGTTCTATTAATATTAACTAATTAAGGGATATGGAAAAATTGCTTAGAAAATTTTTTCTATATAGAAAGGAGCCACCATAAAAATATTTTTGTTCTTAAAAATGATTATTTTGCCGAAACCGGTTTGGCTCAGTGGATAGAGCGTCAGCCTGCGGACTGAAGGGTCCCAGGTTCAATTCCGGTCAAGGGCATGTACCTGGGTTGCGGGCACATCCCCAGTAGGAGATGTGCAGGAGGCAGCTGATTGAGGTTTCTCTCTCATCGATGTTTCTAACTCTCTATCTCTCTCCCTTCCTCTCTGTAAAAAAATCAATAAAATATATTTTTAAAAAAATGATTATTTTAACATAAAAACTTGTCATAAAATTACCTTGTAATTTTAAAATTTTTAAATGTTTTGTTCAACAATTATAAGCAGATGCAGATACATTTTGTCTACATAAACATAGACATTTTATGTAAGTCTTTTTGTTAAAGTATGAAATCCATTGTTTTAAGATTATAAAATTATAGGTGCTTTATTCATATTTAATAGTTTTTCTATTTTCAACATGCTTATGATTTATTGTAGTTAATAACAGCAATACAGCTAAGAAATTTCTAAAATTTATAATTATCACTAGATGAAATATGACTAATTTGAGATGACTCACCAAAGAGATGAGTAAGTTGAGCCCATCATGCTGTTATACATTTATAAAAATTGCTTTGAAAAATGGGCTGCATATACTTTTTAGCAAATATTTAATTATTAATAATAATCATTAAAACCAAAATCCTTACAAAACCTCATGCACATTGCAAATGAATTATCTGTGAAAGGTTATCTTTTAAAAATGAATAGAATAAAAGAAGTTCCTGAATTGTAATAATTGAAAAACAACTCTATAGAAAAGTTTTCAAACAGATTTTAAAAGTTGGGGAGAAACTGCCCTGCCTGGCTTAGCTCAGTGGTTAGAGCATCAGCTTGTGGACTGAAAGGTCTCAGGTTTGAGTCTGGTCCAAGGCTTGTATCTCAGTTGCAGGCTCGAACCCTGGTCCTGGTTGGGGCCCGTCCAGGAGGCAACCAATCCACGTGTCTCTCACATTGATGTTTCTCTCTCCCACTTCCTTCCACTCTCTCTCTAAAAAAAAAAAAAAAAATCAATGGAAGGAATATCCTCAGGGAGGATTAACAACAACAAAAACAACAAAGTTGGGGAGACTCTTAAATCCAGAGAAACATAAAGCATTCTTCCCTAGCAGCCCTAGTATATCTGTACGACATGGTTGACCATCACTGCTAAGTGAATAAGGTACTGTGTGAACATGTACTTTATTATAGCACAGGATGGGAATGATTTTTTCTTGATTAACTTTTTGAAACTAGCACATTTTGTAAATATCACCACAAGTGAAATGATCCAGGGGGATTAAGGGTGTATTGTCTATGAGTAATTTTTAAATAGGATTTGGGATTGGAATTTATACAGCGCATTCTTCCACAAGTATTTAACCAGACCTGTAGTGCACAGTACTATATAACACAAATTAAGAAGAATATAATCCTATCTAATAAAAGAGAAACATGGTAATTGGTGTACGACCGCTACCCTTCCCATTGGCTAATCAGGGCGATATGCAAATTAACTGTCAGCCAAGATGGCGGCCGGCAGCCAGGCAGCTTGAAACTAACATGAGGTTGCTTGCTTCAGTGACGGAGGATTCCAACGTTCCCCGCCTGCCGCTGCCTCTGAGCTGGCAGTTTGAAACATAGTTACAAAAAATAGAAGCTAAACAAAACCCCAGAAACCTGCTTTCAGCTAGCCTGGATCTCAGACCTGGAGTTGATACAGCGTTTCGATTGTAGAACCTAAACAAACCAGATACCTGCTTTCAGGAGCGGAGGCCTAAGAGCTGGAGCCTCAGAGCTAAAGCTGGCTCAGAATAAAAAAAAGAAAAAGAAAAAGAGGAGCAGTTGGGAGCTTCAGTCCCAGCCTGAACACAGCCCTCAGCCCCTCACCTAGACTGGCCAGGCACCCCAGTGGGGACCCCCACCCTGAAGGGTGTGTGACCAGCTGCAAACAGCCATCATCTCCTCATCCAGGCTGGCCAGGCACCCCAGTGGGGACCCCCACCCTGATCCAGGACACCCTTCAGGGCAAACCAGCCAGCCCCCACCCGTGCACCAAGCCTCTATCCTATATAGTAAAAGGGTAATATGCCTCCCAGCACAGGGATCAGCGGAGCCGCGAGGTCTCCCGGCACCGGGATCAGCCTGACAGGGGGCAGCGCCCAAACCCCCTGATAGCCCTGTGGCTCTGTGTGTGACAGGGGGCGGGGCCACAACCTCCCTATTAGCCCTGCTCTGTTCCTGACATGGGAAGGCGCCCCAACCCCCTGATAGGCCCTGCTCTGTGCCTGATAGGGGGAGCTCCCCAACCTCCTGATCGCCCTGCGGCTCTGTGTGTGACAGGGTGCGGTGCCCCAACCCCCCCACCCCACAGGCCCTGCTCTGTGTGTGATGGGGTAGAGCCATAACTTCCCCATTGGCCCTGCCCTGAGTGTGACAGTGGCGGCACCCCAACCCCCTGATCAGCCCTTCTCTGTGGGTGATAGAGGGCGGCACCCCAACCCCCTGATCCGCCCTCCTCTCTGCCACCTGGGAGCAGGCCTAAGCCAGCAGGTCGTTATCTCCCAAGGGGTCCCAGACTGCGAGAGGGCACAGGCCAGGCTGAGGGGCCCCCCTTCCCCCTGAGTGCACAAATTTTTGTGCACCGGGCCTCTAGTATTTATATAAAACATATTTGGCATATATGTAAATGAAACATCTAGAAGTTCTATAACCACAAATGATACATTCATGCATACATTACTAGAATAAAAAATGTTTGAGAATAAACAAAGCTACACTAAACTTATTTTCTTTATTCATATTTTTTAAAGATTTAATAATCTTTAAGATAACTTGCTGGTATATACAGTACACAAATATTTATATTAAAAAGCGGTGGAGCTGTTATAATTATGATTAAGCTTAGAAACCATAATGATGCATTAAACCTCAGGATCCTAAAAAATTATTCTGACCCTGGCCTGTTTGCCTCAGTGGCTAGAGCATTGGCCTATGGACTGAAGGGTCCCAGGACCAATTCTGGTTAAGGGCACATGCCCGGGTTGCTGACTTGATCCCCAGTAGGGGGCATGCAGAAGGCAGCTGATCAATGATTCTCTCTCATCATTGATATTTCTCTCTCTCTTCCTCTTCCTTCCTCTCTGAAATCAATAAAAAAATATTTTAAAAAATTATTCTGAGGATTAATACTACCAGTGACTGTTCCTAAAAGCATTTGTTTTTCCTTAACCTGAGAGAAGCACAGTTCCTTTTAACTACCAAAAAAATTGCATATGCTTCACCAGTAGGATTCATGATATAATGGAGAGAAGCAAAAATCTGTAATGAAGCAACTTAAAACTGCCCAAGACATTTTACTTCCTTTATTAGGTTTCACTGATTATCTTTTATGTGCATAATACCAAGCTAAATTATTTAGTTCTGCATCAGGTACTGTAGCAACACATCCCTGACCTTTAGATGCTTTTGAACTACTTGCAGAACTAACAAAGAAGTACAGAGTCTAATTTCTTTCCTACCCACTGCTGTGGTTTAATCACAGCAAGCAGTGTTTAACTTCAGAAATTTGGGGATATGTACCAAGAAGAAGTACAGCAATTGTGCCAATTACTCAGTGAGTTGGTCTCTGACTTCTGAACCTGGGAAAACTGTCTCTTGGATCCTGGTGTTTGTCTCTTGGGGTTGGATGTGACTTCAGTGCCTTTCTCTGAATTATGGCTTGGCTGCACAGCTACCTTGCTTTCCTCGCCCACGATAAAGTGAGTTAGGGCAGGGGAGCAGTAGCAGGTCTCAGGCTGGAGTCCTAACAGGAAGAGATGCCAGCTGTAGGACCCAAGCTTACACTTATCATATGGCCCTGATTCAGTGATGTGCCTGGACTGGTTTCTGCCAGCTCATATTGCAAATCAACTACTGGTTATATTTCCAGGAATTTTTTGAGCTGGTTATTAAATACATTCATTATTGAATATAAATTAAATGAAGTCATAATTAAATAAACTATATTAAAAGCAGAGTTAATAAATACTCAAAGTTCACCACATTCTGATGAATTTTCCACATTTTACTATTATCTATGTGCAAGCTTGAGATTATGGTTCTTGTACCTGAATAGTAAAATATTATGTATTAGTATGTTCCATATTCAGTGACATGCTATATAATAAAGATGTAATATGCAAATTGACCATCACTCCAACACATAAGATGACTGCCCCCATGTGGACACAAGATGGCCACCACAAGATGGCCGGCAGGGGAGGGCAGTTGTGGGCAATCAGGCCTGCAGGGGAGGGCAGTTGGAGGGGACCAGACCTGCAGGGGAGGGCAATTGGGGGGGGACCAGGACTGCAGGGGAGGGCAATTGGGGGTGACCAGGCCTATAGGGGAGGGCAGTTGTGGGGGACCAGGCCTGCAGGGGAGGGCAGTTGGGGGTGATCAGGACAACAGGGGAGGCAGTTAGACATTGATCAGGCTGGCAGGGGAGTGGTTAGGGGATTATCAGATTGGCAGGCAGAAGCTGTTAGGGGCAAGCAGGCAGGCAGGCAGGCGAGTGGTTGGGAGCCAGCTGTCCTGAATTGTGAAAGGCATGTCCGACTGCCCCTTAAACGGGCAGTTGGACATGTCTTGGTGGGTCCCAGATTGGAGAGGGTGCAGGCTGGGCTGAGGGACACCCTTCCCCTGTGCATGAATTTCATGCACCAGGCCTCTAGTAATATTAATAACTGAAAATTTTCCATGTTTGGGATATTTACACTCATGAGTTAGCAAGCACTAGAAACCCATAGATTTATCATTTTGTTGTCTGTCTTAAGAAAGTGATGAAGAAAATGTTAATGGAATTTCGATTGAAATTGTGTTATGTCTGTAGCTGTTTGTGAATAGCACAGAAATTGAGGAAATATTTGTTCATTACTTGAAAACTATGAAGCTGATTAATCAAAGAAGTTGCTCATGTCATTGATGAATGGGTGAAGTTATGACATACATTTGTTTCATTTTCATTTTAATTGATCACATAAATGAAATTATCCACCAACATTAGAACTAAACTTGTTCATCAGTTGCAATAATGGATTGGATGCAGATATATGATTTCCTAAAAATAAAAATCAGTGTAAGAACTGTGAAACTTAATTGATTATGCAGATTTATAATAAACAGAATTATATATTTGTTATTTGTAAATTGTTTTCTAAGCCTTTTACATCAGTAAAATTTTATAATGAACTAGAGGCCCGGTGCATGAAAATAGTACACTCAGCGGGGGGCGGGCCTCAGCACGGCCTGCGCCCTCTCACAGTCTGGGATCCCTCAGGGGATGTACAACTGATGGGGAGTGGGCCTAAGCTGGCAGTCAGACATCCTTAGCGCTGCTACAGTGGCAGGAGAGGCTCCCGCCACCGCCACTGCACTCACCAGCCATGAGCCCGGCTTCTGGCTGAGCAGTGCTCCCCCTTTGGGAGTGCATTGACCACCAGGGTGCAGCTCCTGCATTGAGCATCTGCCCCCGGTGGTCAGTGTGAGTCATAGCAACTGGTCATTTCGCCATTTGGTTGATCTGCAAATTAGCCTTTTATTATATAGGACTAGAGGCCCGGTGCACAAAAATTTGTGCACTCTGGGGGAAGGGGAGGGTCCCTCAGCCTGGCCAGTGCCCTCTCGCAGTCTGGGACCCCTCGGGAGATAACGCCCTGCTGGCTTAGGCCTGCTCCCGGGTGGCAGAGGGCAGGCTCAATCCCTACATGCAGCCCCTGGTCGGGCTCAGAGCAGAGCCGATTGGGGAGTTGGGGCATCGCCCCCTGTCATGCACAGAGCAGGGCGGATTGGGAGGTTGCGATGCCACCCTCAGTCATGCTCAGGGTAGGGCCGATTGGGGGGTTGGGACACCGCCCCCTGTCACACTCAAGGCAGGGTTGATGGGGAGGTTGTGGCGCCACCCCTGTCACGCACAGAGCAGGGCCAATCCAGGGGTGGGGGCGCTGCCCCCTGTCATGCACAGAGCAGGGCCCATCAGGGGGGTTGGGGCTCCATACTGTCACGCACAGAGCAGTGTCAATCAGGGGGTTGGGGAGCTCCCCCCTGTCATGCACAGAGCAGGGCACATCAGGGGTTGGGGAGCTCCCCCCTGTCACTCAAAGAGTAGGGCCGGTAGGGGATTTGGGGCACCACCACTGTCACACTCAGGGCAGGGCCGATGGGGAGGTTATGGCTCTACCCTGTCACACACAGAGTAGGGCCCATGGGGGGTGGGTTGGGGCGCCGCACCCTGTCACACACAGAGCCGCAGCGCGATCAGGGGGTTGGGGAGCTCCCCCCTATCAGGCACAGAGCAGGGCTGATCAGGGGGTTGGGGCGCCTTCCCCTGTCACGAACAGAGCAGGGCAGATAGGGAGGTTGTGGCCCCGCCCCCTGTCACACACAGAGCTGCAGGGTGATCAGGGGGTTTGGGCACTGCCCCCTGTCACGCTGATCCCGGTGCCGGGAGGCCTCGCAGCTCTGCTGATCCTGGTGCTGGGAGGTATATTACCCTTTTACTATATAGAATAGAGGCCTGGTGCATAGGTGGGGCTGGCTGGTTTGCCCTGAAGGGTGTCCTGGATCAGGGTGGGGGTCCCCACTGGGGTGCCTGGCCAGCCTGGATGAGGGGCTGATGGCTGTTTGCAGCTGGTCACACACCCTTCAGGGTGGGGGTCCCCACTGGGGTGCCTGGCCAATCTGGGTGAGGGGCTGAGGGCTGTTTTCAGGCTGACTGAAGCTCTCAACTGCTCCTTTTTTTCTTTTTTTTTAAATTCTGGGCCTGCTTTAGCTCTGGCTCCAGCTCTGAGGCCTTTGCTGCTGAAAGAAGGTATCTGGTTTGTTTCGGTTCTATAATCGAAACACTGTATAACTCCAGCTCTGAGATCCCGGGCTGGCTGAAAGCAGGTTTCTGGGGTTTTGTTTAGCTTCTATATTTGTTACAATGTTTCTTAAACTGCAGGCTCAGAGGCCGGCAAAGCAGATGGGGAACATTTGTTTCCTCTTTCACTGAAGCAAGCAAGCCTCATGTTAGTTTCAAGCTGCTTGGCTGCCGGCCGCCATCTTGGCTGGCAGTTAATTTGCATACCTCACTGATTAGCCAATGGGAAGGGTAGTGGTCGTATGCCAATTACCATGTTTCTCTTTTATTAGATAGGATGGTTTATGTGTGTGTGTGTGTGTGTGTGTGTGCGCGTGTGTACTGTTTTTTCTAGGGAGCGTTTGTTAAATATTGACTATTAGTAGCATGATACTGGCCTTTATTCTTGTCCATTAGAGGAAAAGTAGATTCTTATTAATCCCTCTCGCTAAAGCTTCTACTTTGGCTAGCAGGGCTCATCTTTGGCTTTTTGCCTACTAAAACCACCTTTGTTTTCTGATAATCTCAAGCACTTTCTCACTTATCTTCCTTATCCTTATTTTAGTTTCCATTCTCCACACAGCAGCCAGAGTGATCTTTATAAAACGTAAAACATGCCATGTAACTTCTCTAATTGAAATATTTTAAGGGCTTCTCATTGCACCAACGATATGACCAGAATTATTTAAACTGGTCTTCGGAACTCTGCATGATCTCTTCACACTAGGCTTTCTGTCATTTTCTTCCTCTTGCTCACTAGGCTCCAGACACTGGCCTCCTGCTATTGGTGGAATACACAGGCTCTTTTCATTCTCAGTGTCTTTCCTGCTCCTTCTGCCTCTAATACACTGCTTATAGCAGAGTGGCCCCTTCTTATCCTTCAGATGCATCTCAAATATCATTTGTTCAGAGGCCCTTCCTCGTCACCCTAACTGAAGTTGAACTCTTTCAGTTACTATCACCGCATTTTACTCTCTTTATTTTTTTCACAGAACTTTTCTCACTCCATAGTTATATCGCTAATATCTATATCTACTTACTTGTTTATTGTCCACGTCCCACAGTAAGATGTAAGTTCCATGAGTGCAGACATGCTGTCTCTCTTTTTATTGCTATAACCCCATTCCACTGACTATGGAAGAGTTGGAAGAAAGAAAAGAAAAGTAAGTAAGTAAGGAAGGAAGGGATTAAGGAAGGAAGGAAGGAAGGAAGGGAAGGAAGGTCTAGACCGAAGAAAATAATTGTTATTACTATCAGCTCTACCATTGTTTTTTTACAAATCAAGTTAAATATACCAGATCATTTCTTTTCCTGGGTCAGGATCAGCACTGTAAAATATTTTTTTATTTAGTGGTACATTTGGAGCCAAAATATTCCTCCATTCTAAATATTAATATTCTGAAAATTAATAAGCAATTTACCTTTATTTAATTAGGGGTAAATAATTCTCTATAAAGGAAAAATCTCAGAACAGAGCCGGAATATGCTTTGCTTTTCAATGTGAATCCACAAATTTAAATAATCACAAATAAAGCTTTGAGAAATACCTTTACAAACATATACAAGGTGTACCTATTTAAGTAAATGTTACAGGGTTAATAGAACTGAACGCCAACAGAAAGAGTTAGGAATGCCTTGAGGATGAAGTAGGGGGAGCAGGGCTCCTTGGCAGTGGTAGCTACATGAGTAATGAATACCAGAAACTTAGTAACCATCATTCTTTGTAAGACAGATTGAATCAACTAAATAATTTGTTTATTCTCTACTCTAATTACATAACATTTTTATTTTTTAAATATATAATATTGACATAACCATCCAGCAAAGAGAAATATGTTAGCTCTTTCCCCACTAGTACTTTTCAAACCAGAACCTTTTTTTCTAAATATGGATTTATGCCAAGAGTTGAATGCAGCCATACACACCATTATCTATTTATTTGTTGTCTAGTGTACCATGCCCAGGAAGCAAAATCTTTTAATTTCATTGTAACTCTTTTTTAAAAATATATTTTATTGATATTTTACAGAGAGGAAGGAAGAGGGATAGAGAGTTAGAAACATCGATGAGAGAGAAACATCGATCAGCTGCCTCCTGCACACCCCCCACTGGGAATGTGCCCGCAACCAAGGTACATGCCCTTGACTGGAATTGAACCTGGGACCCTTTAGTCTACAGGCCGACACTCTATCCACTGAACTAAACCAGTTACGGCTCATTGTAACTCTTAATTCAAGGATGGAGGTTCTGGTATCCCAGGTTACTAGTACATCCCCTTTCTATATTGAGTGTCTTGCATGTGTGAGGGAGATCATGGCAGAGGTAATCCTACCTAAGACATGTAAGCACTATTTTTAAAGAATGAAATAACCTCTTTGGAGGTTTCTATTTACTTCAAACCCATAATGATAAAATTGACATCTTTTCATTATGAACTAGAGACCCGGTGCATGAAAATCTGTGCCCTTATATAGGTCTCTATGTTACCTGGTTAAATAGTGACTCAGTATAATAAAAAAGTACTTCTCATCTTTATTAAGTATGAAACATGGTCAATACATCTTCCAACATAGAAAACTTATTAGAAAGATATTCAGTATGTAGAAAAGATTAAAAAAAACAAAACACCAAAAAACAGAGAGCAGTGGGTCTGCTTTTTTTTAGAACTTTTCCACTTTTTAAGAATTTTTTGTAGAGTGAAGCTGTGTTGTAAATTATCCACTGGTAATTGAAACCTTCTAAACTTCTAATACAAAGACAACCATGGTAAGAAGGTTAGAAGCAATGGGTGCATATTGGAAGGGCTTAAGAAAGGGGCGCCTACACAAAAGAGCCTGAATATGGTAAGGTCGTTCCACAGAAACCAAATGAAGATCCTTCTAGATTTTTAAAAAGGATCTATCTGGCCTACTGAAAGCACACTGATGCTGACCCACGGGCACCAGAAAATGTTCCAATGGTAAACATGACTTTTATTGGGCAAAGTGCCTGGTATCAGAAGGAAGCTCAAATGTTTAAACGGGGCACTGGGAATGAATCCCTCCCTGCTGGTCATCATAGCCTTTAAAGTTTACCATGCCCAGGAAACAAGGGCATTATAGCAGACCACCTTTTTTATTTTTTTTATTTTTATTTTTTTTTTAGAAACAATTCAGGGAAGCCAGAAGGAGAGCAAGACCCAAAAGGAAAATGGAAGGACTCAGAGGGAGCCAATCAGTGGGCCTAGTGCAAAGAGGAAGACCAATGGAGAAAGGACTGCCTGGAACTCAAAAAGAAAAGAAAAATAAAAAAGGATAGAAACCCTCTCCAAGAAATATTATCAAGGAATGAGGAATCTGGAGACCCAGGGGCATCTGCAGACGATACCCAACCTATTACTATTTACCTACAGGAGCTCCAGGTACAATGGACAGGGGGGAGTAAGTCCATTGACTTCCTAGTAGATATGAGAGCTCCATACTCGGTGCTAAATACAAAACTACCTAGAAAAGTTCAACTGCAATGACAGTTACTGGAGTGAACAGCCAACCACAAAAACAAGCAACCCTTCAAACTCTAGAATGCCAGCTTGGGGATCAAAAACTTACTCATAGTTTTCTCTGCATGCCAGACAGCCCATTCCATTGTCGGGCCCAGATTTATTTTGTAAATCTGATGCATAAATAACTTTTTCCCCTGAGAAGCAGCAATTATGTTTAGAAGTCCCATTGGAACATGTTTTCCAGCTCCAGGCACTCCTGGCTTGCCCAGAGGGACCCAAAGGTAAACTCTTCCCACCTGTGACCTACAAGCAGGTTGATGGAGCTGCTCAGGCTGATAGGACCCTGGGTAGGGTGGCTAGCACCCAACCAATGAAAACTAACATAGAAGAAGGGGCACAGATCCCATGGAAGAAACAATACCCCCTTAAAGCAAGTTTTAGAGGGAATTCAACCAGTATTGCAGAAATTCTTAAAAGCAGGATTTATTCAACGATACCATTCTCCCTATAACACCCCATTTTGCCAGTTAAAAAGCTTTTCTCTGAAGAATATTAATTTGTATAGTACCTTAGGGCCATCAGTGACATTGTCCAGGACATTTATCCTACAGTGCCCAACCTTCATAATTTGTTATCTATGGTGTCCGGGGGTAGCAAATGGTTTTCAGTCCTAGACTTGAAGTGCCCCAGTAGAGGAACAGGCACAACTACAAAGGGGCCTTGACTTACGAGTTTAATTCATTCCGAGACCGAGCTCGTTAAGGAGCTCATTAACTCAAATTACTCTAGCAACTCAATGCAAAAAATCTGCCGAAAAAATCTGCCGAGAGGCAGCTGGTATCTCAAAAAACTCGTTAGTCGGGACACTCATAAGTCAAGGCCCCACTGTATTATTTTCCTCTGATTGGCAGGACCCAGAAACTAAAGCCACACTCAAATACTCTTGGACTGTGCTGCAACAAGGATTTAAGAATTCCCCAACCATATTTGGGGAAATATTAACAAAAGATCTAAGAGATGTTCCATTGAAATCGGGAGTTCTTCCACAATATGTAGATGACTTACTAATAGCTAGCAATACTTATGAAAACTGCTCAACACCATCACAGTCCTGAGTCATTTGTCAAAACTAAGATATAAAGTACTGCCTCACAAGGCCCAGATTGCAAATAGGAGGTGGCATACCTGGGATTCCAACTGAAACAGGGTACTAGGAGCTTGATGGCTGATTGAAAACAAGCCATCACTACAATAAGCATCCCAGAGAAACAGAGGCAGCTTTGTGGAATTTTAGGGATTACAGGGTTTTGCTGAATTTGGATTCCAAACTGTGGACATGCATCTTGGAGACCACTCTCTGTGCGGAAGACTGAGAAAGTGAATGACACAATAGAGAAGATCCTGGCAAAAATATTCTAGGAAACACATTTGAAATGGGACCAGGCACTCCTTATTGCCTGCTCCAGATTGAGTATTGAGAGGATTATTGTCAGCCCAAATCTAAAAAAAGCGCTGGAGTGAAAGTGATGACATTTTTTTTGAAGAGCTGGAGCAAAATTCTGACAGTGGGACATGGATTCTATAATAAGGAAAGGAGAATCAGCAGGAATATAAGCATCTAAAAGTCGATGTTAAAACCAATCTATGTCTAGAGGCACCATTGCAGAATCAAAGGACTAAATTTTTATGAGTGTAGGCTGGCAATGACAAACATGGATGCAAAATTTTATGAGAATGGGAAGATTACTAAAGTTTCCTATGGCCTCTTCAGACCTGGCAGGGATGAAGGACTGGATCTGGCTTCCTTAGTTGGTCTTAGATTTAGGACCAATTTAAGATAACCTGTGAAATCTCTGAACCATGGGTGGTCATAATGACCAAGGTAAATAATGGTCCAGGTGGACAATATCTTGTAACACATTATCTTATTTGACTGCATACTCAAACGGTAACATTTGTAAGCAAGTTTTATCAAGGAAGTTTTGTATATAAAGATATTTAGACATAAAGATGTTACCAAATTTATACAATAAGATGTCAGGCCTAATGTTCTGACCTATGGATTCTAAGTCCAAGTTCAGTGCTCTTTCTACTATATTGGAAGGGAGAATTATCAGCCCTAGATATTTCACACCATATGTGTTTCAGTTTTCAATTAGCCAAAATACAAAATCAACCAGAATGCTTCATTCCTTAATAATGCTGTTTAATAATAAAAACTTTTCAACTTTCATTTGAAGGGCATCTTATGAAGGTATTAGGTTTGAATACACTAGCTGTATAAGAGTATTATGTAAGTGTTCTCCAAGGCCAGCCATCTGAGCCCTGCCTACAAAGTGTGGAGGAAAATAACTCAAGTTGGTGTCACCAGGACCATGGCAGGGTTCTGAGGACCTAGGTTCTTGTCTTCTTGAAAGGAGGAATTCAGAAGAGAAACATAGATAGCAGGCAGCAGTTTATTAGCAAAGTGAAAGCACACTTGGGAGATTTTTAAGCAGGTGACTCAGACCGACTGAGTGCCTTGCTTGGTTACAAACTTAGGGCCTTTTTTGCTTGCTTGGACTTCTTTCTTGCCTTCTGGCTACCCACCCCTGGTTTGCTCTGGTCCATCACATGCACACATCTCTGCCAATAGTGGGAGATTTTAAGACTGTGCGGTTCATGTCTTGAGGCCATGTGCATACTCTTTTTTAAAAATCATATTTGCCCTTCTATGTCTAGAGCCCCCAGTGGAATGTCATATAGTGGTCATAACCCTATTTGTTAGTCCCTCTGTGCATATTCCTCACAGCTGAGCAACTGCCCTGGCTCTATCAGGACCTTAAAAACCACAGTAAACCATAGAGCTATCAGCAGATGATTATGTTTAAGGCTGATATTTCTGTTTCTCAGGTGTCCCCTCAACTGGCTCATGTAGAGCTTTCTACCTATGATAACATTGGTGGCAACAGTACTGGAGTTATATTTAGGAAGCAGTCCTGTGACCTCTCTTTCCACCTTTCTCTCTCAGTCATATTCCCAGGACTGGTTTTTAATTTAAATCGTCATGTAAGGACCTCTTGTACATTACTCCAAATCCTCTTGTATGCATCTCTCACTACAATCACAACTGTCGTGCGCAGTTTCTTGGAGATGTCCCTCAACATCAATTGACAGTTTCATCTTGGGCAAGGGTTTCCTCTAGCTTCCTGCCCCACGGCTGTTTTTGAGGACACAGCTTGGAACTCTTGCAGGGATCCTATGGACGGTCATTGATGGACAACTGGGGCTGATGTATCGGTGTCTATGGGGCTACGCTTGGCCAATAGGGACAAAAGCTAATGGATAAATACGCTCCTTATTGATCTCTGGGCTGCAGTTCTGACATGTCCTGCAAGATCAAATTCTGGTGCCCCAGTCTGGTCCGTAATGAAACAACGAAACTTTTAATTTGCTTTCTTTATTTTCTTGTTAAACACCCCTCCCCCCCAATTTTGAGGTATCACTGCTGCCTTGCTAGTCTTTGTCCATGGCTTTGCTTTTGACGGAACGCAGGCTAATGAAGCAAACATATAGAGAAATGGCTTAGTTTTCTCAAAATCTAGGGCACCGTTGTTTCAATTGTACTAAAGACAAACCCCGATAACCGGGTAACTGCAGCTTGTAATAAACCTTAATGATCCCTGGCACCCAATTAGGTATGGAATCCCAAGAACTGGCCGAAGTTTTTGCCCAAGAGGATCATAAACTGGCAAGTTTCCTGGCCCAGCATTAAGCAGGGCACTATTATGAGGATCAGAGATTTGTATTCCTTTTTGTCCCACAGGCACCTGCTCCCTCCCTTGCCCCAGGCCTCCTAAGATTGAATCGCTTACCTCTGAATTTATTGGAAAACTCTGCCCTTGGAGCTGTATCCTAGAGCCAAAAGCAAAGTTAGTAATGAGCCCCAGGTGGTAAGTCCATTTGCTATGCTGATTTATCTGTAAACTGTAGCCCAATATTTCATCTTGTGCTTTCAATGATGTACTTAAAAAAATATAGATATACTTTATAACTAAATTCTAAATATATATATATTTATATGTGGAATTATTTATTTTTTCCTATAAAGAATACTAATGCACTTCCAAACTTCTACACTAATGATCAAAATAATGTTCGATTTCATTATAAGCAGCAATTACAGTACATGCAATGAGGGATTATGCTCAATTCATCTCGCAGACTCACTTTAATACTTCCTTTTAAAAAAATTGGAATTCCCTTTATCAGAGATTACAGTTGTTTGCAGTGTTCTGATTGCTAGTAAAATATCAAGTAGCAAATAATTTAAAAGGTTTGTTTTAACGTCTCATTTCTTTTTTTTCTTTCTAGAGAAGTGAGTTACTTAATAGGGTCATTTTAATGAACCCGATGACAGAGCATAAAAAAGTATTTTAATATGAAAATCTTTTTTCACTTCGAATGGACCTATGTAATGTAGGTAAGGCTTATTACAGAGTAAAATTGTTGATTAATCTATTTTTCACTTTTCCTGAGCACTAAAGTACCCTGAAGGGAGACTCTTTGATATATATCCCATATCTAGTTGAAAAGCTGTGTTTTATAAGCTGGCCGTCAAAGCAAAGAAGATAAATTTGTGAATTAATTTATTTGGTAGCTTAATTGCATTTTCAATGTCATAAGCCTTAAAAAATGTAAGTATTCTCTGAAAACGTATGCATACTTCAGTTGCATATGGATTTGCTTATTATCAGTGAGAAAAAAAACAGTAAATTGAAATATTTTAATATCTAAGATTTATATTTTGTTTATCGAAGGTTAAATTTTGGGGGCACACTACATTTTTGTAGTCTGTCCTTGGGCTGTCAACACTTCATTGCCTTCTCACATGTGGATTCACAGAGTCTTACTTAACCTAAAAATATTTTTTTGACTTTCAAAAAGAAATAAAATAGTCTTTGGATTTTATTCATAGATTAACTTATAGTGCTTCTTCACTGTTCATGTTAGCTATCCTTTGATCATTTTCTCTTAAAATTCATATATATAGACTGGCCAGTGTAGCTCACTGATAGAGTCTCAACTCATGAACCAGGAGGTCACTGTTCGATTGCTGGTCAGGCCATATGCCCTGGTTGCAGGCTCAACCCTCAGTGAGGAGCATGCAGGAGGCAACCAATCAATGATTCTCTTTCATCATTGATGTTTCTATCTCTGTCTCCCTCTCCCTTCCTCTCTGAAACCAATAAAAAAATATTTTAAAATGATCCATATATATAAAATAGATTTTAAGCTCGAGGGCTGCATACTATTAAACTATGCAGTATTCAAATTTTTATGGAAATCATTCTCAAGTTCTTTCAGTCAATTTTACTGAACACCACACAATTAACCCTAGATACTGTACTTATTTCCCTAATATAATTTCAGTGACAGTAAAGGATAGTGCTATGAAGCTAACATCACATAGCCAGTTGCTAGAGTGGTCTGTTCACACAGAGAAAAGCTCTAATCCACAACTACCATAATGTCATCAGCTTTTAAGGTCTTAGAAACACTATTGCTTGTAAAAAGGACATTGCTGAGAGGACAAAGATGGTGCTATGTAACCTATTTAATTTACTGAGAAGGTAATACTCCCTGAGGCAGTATGCTCACCAAATATTTCATTTGTTCCTTTTTCATTTCCCAGCCCCTAAAATTAGGCAGAATGTTGTCAATAAAAATGGGCAATGGGCTATGAGCAA
This sequence comes from Myotis daubentonii, assembly GCF_963259705.1. Lineage (NCBI taxonomy): Eukaryota > Metazoa > Chordata > Mammalia > Chiroptera > Vespertilionidae > Myotis > Myotis daubentonii. The sequence goes on from NC_081849.1 coordinate 19,795,840, forward strand.
AAGCGAAGACTCAGGCACAATTCTGTGTGGTGCAGCTCAGAGGCGGACACCTCTGCTCTATGGAGGGGTGGGTTTCTGAGGACCGTTTTAGGCAGTGTTGCTTGGAAATACACCAAACTTTGTGAGAGAGGAAAATAAATTTTTGCTCTTATAAGACACTAAGATTCGGGGTTGTTAGTGCAGAATAATCAAGCCCATAGAGATAAATCCTGATATTGGAACCTAAATTGGTGAGCTTCTTTCTGTAACAAAAACCTAAAATGTGGGGCAGCATGAAACTGATATCAAAGCCTAAAAAAAGATTAACTTTACAACAAAAATGTGTGGCTTTAGGACATGAGAGGTTGAAGTTTTTAGAATTTTGAGTAGTTCTAAATGGTTGTGTTTGGCAAGATACTACAAGGAGGTGATGAGCTCAGTAGTTGGTTGATTTCTAAGCAAATATGGTGAATAGACAAAATCTGGGTCTCTCGGGATTATGAAAATCCACTGTTTCTGGACTCCTACCAACAAAAAATAAGATTAAGAAGACTTTGAGAAGTTAAAATCCAAAATATCTTTAAATTAACTTAATTGCCTCAGCAGGGGGGAAAATCATGCTAAGGGTATGGAATCAGTTAATATTTTCAACTGAATAAAATGACGGGCAAAAATCTGAGTGCAAAAATGTACACAGCTTCAAAATGTTCATATTTAAATTCACAGGGATTTATGGGGGGCAAAAAGCAAAAATTATAGTGAATCTGAAACTTCTCTGGAAAAGACTAAGATTGCACATATGAACTAATTGGAATCAAACATATAAGAAGCTTAGTTTGGGGGATGTATTACGTCTTAGAGCAAAAAGCTTAAGACTAAGATTCCAAATCACTGTTGGGCTCCCAGCATTTCAGATTAAGGAAAGAGCTAGAGACCTCTTCAGCCAGAAATGTTTGCCTCAGACATGGACAAGGAGGAGAGAGACAGATACAAGGTCCACAGAAAACATTGGATGATAGTCACTCCTTCCATAGAGTACGGTCAATAACCTGTAACATTTTCTACTTTCATGTGAGGAGGTCCCTTACAGTGCCTTCCCAGGGGGGTTGCAGACATCCCCATATGTATGCAACTGGAAAGGAACAGATGGAATAGTGAGAACGCATACTGCCTCTCACATTTTTACATTCTCAATATCTCAATAACTCAAATAGACTACATCACTGTCTCACCTATTCTTCCTTCACCTAAAAGGTAGTGATTTTTCTATTTATTCTGTATAAACTCTATTTATTCTGTTAAGCTTATTACTATACAGATGTGGAAGGGAGTTAACTTGTACTTTTAATTCAATGGTCTTCAAACCAAGCCAAGCCATACCTTGACCAGATCTAGACAATACTGCATATCTCTCAGATGCATTGATGGGATGGAACTTCAAGCTATCTCCCTTGAGGAAAAATTCCATGTGAAGTGGATATTTCGAGGACAGAGGGGCAAACTAATGCAGAGATTTAATGGCCACAGGATAAACCATTTCTTTCTCTCTTATCCATCTCCTTTTCAGTTCAGCAGGGCCAAGGGAGCAGTGTCACTCATGAGCTGAGAGCAGAGGTGATCTGTATCACTGAGAAACCGACCTCAGTGGCAGGTGTGAACTTTTATTTTCTCTTCCCCTGACTCACAAGCTGTGTGTCCAGATTCTCCATCAGCCCACATCACTAAGTGGCCACATGGAAGGTGGTTGTTGTCAGATCCACAGGGGACATTGGAGGATAAGAAACAAGAAGGAACTATTTATTACTACAGAATTAGCAGGCCTTTTGTGACTGAAACATGGATAATTGATTAGCTTTTTGCTCTAAGATGTAATACATCCCCCAAACTAAGCTTCTCCCAAAAATGCAAGAATGGCAAGAAGAAATCTTTTTTTATTGCATTATAATTTTATCTCCCATTTAAGATTTTTACAAACAAATGCAAGGTCCTTGGTAGTATAGTTAAAAGGCATGGAGTACCTTTTGGAGATGCATTCATCACGACATATTTTTTACTCTAAGTAACCTAATTTGCATATGCATTTTAATTGGCCATATGCATATGAAGATTATAATGTATAAAAGAATAATTTTTCAATGAACAAAAATTTCTCTTAATAATAAAAACCACAAGCATTTTTACACCATTTTCAAGTACATTTATTTGTAAGTATTTACTTAATCTTAAAAACTCTAAGTATCCACTCATCCGCTTATGGGCACTTAGGTTGTTTCCAAATCTTAGCTATAATAAATTGTGCTGCTATGGTGAATAAATTCTTTCTGATGAGTGTTTTAGGTTTCTTAGAATATATTTTTGGAAGTGGAATCACTGGGTCAAATGGGAGTTCCATTTTTAATTTTTTGAGGAAATTCCATACTGTTTTTCACAATGGCTGCAGAAGTCTTCATTCCCACCAGCAGTGAACTAGAGTTCCCTTTTCTCCACAGACTCTCCAACACTTGTCATTTGTTGATTTGTTGATGATAGCCATTCTGACAGGTGTGAGTTGATAGCTCATTGTCATTTTGATTTTCATCTCTTGCGTGATTAGTGACTCTGAGCATTTTTTCACATGTCTCTTAGCTTTCTGAATGTCCACTTTGGAGAAGTGTCTATTTAGGCCCTTTGCCCATTTTTTAATTGAATTGTTTGTCTTCCTTTTGTTAATTGTAAGAGTTCCCTATATATATTATATATCGGATATATCATTGGCAAATATGTTCTCCCATGCAGTGGGCTCTCTTGTTATTTTGTTGATGGTTTCTTTTGCTGTGCAGAAGCTTTTTATTTTCATGTAGTACTATTTATTTATTTTTTCCTTAGTTTCCATTGTCTTAGGAGATGTATCAGTAAACATATTGTTATAAGAGATGCCTGAGATTTTGTTGCCTATGGTTCCTTCTAGGACTTTTATGGTTTCACATCTTACATTTAAGTCTTTTATCCATTTTTGAGTTTGTTCTTGTGTATGGTCTAAGTTGGTGGTCTAGGTTCATTTTTTTTGCATGTACTAGTCTAATTTTCCCAACAGTATTTATTGAAGAGACTGTCTTTGCTCTGATGTATGCTCTTGCCTCCTTTGTGAAATATTAATTGAGCATAATGGCATGGGTTAATTTCTTAGAAAAGAAATTCTTAGAATTCTAAGAAATTTCTTAGAAAATTCTATTAATCTGCATATCTGTTGTTGTTGCAGTACCAGGCTGTTTTGATTACAGTGGCTTTGTAGTATAACTTGATATCTGGTATTGTGATTCCTCCAACTTTGCTCTTCTTTCTCAAGATTGCTGTGGCTATTTGGGGTCTTTTTTAGTTCCATATAAATTTTTGGAGTGTTTGTTCTACGTCTGTGAAGCATGCCATTGATATTTTAATAGGAATTGCACTGAATCTATAGATTGCTTTGGGTAATACAGACATTTTAATAATGTTGATTCTACCAATTCATGAACATGGTATATTCTTCTGCTTGTTTATATCTTCCTCTACCTAGGTGGATGACTCAGGAGTTAAAATTCTTCCTCCACCTTTTCTTTCTTTATTTTTTTCACCAATCCCCTTTGAGGATCTTGTGAAAGCCGTAGACCATTAAATACACGATGGATTTCACCTACAAATCACCAGGACCAGCTTCATGGCATGCTTCCTGTTGAGTCCTTCAGGGCCGGTGCACTGTTTTACTGCTCTACTCTCACTGTCTTGAAATTCTTCTGTTTTAAACAAGTGGCTCCACATTTTCCCTGTGTACCTTAAATTATGTAGATGGTACTGCCTGAAGCTCTTGAATCTGATTATGAAGCTTTGGTCTAAATGTTCTCTCTAAGAAAATCTCTTTAAGATTTTGATCCACGCCAGGTATACCATTAATCCTTACTGATGTTCACGGTTGCTCTTGAATTACAGGAGGCTCTTCTTTAACCTTATCCCTGAAAAAAAAGTGTGCCCTGTGTTTCAGAAAACATTTGGTCTCAGGCTCAAATAAGAGGATGCTGAAATATTAATTGAGCATAATGGCTTGGGTTAATTTCTGGGTTTTCTGTTCTGTTCTATTAATCTACATATCTGTTGTTGTTTTTCCAGTACCAGGCTGTTTTATTAAAATTTCAAAGGAGACAAGAGCATACATCAGAGCTTCATTTTAAATAATTCTATTTAGTAATGATCATATTCTTTCAATTATGTTCATTGGTTTTGAATCAGAATTTCTCAGAATGTTCCACTTTGTGATAATTTATTTATATAGCTGGTATTAAAATTAAGGTGAGAATGAATTTTTTTTCAAGAGTAAATGTAGATGATGAACTATGCCTAAAATCATGTTATTCTATTATTGTTAAGAATCAAATCCCAAGAACGCATGTTTTAAAAAAAAAAAGACAATGCTCTTGGGCTTTTTATGATTAAATGAGCAATTTCCTTTTTAAACATTTTTTTCTACTTATTTCCAACCATATGTCTCAACCGCAGAAAATTTGAAAAAGTACAGAAGCATAATATGAAAGTAACTCCTTATCCTGAAATTTACTCCATGATTGCAAACTTTTTAAAAAATCTGCAAGAACAGGTATCAAAAGTGCATGACTAATATAATTATGGTTTGATATTTTTTAATTTTAATTTTTGAATAGTCCTAGAGACCCTAGCTGAGTTAGTAATAAAACGTAAAGTTGCATAAAGAGAATGGATACCAGAATCCACTTGATTATTAAAATCTTTTGGACATAGCTGGGAAAGAATACATGGTTGACAAGTGTAGGAAGAGAGCAAAGGATTGTGCTTTCTGTCTGCCACTCTGTGTTGTATTATGTGGGGCATTTAAATGAGCTTTGAGGAAATATTATGTTCATGATTTGATATTACTGAGGCTTGCCACTGTCATGTGGAAAATGATCTGACTACCAATGTTTTAGGAATAAGGGGAAATTTGAGTTTTTGTCTATCATTCAGAAATGTTTCCTTGGGTTTTTAATATTTTAGAGGAATGTTTATGATGATGATATGGGAATTTTTAAATAAAGAAGTTATCTAAATTCTACACTTTTATTTATTTTATTGAAATATATTTTTATTGATTTCAGAACAAAAAGGGAAAGGGAGAGAGAGGGAGAAACATTAATGATGAGAGATAATCATTGATTAGCTGCCTTCTACACACTCCCTACTGGAAATCAAACCTGCAACCCTGTTGGGGAATCGAACTGTGACCTCCTGGTTCATAGATTGATGCTCAACCACTAAGCCACATCAGCTAGGCATGCAGTTGTTGTTTTTTATTTCACCTTTTAAAACTTAATTTAGATTCTTCAAATTTTTATATTTCTACTTTCCTAAGGAAACCTCAATCTTAAATAAATGAATCTTGCCAAATTTTTAAAGGTTTTTCTAAAGGACAGCTAGATAAACTTATCAAGTTATGTTTGCATCTAGTTAAGTCTAAACCAGAACTTATATTTGAGCTGGTTGCCCAATTTATGAAGAAAACATTAGTGAAAACAGCTATTTAATGGAAATAAAGGCAGTTCAAGTAAATTTGCCAGACAAAATGACCATAAGGGTAGCCTTTACTAGGACATTCCTAACCTCAATGCATTGGCCTGCTAAGAAGTCAATTTACCATCAAATTTTATTTCTTATGAATGTCATACTTGAAAAGGGATAAGCTTGAGTATACTCTTGAGTTATGTCCATATTTTCACATATGAGGAGATACCATTTCAATAGATAGCACTTTATGATTGACCATTTGACTAGAAAAGAGGTCATTCTGATAAAAATTTAGATCTTACTATTAAAACAATTCTATGAACTCCCCTCCCCAAGGCAGAATTAATAGAATTGAAATATTATAATTCAGAAACACTAATGCTCCCCACTTAGAGAGTCAGCTCATGTTATTATAGAAAACCATTATAGAAAATTCTTCTAAGTACCTTCAATTATCTTTCTTTCATTTAAACAGAAGGATATAATTAAAATACAATATTTGAAAGTGTAAATATGCTGTGATTAGAGTACTCATTGTTCTCTATTTTCATAAAGTAAAAAGACCAATGATTGAAAATATTCTTACTTTTTGAAGCATTTACAGTTTCTAGTGTATATGTTTAGTGTAAGGAGAGAAAAAGGCCTCTCCTTTTCTTTGTTATGGCCTTTCCACAATTTATGAGAAGCACTTGGCAGTTAAACATGGAGATTGCTGACTTCCCTGATTTAAGCTGCCTCTCTATTCAAATAGCAGGATAGATAAGGGCTGTGCCCAAGTCTGCATTCTCCACCCTAACCCCTCCTCCCTGTAGCTGGTCCATGAATTAATTGGAGTTTGCTTAGTTCAGTAAACTTTGGCATTTCATTGTAATGTTACTGGGACCCCAATGTTTGTGGGTATCGTTCACTCATTCATTCATTCATTCATTCATTCATTCATTCCAAAGGCCCTCCAAAAATGAGCAGTTTGCAGTATAGAAAGAAAAATAGTTTAATATTTAATTTGCCAATGTGGAAGTGGGGAGATTTTTGTCTAAAGACTCTACTCCTTTATGACATGTACATTACAGATTATATAGGATCCCAGACAGCCAAGGGGTCCAGGATGGCTGTCACTATTTCAGCCAATTACGCAGAAAAAGGGTTGAATCATATATGAGCATTTATTCCAATACTGCCGGCAGTATGGGAGAGCAGCAGGTCATCCATAAAAATCTGCTCTGCAACCCACCATAAGCCAGCTGCTTATATTGAGTAGAAGGACAAAGATTATGCGGGGAAGTAGGAATTATAGGTATGGGAAAGTGGGGCACGGGATAAACATTAGAGGTTATGAGTCATGTGCACTGGTGATAGGGACAGGGGTTGTAAAGAGCGGGTGCCTCCACGACTAGATTGTCTCAGCCACAAGGTTGTAAATCTTTCCACAATGACAGGCAGATCCTGGGACAGGAGGATGGACTGCATGCCGATGCTAGCTCCTGTGTCCCAGGGCATATAACTCCCACACAGGTGAAAATGTGCTTTCTAATGAGAACAGACCCATCATGCTTAACAGAGCATGATTAATATTTCTTATAATTATAATTAGTTTCTAATATTCTATTTTTGACTATAACAAAATCACTAGGCACCATGAGTTGGGGGTTCTGGGTCTTGCTGGGAGCTGATTGGTCAGAGGCAGGGTAAGAGTAATAAATCCTTTCTGCAATTCTTGAGGACAGTTCTGAAGTCTGCTCCAGCTTCTCTCTGTCTTGTCTCCTGGGAAAGTAGCCAGAGGGTTGATCCACCTCAGGGCTCAGGAGCTGAAATACAACTTAGGTCAAGATGTTATCTTTAGCCTCCCAGATGCCTAAACCTTGCGACCCTCATTCGGGTCTGGGCTACTGTCTTCTGTTATTTCAGGGGTTGCTCATTATCTGGGGGGAAGGCTAGATCTCTGAGGGGTATAGAGAAAGAAAAAGGGAAATAATTTCCAGAACCAGGATTTAAAACTAAATTGTGTTCCAAGGAGACAAAAGGGAGCCCATTTCTTATATAGAAAGTTCTTACTTAGGTTCCAACTAAATCTGTTTTATCCAAATTCATATACTTCTGATTGATCTGAACCTCACTGTCCTGGTTGGCCGGCATTAAACATCCTGATTGGTTGTTATGGAGCAGTTCTGATTGGACAGGGCAGGTCTTTGTCCATTGGTCAAAAGCAAAAACCAGAAATTCTCTTATAATAGTTGACTCAGACAGTAAAAATGAGCAGGGCATAGTGGGGGAAACTGAGAGTTCAGTCTGAGGTTCCTCCAAGTACACAGAGTCCATGAGAAGCCCCGATCAGCAAATGGCTCCGAGGCTTTTATAAAATTTGCATCCTCAGTTGACTATGGGGAGTCCATCTCAGCAGATACATTTTTTTTGAGGTTCACATCAAGTGAATCTTTCTTCTCAGGGTCCAGAAGCCTATTAGTAGCTAAGTTTTGGGGGAGTAAAAATTATACCCAAATTTTCAAGTGCGTGTGGGGGCCAGCAGCCCTAACTTCCACATTGTTCAACAGTCAGTAGTACATCTTTTACTCCTTAATATCTGAATGCTAATGAAACACAAACGTATTTTTTGGTGACACATGTGGAAGAGAAACAATATACTTTATCCTACAGAAATAAAATGTACCCCAAATTTCTAATTAAGTGCCTTTGCTTTCTCAGCCGTTAGTGAAAATAATTAGTGAGCTGGGAAATATACCACTCTTCTCTCTGGACTAGCTCTCACATCCTCATGAAAAGATTGAAGTCTCCCCAGGGGGATCCGCCTCACAGTTTGAGAATCTCCGTCCCAGTTAGATAGAAAATCAGATAATTGCAAAACAACCTGCAATCTCCAGGTGATGTAGAAAACAGAAGTTGACTGCAGGCTCTATTATTATGTAAAGTGACAAAATATAATTAGTGCATAGGAGGTCTTTGTTGTTTGAAGCTGCAATCTTTATAAATACAAGGGTGAAGTGAACCACTTTCAGTTTACTTTCTATCTCTGCTCCCATACTGGGTTTAACTTCTGTGATTAGACTGAAGTTGAGAATTTTTTCTTTTTTTAATGATCTGAGACAGGAATCAAGTTAATATTTTAAAAATTTATTGTGGCTCTGCTGTCCTGGTTCAGTGGTTGAGCGTCGACCTATGAACCAGGAGGTCATGGTACGATTCCTGGTCAGACACATGCCTGGGTGGTAGGCTCGGTCCCCAGTGTGGGGTGTGCAGGAGGCAGCCAATCGGTGATTCTCTCTCACCATTGATGTTTCTATATCTCCCTCTTCCTTTCTATCTAAAATCAATAAAAATGTATTTTTTAAAATGCATTGTGGCAGTAAATCTTTTGGAAATTTATATTCTACATGAACAGGAGATTTTGTATGTTGCTAGTAATTTTGGTGGAAAAAAAAACATGTTCATAAATGAAAAAATACTTCTTGGCTATTCAGTAACACCTCTGTCAATTATAATATTTACTATTCTGACTAAAAATTTCACATTTAGTTTGAAATTAAACTGTTTTAGGACTAGGATCTTCTGGTTTAGCCTGTCCCGTGACTTTCTTAAATATTCCTGTCATGTAGCTTTGGCCTAGGGATTTATATATGAAAGAAGTTTCTGTTACTGTTACAGGTTCAAGGTTCATGTGCCTGACTCTTTAAAGCCGAATATTCCGTTTGGAGTAAGGAAAGGTTTGTTGATTAAGAAGGCAGCTGCATGACAAGATAGAGGGCCTTAGGGCTTCTTTAAATCGGTAGTAAGAGACCCCAGAATTCAGGCTTCTTTTATGTTAAGGGAAGGTAGAATGGGCCCAACAAGAGGTGTGTGCGGGCCACAGATATCTAAGCACCAACAGAGATCCAAGGAAGCACATGAAATCTCTAAATCTCTTTTTTCCTGGTCTTTTGACCCACGCCCATGTGAGTTTTACCTTGATGCCCTTGCAAATCTCAAACCTCAAGTACAATTCACCTAATAATAAGCATAGCTATAGCAGGAGCTCTTTGCCTGCAGGCCATGGGAGAAATGCAGGCTAGAATTAAGATAGAGTCAGAGAGAGGGAGCATTTCACTCTGATATATTATATAAGAAATTGAGCAATGACCCCTAGTTTATGTAATTATTATGGCTTAATTTCAATTTGGAGCCCCACCATTGTAGTCTGTTTGTAGTGCTCTGAAATGACTATATGACTGGAATGCTTCCCAAGTACTTTGTTTAGGGTTTAGTGTAAGATTTTATTCTTATTTAATTTCTTATCTTCTTTTACCTCATTTAAGAGCCCCAGTTTTCTAACAAAAGCAATTCCATGTTTGAAAATGTTCATAATTTTACTAGAAAGTCGAAGGCATTGTTTGAGGCAACATAAAATACTTATGGTAAAATAATAATTTCAATAAAATAATGGATGATTATTTTTATGTCTGTCTTCAGTGTGGTAATGCATATGCAAATTTAATGAAACATAGAGTCTTATCTTTAAATTGAACAAACTGACAAAAAAAATTTAGTGATAGAATGGGATGGCAAAAGAATACAAAGTTGTAGAATGAACTAATTTTAAGAAAATATTATGCTACCAGGTTGAATTAAAATAACTTCTACCTTGTTCTTTGCGTCTTATTTAATGTTTATTTTTTGCCTTTATACATGTGCGTAATTTAAAGAGTTAAAATGACCCATGCATTTTAGAGCCACGTAACTGCATTCCCCTGTGCTTCTCCTCACCCCAGCTTTCTGCCCTACACAGCCTGACATTTGCAACTCTATATCTTCTTGTGTTGACTTCTATATACATAAATAAAATACTTATACTCATTTCTCTTTGTAATTAAAAGATTGTGCTTATTTAGAAGCATTCAAAATGTCCGCAAAACAGCTGCAACCTTTTTTTTTGCAATTACAGAATGACATTCAGTTAACAGAACAACAATTATTTCATATAAGCTGCATCAGAGACCACTGAAGATGAAAAAGCTACCATCCCCATAGATTACTAATGTGTGCTGTGCCTCAACAAGAACCTCTTTGCATTTCCACACCAACTTACAGCCCCCATACTGTACCAGGCAAGATTAGTGGCTATTTAAAATACCACCACGACGGGGTTATCTAAAGACACATTCGGTAGTGTGTTAACTACAAAAACTGACACTGTACCGTTTAGAAACAAATCTTACAGTCTTACATTTTAATTTTTTTTTAGGAGTGAGTTGTGCACAAGGGGTTAAATCCTTTATAGACAAGAAAACAAAAACTGTGCTAGAACCAACATATTCATTATCATCTTGTTCTTTGTCTCCCTCCTCAACATCTTCCTCATCTGCCTCTTCTTTTTCTTGCTTTTTCAGCCTCGACTATACCCTTCTTTGCTGCATCAGGCTTTCCTTTAGCTGGGGATGCAGGGATATGCTTTCTCTATTATCCTTCAGCTTAGCTGCCTTTGCATAAGGCTGCGTGTCACCTGCAGCAGGGTTGCTCCACACCTTTCCCAGCTCCTTCGCAGCATCACCAGTGGACGGGCCAGGATACTCTCCTTTGATTTGGGGGCAATGCCCAGAACAAAACAAGAAAAAGGCTGAAGGAGGCCTCTTGTGGGTGCACTGAGGTCCTTGAATTTCTTTTTGCTTTCCCTTTAGGAGGGACATGTTTTCATTTCTCTTTCATAGCTATCTCTTGGTTTTCAATTATGGGCAGTATACAATTTTAATTGGAAGATGAGGACTTCTCTCTCTTGTATCCTCACTTCCCCCCACTCTTTCTGCTTCCTTTGTCCCCGATATAGTTATGTCACAATTATTTGTCAAACCGATGTTTCCTGCTTATGTTATTGTGACTTTGTAGATATTTTCCCCATAAATCCTATTACATACTCTGATTATTTTTTCTTTTTTGTATGACTCTCTGCTTCTCTTGGTGTTAATAGGGACTTCTTTTTCCCTTGCCTATATGCCTATTTGTCTTTTAGAAGCCTTTGTCTGATATTTGCCACCCATTCATATTTAAAAATGGGGCATTAAAATGTTAATTAGAAACCTTGTACTGAACTGGGCCTTACTGATTGCTGAGCTTTACAGTAAATTGATCAGACATACACCCAGATATTTGGTTGTGAATTTGTATTGTTGGAAGCATGGGTAGCTTCTAGAACAAACTGAACCTGAAATATGTAAAGGCTTAACACAACAGGAATTTTTATTTATTTTACTGGTTAATGAGTGATTTTTTTTCTCTGGAGATATTCAGAAACATAGACTGTCTTTTTCTTGGAATTGTACTCATCTCACATGGCAGAAAGGCAGAGAGAAAGACACACATCATGGGTGCTCAGACTAGAGTGGCCAGAACTAGTTCCGCTCAAGGTTCAAGGTGGGCTGGGAAATGTGATGCCAGCCTGGGCTACGCCTTCCCATTGGCCATTCTAGGCTAGGGAAGAGGGGGTAATCATTGTGATGGGAGCTAACTATCTCTGTCACAGGAAACCTCCCTGAAACATCAGCACCTGTAGATCTTTGCCGTGGGGCTTGCCTGGTAAATGTAAACTGGATCGCGACATTCTTTCAATTAATACCATTGCTTCTTAAACTGTAATGTGCCCATAAATACAGAGTAAGATACAGATTCTGATCCCACTGGTCTAGTGTAGAATCTCAGTTTCGGAGTTTCTAATGAGATTTCAGGTTATTAAAAATCCTTCTAGCCGAAACCGGTTTGGCTCAGTGGATAGAGCGTCAGCTTGCGGACTGAAAGGTCCCAGGTTTGATTCCGGTCAAGGGCACGTACCTGGGTTGCGGGCATATCCCCAGTAGGAGATGTGCAGGAGGCAGCTGATCGATGTTTCTCTCTCATCGATGTTTCTAACTCTCTATCTCTCTCCCTTCTTCTCTGTAAAAAATCAATAAAATATATATTTTTTAAAAAAATCCTTCTAGTCCATAGAACATATGTTGGGCAGCAAAGATCTGAGTTACAACACCGCCTCTATCTAATCTGTCCATGTCTTAGTCCAGAGCCTTTTTGATTAAACTTCTCCAGAGAATAAACATCCTCTGCAATGTGTTGGGGTGAGTAGTTTCCTGGTGGAAAGGGGGGTGGGGAGGATCCTTAGTAATCTACTTGCCTTTTATGTAGCTTTTCATAGTGAATCTAATATCACTAAATATTAAAAAGAGGTAGTTTTGAAGAGTAATAGTGACTCGGGCATCAATCTACAAGCAATATATAAAAGTGACTCAGATCATTTAGACTGAGGGTATTTAGAGGGGAAGAGAAAAAGATATGCTGGAAGTGGCAATGAGAACAAGAGCATCTACCACATCTCCAGGTCCAGTGGTTAGAGGAGGCAAGGAGACAAGCACCAATTAAATGGGCCCTATTGGAATCCTGATTAGAAAAAAGAAAGTGGTAGAAAATACTCAGAAAAGAATTTGAGGATGTAATGAGTTCTGGATACCAAAGCAGAAAAATGTCTGAAGTTGTAGAAGGGTCAAGGCAGAGCATTCTGGGAACTGAAATCTGGGATATGAGGAATAACTTGGAGACGTGAGCTTCCTGTGGTGATGGATATAAAAAGAGATAAAGGTTATCAATAGTTTAGATCTGATGATTCCAAAAACATAGTGGTGGAGTTCAGAGAAAGAGGGCATGGAGTTAGAGTATGGGTCCCTGTTGGTGGAGGTCATAGAGGAGGAGGGTCTAACTCTGAGTGTGTCAAGGAAGTTTACAAGGAAAGTAAAATAATGTACCTGGCAGGGGAAGGATGATTTAGGTACTGTACAGTGCAGAATCCAACCCCTCATATGGTACTCTTATTGTTACATTTTGTTTTGTTTTCTGTTTAATATATTTTCTGTACAAATTTGGATATTATCACAACTTGATTTTTTTATTTATATATTCCACATATGGCCAATTGTTTTACCTCAGTTTTGTGGATGATTTTGAAAATAATGTCATTTCTAAGAGATGTTATCCTGTATAAGATATAGGCTTGAAAATTACCTGAAACTTAAATCAGAGCTGATCCATCAGTATATGTTGTGTGAGTTGGTTATTAAAAAAATAAATAAATCATACATTTGTGAGCAAAGTCAATAATAAACATAAAGGCTGTGATCTAAAACTGATGCTCTCAAACAAAAGACAATTTCTGTATTATCCTTAGACAGTTACACATTTGTGAGAAAGAATCATGCGCCGTGTCTCTCCATTATACATACTTACTTTCAAATTAGTTCATTTCATCATCAATCACCCACTCTTTCAGGAAACATAAGCTAGCACTTATGGAACAACATTTTCCTACTTAGCAATGTGTGAAACTGAATTTTTCATTTTAAATTCAGCATTATTTAATCTAAAGGAATTATAGACATGGGTAGGGACAGACACAGGCAGAGAGTAATCATAGAAATTGTTCTTTAGAATTTTCTCTAAACAAAAGCTCTGAAATCATGATATTTAGCTGTCTTTTCATTTTATCCTAATGCAGTGGTTCTCAACCTTCCTAATGACGTGACCCTTTAATACAGTTCCTCATGTTGTGGTGACCCCCAATTTCATTGTTACAAATTGAACATAATTAAAGCATAATGATTAATCACAAAAACAATATGTAATTATATATGTGTTTTCTGATGGTCTTAGGTGACCCCTGTGAAAGGGTCATTCGACCCCCAAAGGGGTTGTGACCCACAGGTTGAGAACCCCTGTCCTAATGTGAAAGAGACCCACAGTCCCTTAACATTTAAGATACTAGAGTTGAGATATTGCAAAAGAAGTAACTTCTTGTTTCCTCTTTATCATTTGTAACCACTTCTATATTCAGTTTTGCAACAGGGATTTCCAAAGCACACAGATAAATAAAGTGAGAGTTTACCCAAATTCTGGAACACTTATAATATCCTGGGTAAAGGTTGCTGGAGGCAAAGACCAACAAGTAGTTAGCGTAATAAATTCGAGAGGTTTGTCAGAAGGCTGATGGACCTTGGGCTTTATCAAGGGCTAAAAGCTATGCACTGATTGTTCTGTAGAGACAATGAGGGCAATCCCCTAACCTGATAACCTTTCCCTGTTTATCAAACCTTACCTTTGACATGCATGTTTGCTTTGCTAAAGGGCAAATGTATATTCCAGTAAATAAAAAGCCATGGGTCTGGAGATTCAGAGAGCCATTCCACTAGAGAAGGACCTCCACCTGGTTCCCCCAATGCCTTCTAAATTTATATTTCTTATCTATTATATCCATTTGCATGTAGCCCCTTCTCCAGATTCTGAATCCTTGCTGCAAAAGGTTACAGCAAAAGATAGGATATATATGTAATTAATATTAATCCTCACTTGAGCATATTTTTTTCTTTTATTTTTAGATATAGTGGAAAGGAAGGAGGGTGGGAGAGAGAGAGAGAAAGAGAGAGAAAAACACCAATGTGAGAGAGACGTATCCATTGGTTGCCTTCCGCAGGCATCCTGACTAGAGCCAGGGGAAGAACCTGCAAACGCAGGTACATACCTTTGACTGGGAATCAAACCTGAGACTCTTCAATTCATGGGCCACACTCTACCACTGAGCAACACCAGCAAGGGCAAAGTAGAATATTTTAATTATATAAATACTTCCTATCATTTAGAGGTTCAATGGCTTCTGAGAAGTTTCTTTATCAAATGGCCCTAGCTTTTAAAACATCCTATCTAATAAAAGAGAAAAATGGTAATTGGCGTACGATGATACCCTTTTCATTGGCTAATCAGGGCTATATGCAAATTAACTGTCAGCCAAGATGGCGGTTAACTGCCAACATAGGCACAATGCTGGGAGGCGAAAGGGGAAGGAGGGAAGAAGCTACCTGCCGCTGACTGCAATCGGAAACCCAGGCGGCAGCCAAGAGCCAGAGAACCGAGCTGCCTTTGCTCGGAGAAGCCAGGCCTCCTTTATTGGCTTCTGTGATAAGAGAACCTGGCCGCCTTTGCCGGCCCTGGGCCAGTAATGGGAGAAGCTGGGTGGGGCAGGGAAGAGGCGGATGTCTGCCTGGCTTCTCAGATCACTGATCACCAGTGATGGGAGAACACCCAGAGGCGGGGCCAGAGGCCAGGCTGCATAGCTGCCTGGGGACACCATCTGGACCCCAGGGGCGACGCAGCCAGGCCCCAGAAGGAGACCCAGAAGGTGACCCAGGCGCTGGGGCTGCGTTGCCGCTGAGGCATGCGATCCGGTCCCCCGGGGGCGACGCAGCCAGGCCCCAGAAGGAGACCCAGGGCCCGGGGCTGAGTTGCAGCTGTGGTATGCAATCCAGTGCCTGGGCTGAGGAGACCCAGAAGGAGATCCAGGCGCTGGGGCTGTTTTTGCCGCTGGGGCACGCAATCTGGTGCCCAGGCTGAGGAGACCCAGGGCCCGGGGCTGCGTCGCAGCTGGGGCACGCCATCCGGTCCGGGGGCAATACAGCCAGGCCCCAGAAGGAGACCCAGGCACCAGGGCTGTATCGCTGCTGGGGCACGCGATCCAGTACCTGGCTGAGGAGACCCAGAAGGAGACCCAGGGGCCTCGCAAGAGGAGAGTCTCCATGGTCAGATGGCGTGGTGTCGGGACAGGAATAAAGACCCGAGGTGACTCAGATGCCTGGCCACAGGGTTAGAGCAGCCAGCAGGGCCTTTCAGTTGGGACTGGGGTGGGGGTGGGGCGAGGGAGGCAAGCCAGAAATAGAGAACTACAACTCCCAGGAGGCTTAGCGGCCAGGGCCTGGGTGCCTGGCTGTGAAATCCAATGGGCTGTAGTTTCGCAAGCCACTTTAAACTAGAGGCTTGCAAGGTTGGAAGTTCTGCGCCTGGAGCCAGGGAGAAACGGAGCTGGAGCAGAGAGAGGGGGCCATGGCAGCTGTGGGCTTTGAGGAGTTCTCAGCACCTCCCGGCTGGGAGCTGGCGCTGCCTCCGCTGAAGGTGGTCACATCCTGGAGAGCGAGCTTGAGACCGAAGTGGAGTTCGTGTCTGGGGGTCTGGGCAGCTCCAGCCTCCAGGAGCGAGACGAAGAGGAGGAGGCAGCCTGAGGCCAGCAAGGGCGGCGCCAACAGGAACTCAATCCAATCGCAGGAAGTACCAGGCGCTGGATCGGTGCTGCAGGGAGATTGAGCAGGCGAAGGAGTGGGTCCTGAACAGGCTCCATCAGATATAGAGGATAACATGGAGACTCCAGCAGGAGCGGAGGTTCCTCATGAGGGTGCTGGACTCCTACGGTGACAACTACCGGGCCAGCCAGTTCAGCATCTTACTGGAGGACGAGGGCAGCCAGGGCAGAGACGCCCCCAACCCAGGCAACGCTGAGAATGAGCCTCCAGAGAAAGAAGGGCTGTCCCCACCCAGGAGGACGCCAGCGCCCACAGAAGCCAGCAGCCCGGCCCCTGGCGAGGGGCCCAGCAGTTGGAAGAGGCGGCGAGTGCCATAGGAAGGGCACTGGGCAGGAGTCCCGCTGACTCCGGAGCTGGCCCCCGTGCAGATAAAGGTGGAGGAAGACTTTGGCTTCTAAGCCCTCGAGGCTCTGGACTTAAGCTGGGTTTCTCGGGGGCCAGACAAGTAGCTGCCCTACCCCACCCTTGCCAGCTCCCCCTTTGACTGACCCCCCAATAAATGGACCCGATGCAAAAAAAAAAAAGCTTATAGAGGCATGTTTATAGGATCAAATAGTATAAATATAGATGTAACAGGACAATAAAAAGAGAACCTGGCTATGATGATAACCTGAATGCTGCCTCTGTGTCATTCCTTCTTTGGGAACCCCTGGACCTGCTGGGGCTGGACCCCAACATTCCTCTTCTTATAAGGACTTCAGTGAGATGGGCTAAGGGTCCCACTGGAACAGCCACAATTTAATGTAATCCCCTCTTTAAAGATCTTATCTCCATAGACAGGTACATTCTGAGGTTCTGGGGATTAGGATTTTAACATACATTTTGTTGATTACCCAAATCAGCCCTTAACAACCAGCATGTTTCAGAAAGTAGATTCCTACAGGGTTATTTACCAAACATTCAGAAGTATTTTTAAAAGAGCTAAGCCCCTCGCCCACCGTGTGGGCCCCTCCCAGCGAAGAGCGAAGGCCTGGGTTCCGGGCACCGGAGGAAAACTGGTGCCAGCAGCCAGGGGAAGGGGCCCCCAAGGGGCCCCAGATTGCGAGAGGGCACAGGGTGGGCTGAGGGACCCACCCGAGTGCACAAATTTTTGTGCACCGGGCCTCTAGTTTTAAATAATTTGTGTACTTATAAATTTAATCACCAGTTTGACAAAGTTTGAAGAAGATTAAAAATTTGGATGTGTGCTGGGATGATTCCAAAGAACCAACAGAAAGGATTGTGTTTTTTTTTTTCTTTTTAACAATTGCTTTATATTGATGTTCTTTCCTTTACTGCATTTCCTTTTCTTTACACTGCTGATCTAATTGTCTGCTGACACATCCATTATCCTTTATAGTCATTTCAAATAGTAAAAGGATAAGTTGCATATGACTTTTACAACTTCTCTTGGACTTGCAACCAGTTCTCTGATTGTTTCATTTTAATAGCCTACATAATGCAATTAAAAAGCTCCAACACCACATTGGATGTAAGATGGTCGTGACCAGTAGAGAGGCAAATTAAAGACCTTGAAAATGATACTGTGTATACAAAGAAAACTGCTTTCTTTGGGGAAAAAACATGAATAAGTAAAACCACAATGTTCGGACTATAGGAAGGTATATAGGGAGAAAAAATTGAGTGTTTTTTTGTTTTATTGTTGTTTTTGAGACATATGCTATTATTGCAAAATTTCTGAAGTTTCTTTGTAAGCCACATGGATGAGATTATCAAATCTGTTTTTAATGGCAGAAAAATTTTTGGCATATTTTTATATTTGAATAGAATGCTATCTTAGTAGTCATACCTTTCATGATTCTAAATTATAGAATCTAGAGACACTTCTCAAAATAATAATCACATTTATATTCTCCTGCATTCCACTCTTAAAAAAAGCAGAACAACCTCAATAAAATATGTCTTCATGAAACCAAAACAAATGTTTTTATATTTTTAAGACTGAAAAGAAATAAAGTTGTTTGATATTGTGAAGACATTTGTAGATTGGTATTGTTGTTTTAATCTTTTCATTAATTATTTTTTTCCCTTTCTTCATCTTTCTTCCTTCCTTCCTCCCTCCCTCCCTTCCTCCTCCTCCTCTTCCTTCTCTCTCTCTCTCTCTCTTTCTCTCTCTCTCTCTTCCTTCCTTCCTTCCTTCCTTCCTTCCTTCCTTCCTTCCTTCCTTCCTTCCTTCCTTCCTTCTTTCTCTTTCTCTCTCCAAACTAAAATAGCATCTAATTCTTGGGGAACTAATTAAAGGAGTCCTTCTCTTGGTGAGATGTTAAGTCTTCTGTAAGATAAAGTGTCATATACTTTTTCCTTAAATGTCTTGAATGATGTGTGGAGTTCAAAAGAATACATTAGCTTTCTATGTGTGCAAAATGAGTAAAAATTGGTTCATGTCCGCTGGAAATCACAGGATATGTCAAATGCTGAAAGGTATGTGTGATGGTTAATTTTGTGCAACTTGACTAGGCCATGGGTTGTCCAGGTTAGCATTATTTCAGAGTGTGTCTATGAGAATATTTCTGGATAAAATTAGCATTTGAATCTGTGGACTCAGTAAAGTAGATTTTCCTCCCCAGTGAGGGTGGGCATTATCCGATCAATTGAGGGCCCAATGAGAATAAAACAGGGAGGAAGAGAGAATTTATATGTTTCTAGTTCTATTGGTTCTGTTTTTCTGGGGAAAACTGATTAATACAGTACATTTTTCATTTCTGAACATTTTTAGTAAAAATACCAAATCCTCTATCTGGAACATCAAAATAAGAGGGCATCATATTTAATGATATTATCTATTCGTAAGAAGATCAGAAACTCTTCTGCCTAGATGGCCAGGGGAAACCCACAAGTATGGTTTGTGGAGAAAGAGAAAATAAAATAAAACAAAATCAGGAGAAAGGGAGTAGGAGAATAAGGAAAGAACAAGTCAATGACATTTTCGGTACTATGATGAGTGGATGACAACTAGCATGGTGTGACCTGGAAGAGAGCCACTGACATCACCTCTGATAGCAGCCCATTCGCTCATAAACATTGATGGTGGAACCAGTCTGTGTCAGACCCCTTTCCTGAATGGGAAGAGCTTGGTTTCTAGGCTTTTCAGCTATTGATTTGTCATATTTTAAAAAATAAAAACAAAAAATTACTATGGTAGGCAAGAGCAGAGCTTAACACAGGTAAAAATACAATTGATGCCAGTTACTGAAGATCTATTTTAGCATAAACACACAAGTTCTCAATGTCAAACTCTGAAAAGCCCCATGAAATGAATAAGAACTTTAAACTGTATGGCTTTTTTGAACAGTGCATGGTTAGCATAGGAACTCTGTTGTCAAAGTTGAAATTCATCACTTACATTCCCACAAGAAATTAGAAAACTTAAAAGAAATAAGAAAGATTCAGTGATAGGAAAGTGAAGGCATTGAAGTCTCTGATGACACCCTATGGCTTAATTAAGAAAATGAAAAGGAAGAACCTTTAGTTTTAAAACTGACAATGAATTATCTGATATGTTTAAGGAAAAAAAGTGGCAAATCTCTTCTAATCTCATTCAAGAAACTCTTTTCAATTCATAGATTATTTTAAAGTCATCATTAAAATGTTTTAATATGGAAGAGTATTATAATTTACCAGAGAGCAAAAACTTACAGACAAGCTACATCAATTTAGCAATCTAGTATTTGTTAAATATCTATTATATAACCAACTCTTCCTTTGAAATTATAGGGTATAATTTTCCTAAATTCCAAGAAAGTAATAGTGGATCCATAATTTTGTTTACTATAAAAGTGAGTCACGTATTTCAAAGGAATCTCTTTTGGTTAAATTGTAAGTCCTAAAATTGAAAGTGTAATTCTTGAAAATCAATGAAAAGTTGTAAAAATCTTTATATTGACATTTCACAGAAAATGTTATAGTTAAAGCCCTCACTGCATTTGTAATCTTACTGTGTGACATAAAGTTCTAAAGATCTAAGAAATGACACGAGTAAGAAACAAAAGCTCCATATATATCTTCAAAATGTTTATTATATACAGTGAATATTGTGATAATTCTCTCATTTAATGACTATCAATTATAAACACTATTCATTTAGGCAGTTGTGCTGCTTGGAAGAATTTAAAAATGGCTCTCTCTCAGAGTATCTCCCCTACACAGTTATGGGTCATCTACACAATTATGGGTCCCCTGCACAATTATAGGTCCTTTAACTATGCAGGCTGTGCTGTAATCATTTTAAGTGAATTCCAACTTTGTTCTTTTTTATCTTCTCGTTTGTCTCATTTATGGACTGTGAAATACAAGGGAACTTTCTTTGTAGTCTTATTGTGATGAATAAAGTCTGTAGTTTAAACGGTGAACCAAGAAACTTCTTGATAAATATTTAAATATTATTAAGTGAAGTAGCTAAGCCATGCTATGAAGGTAAAGGAAATTGTGCAACATTTTCACCTCTCTCCTATATTATTACTTATACATTCTCTGTAACATGAAATATAAGTTCTGGGTTTCTCTACTTGTCTGCTTTGAAATACTGAAGACTTGTGGTGTAAACTTCTTTTAATTTAGTTTTAAGGCACTACCATGGCTGTTCGTTCCTCCTCCATTAACATCAAACGTATGAAGAATAGGTTTTATTTCCTAGTCTACCTTGTCCATTCCATAATGCTGAGATAGCAGCATGATCACTTGGGGTAATTTAATGTCAGGCCATTAAACCCTATGAGATTAAACATTATAATCATGTTTAACTATCTCCTAACTGTTATCAAATGTTCCTGAGAAAACACAGTGCCACATTTGAATAACTTTCATATATTGAGAACGTGTCAGGTTAAATAATTAAATCATTATTAATATTATTTTTTAATATTCACTTGAGGATATGTTCATTGATTTTTAGAGAGAAAGGAAGAGAGGGAGAGAGAGATGAGAAAGAAACACCAGTCGTGCCCTGACTGGGGATAGAACCCACAACCTAGGCATGTGCCCTGAACTGGAATTAAACTTGCAACCTTTTGGTTTATGAAATGACACTCCAACCAATGGAGCCACTCGGCCAGAGCAATCAAGTCATTATTTTGATTAGTAACTAGCTGGCATGTGTCTTATTCATGTCCTCTACACAAATGCTTAACTAAGTTGTTAAGTTTTATCAGCAATTCTGTTCATGCCCATGTTCAAATGTTATAGCAACTTATCAAACCACTGTTGTTTTCATTACCAAGCCATCATTTTAGTAACTTATTCAGAAAGACTAGAATTATTTCCCAATACCTTATAAGTCAACCAGGATCCTTTTAAAGTTGACATGAATCTATTTCTAATATCTATAACTTTTCTTTTTTGAAAGGCACAGTGTAGAACAGCAGATTCATTATGAAACACAGCAAAAGTAAAAGAAGCTTGTAAAAAATTTTTTTTACTTACTAGGCATGAGAAATTTCTACATAGTCTAAAATTTATTTGTTACATTGCAACTGTATAAATCCTCATAAAATTCCTATAATAAATCCTAAAAGAGAGTCACTGAAATGTCTTCTCTTTTACTAAAAGAGGGCAAACTTAGATTGGGAGTAGGTGGTGGTTTTAGTACAGAAAGTGATCCTGGAAATTTGTTTTCAGATTTGCATATCAGTAATTTATACCTTGATGATGCACAACATAGCATGGCATCTATGTGTAGTAAGTTAGTCCCATGACTATCTTTAAATATTTAATAACTAGGGGCCCGATCCACAAAATTCGTGCACTGGATGAGGGGGATCCCTCAGTCCGGCCTGCGCCCTCTTGCAGTCCGGGACCAGGAGTTAGTCTGGGAGTTTGACCAGGGGATGGGGCCAGCTGGGGGAAGGGAGGGAGTACCTGGCTGGAAGCCAGCAGCCACTAGGGACCTTACCAGTGCATGGATTTCATGCACTGGGCCTCTACTATGTTCATGTTGACCCCATAAATTCAATTAAAAAATAAATTAAAGTTATAGTCTTCAGCTCAGTCTTCTGCCCATCCTCACTCACACTGAAGACTGCTTTGTGCACTGGTTGGCATCAGAGTATCAGTGAAGGATTGAAGCCCCGCCCTGGACTGCTGCAATGTGTGAACCTCTGCTCCCAAGGCCTCTATCATGAGTCTCCTGCTGGCTCTTACTAGAGCACCAAGTGAGTTCCGTGTTTCACTGAGTGAATGTTGGCCCGGTTCTAGTTCACTGGCAAGTATAATATCACTTACGATAAAGCGTACTTGACAGCCGTACCTGAACAACTTAAAATGACATTTCCTATAGAAACGCCTAACTTTCACATCAGTAATTTATTCTTTAGACTACTTTTGTGCAATAGTCTCTGAAAGAGCAGTGGCCGAATGAATGCTTTCCTTCTGAAGGATTCCATCCTGATATCTGAATACAATACAATCACGTTTTAAAATGCAACTAAGAGTGGAATTCAGAGTAATCAGAAAGATCTAGATTCTCAGCAAAATAATTTACTGACTAAAATATGAAAAGAATCTCATATGTATTTCTCCTCCATTGATGTGCCCCAGAACATATTACACAGGGTGTTGCATTATAGTGCCCAATATTCTTCCGTAGCACAAGTTTGCCGATCACATTGACTGTGAGAGGGCCTTACTGTATCTGTATCTGTGATTTATGTAAACTGATAGGAATTCAGAATCTAAGCAAAGTGAGACATAAAGCCATAATGAGGGCATAAAAAAAAGCAATTGTTCTCAGGTTGAGCAGAGTTATTTTTAAAAAATCTTTGTTGAATAACTAAATACTTGAGTCACATTATGCAGCAATTAGCAGTAAAATTCTGTAACTGAACTACATACATTAAAAACTGATTTAGCTGAACCAGGTCTAGACCTAATGTTCAGCACACAGGAAATGCTGAAGGTATGTAATGGTCCATGCACAGATGCAGCGGAGGAGGAATGTAACAAAATTGGCGTTGGCTTTTATTGGATCTCACATGGTCAAATAGCATTTATCTAATGTGAAGAATGAATTCAGTGAATTATCAAACAAACAGAAGCTTTTTTCTGGTGGTAAATCTCTTTGGATTTATTGTAAAGCTCATTGGAGAGCATAACAACCTTTAAAATTTTGCTGCGAGGTGAGAAACTATCAGGCAAAGACCAGCTATTAACAAGAGAGGATACATCACTTTGAACTCTAAACACTTGTTCTTTACACATGATGACTCTTACAGCAACAAATACAATGACAGATGTATATGATTTACAAAACATTTTCTTGTTTAGAAAAACAAAGGGATAAAATTGAGTTGATGGATATAGTAGCTGTGAGAGAAAAATCACTCTTTGTCTTTGCAATAAAAACTCTACAATAATGTCCTCTATTTCTTAACTCAGAGGCTGCTGCTATTTATATTATCCAGTGATCTGGCAAGTAATTCTCTCAGTACTCTGAAAATCTAAATCATTACAGTTGATATACAGGAAATGGAGAAGTATGATTGCTAACTCAAAGAAAGGTTCCCATTGTATTTTTTTTCCTGAGAGTAAACAAAAGGGGTGCTGTGGTAGGTGGAAAAGTGGCTTTCCAGAGATGTCCACGTCTTCATCCCTGGAACCTGTGGATATGTTACCTTACCTGGCAGAAAGGACTTGGCAGATGGGATTAGTTAAGATCTAAGATGAAAAGATTATTCTCAAACAAGAATAGATCCAGAGACAAATGTTAGGGGAGGTGGGGTGGTTAGAGAGCAACTAAAGGACTTGTATGCATGCATATAAGCATAACCACTGGACATAGACATTGGGGCGGTGGGGGCTTGCCTGGGGTGGGAATGGCTGGGGAGGGGGAGTCAATTGGGGAAAAAGGAGACATATGTAAAACTTAGACAATAAAATAAAGAAAGAGTCCTAACCGGTTTGGCTCAGTGGATAGAGCGTTGGCCTGCGGACTAAAGAGTCCCAGGTTCGATTCTGGTCAAGGGCATGTACCTGGGTTGAGGGCACATCCCCAGTAGTGGGTGTGCAGGAGGCGGCTGGTCGATGTTTCTCTCTCATCGATGTTTCTAACTGTCTATCCCTCTCCCTTGCTCTCTGTAAAAAAATCAATAAAATATATTTTAAAAAAATAAGAAAGAAAGAAGGAAGGAAGGAAGGAAGGAAGGAAGCAAGGAAGCAAGCAAGGAAGGGAGGGAGGGAGGAAAGAAAAAAGAAAAAAAAGAAAGAAAGAAAGAAGGAAGGAAGGAAGGAAGGAAGGAAGGAAGGAAGGAAGGAAGGGAGGGAGGAAGGAAGGGAGGGAGGGAGGAAGGGAGGGAGGGAGGGAGGAAAGAAAAAAGAAAAAAAGGAAGAAAGAAGGAAGGAAGGAAGGAAGGAAGCAAGGAAGCAAGCAAGGAAGGGAGGGAGGGAGGAAAGAAGAAAGAAAGAAAGAAAGAAAGAAAGAAAGAAAGAAAGAAAGAAAGAAAGAAAGAAAGAAAGAAAGAAAGAAAGAAAGAAAGAAAGAAAGAAAGATACTGGGTGGGCCCAGTATCATCACAAAGGCTCCTGTGAAGGAATGCAGGAGAGGCAGAGACAGGTAGAGGTGTAAGCAGAGAAGCAGAGTCAGTGTGATTTATTTGCTGGCTTCTGTTGAAAATGGAAGGGAGCCATGAACTAAGGAATGAAGGCAGCCTCCAAAAGCCCCAAAGGGCAGAAAAACTGTTTTTTCCCCTGGGACCCTCCAGAAGGATTCAGCTCTCCTGACACCTTGAGTCAAAGCCCATAAAACCCATTTCAGACTTCTAATCTGTGAAATAATACATTTGCACTGTTTAAAGCCACCGAGTTGGTGGTAATTTGTTCCAACTGCAATAGGAAACTAATATAATCTGTTACCTATGGCCACTGTTGGGTATTGTCTAAAAAATGGTTTTTATCTTTATGTCACTGTCTCAAAGTGCCTTTATTATTATTACTAGAGGCCCAGTGCATGAATTCGTGCACATTGAAAGGAAATTAATTAGAAGAAATATTTTAGAGGCTAGGAGGTTGGCTCCAGGGCTTGTCCAGCCTGTCTTGCCCAGTCCTGATCAGCCAGACCCCAGCAGCAAGCTAACCTGCTGATCAGAGCGTCTGCCCCCTGGTGGTCAGTGCACGTTATAGCAACTGGTCGAAGGGTCAAACAGTCAGACACTTATCACATTAGGCTTTTATATATATAGATTATTGTTTTCAGTTTACCTAAATTTTATTTTACCTAAAATAAATTTAAAAAATTCTTTATTGTTTAAAGTATTACGTATAGTATTACACATATCTCTTTTTTTCCATGTTGACCTTTCCCCGGCCACCCCAACCCCGCAGCACATGCCCTCACCCCCCTAGTGTCTGTGGAAGTGCCTTTAAATATGTGGCGAATCATGCATTATGTGCACTTGAAGCCTCTGTTTTTGATGTATCAAGTCTAAGCTTAGGCATGTGTCTGATCCCATCACATGATGCTCAGTGAATGCTCAGCACAACCAGAGGGAGCTCTTGTCCCTGGTTCTTGAATATTTTCACTTCACTAAGTGAAAGACCTCCTTTGTGGTCAGCAGTTGGACTTATGTGCATATGATATGACAACATCCCGCAAATGTGACAATATGAAGCAAACAAAATCTGTTTCAGATGGGTTTACCAGTATGTTCTCTGAAAAACACACAAGTAGTCGTTCCTTATTTTAAAAAAATCAACTTAAAAGTAATTTTGGAAAATACAACCAAGTATAACTGTAAGTGTGTATTTTCTGTGGCTTAGCTCTAAAGAGTAGATCGCAATTGACTGGAAATAAAATGTTGTTTTTCTAACTGATTGTATAAGCTTTGCAACACTTGGCAATAAAAATGGGATTCCTTTAAAAATAATTTGATGAGTGCTTCCCAGAGTATGCTAAGAGAAACTAGTCCCAGGAAGCTCACTTTAAAATAAAAGTGTGGGGGGAGCAGGCCTGGTATTTGACAGTCAGTGCATACTGACCTTACCCTCTGCAGCTTTTGGACGGGCACATTATGAAAGCCTGCCATAAAGAATCATATTCACATTTAACTAAGCTTCTCCTCAGTTATTTAAATATGGAACTCTTTTATTTATTAACTATAAAAACTGTTGAGCTAAGGAAATATAAAATCTATTTTATAAAACCAGTGATAAATAATGTATTGATAAACTTTCAATTCAGGGAGATGCTCTTGAAATTATTGTGGTGAGGCATAATATTTTCTATTATTTCTAGCCTTGAGATAAACTTCTTATCTCCATTCTACAGATATAAAAACTGAGGCTAGGTAGGTTATGTTATCTGTCCTTGATTACATGAAATTTAAGTGATAGAAATAGAATACATGGAAATAGAGCCTGTCTATACTTTGTGTTATATGATACCTTGTTTCTCTGACATTTTGAAATTTTTACTATTTGTCCTCCTACATTTTTTTAAACTCATATGAGTAACAGCCTTTTATTTTAAAGCAAAAAGATGTTTCAGAGAAACCAGAAAAGAGGCCTAGCATGCTTCTGGTGGTTTATGTGCCCCCATACTTCCCCCAAATAGTGCTTTGCATACTCAAATTAGATAATATGATGAATTTGTGGTAACATTGAATAGAAAATGAATAGCATAATAAGCAATAACAATTCAGAGACTCTAAAGAATTTACAATATGATAACATCCTCTCTATGTATATTGAAGAACTGAATTACCTGTTGATACAATTTCGGTGCTTTCCAATTCAGCCCTTTATAATCAAAATCAACTTTTATTCGCCTCTTTTGACTCCATTAAATTTAATATTCAATTGCTCAAGAAGGATAGGCAGTGAGACTCCAATTCTATATATTCCCAAAGTGAAAACTGTAACTTTTATATAGAAAAAATTTGCAATTTTTCTTTGGCTTAAGACAATCAAACGTATACTCTGCTTACAAAAGCCAAGTATGGACTTCAGCTTTTTTTTTTTTTAATATATTTTATTGATTTTTTTTACAGAGAAGAAGGGAGAGGGATAGAGAGTTAGAAACATCAGTGAGAGAGAAACATTGATCAGCTGCCTCCTGCACACCTGCTACTGGGAATGTGCCCACAACCAAGGTACATGCCCTTGACCGGAATCGAACCTGGGACCCTTGAGTCCACAGGCCTACGCTCTAGCCACTGAGCCAAACCGGTTAGGGCTGGACTTCAGCTTTAAAGCTCTCTTCTTTCAGGTCCATGATATTAAGTCCAAAAATGGTTATGACAGTTAAGATTGTTTGTCAACAGGTGACTTTATTATGCTTAAAAATATGAAGCTTAAAATGGAAACATTTTTATATAGTCTAGGGAAATTTGCCATGCACAACTGTTAATTATAAATGACCATTTACATGAGAGAGTATTATCATGGTTATGCTATACTAATAAAAGAGAAAAATGGTAATTGGCGTACAACCGATACCTTTTTCATTGGCTAATCAGCGAGATATGCAAATTAACTGTCAGCCAAGATGGCGGCTGGCAGCCAGGCAGCTGAGAACAGGAGGCTTGGTTGCCCCGGCGATGGAGAAAGTCAAGGATCCCCGCAGCTGCGGGGCTCTGAGCTCCTGAAGCAACAACTCCAAAAGATACAATGTTTCAATTATAGAAGCTAAAAGATGGCGGTTAATTTGCATACTCAGGCTCCAAGCAGAGCGAAGCCAAACAGCCCTGAAGCAGCAGGGCAGAGAGGCCTCAGGGCCTGGGATCAGCAGAGTCGAGAGGCCTCCCGGCCCGGTGATCAGCAGAGTCGAGAGGCCTCCCGGTCCCAGTGATCAGCGGAGTCCAGAGGCCTCCCGGCCCGTGATCAGCGGATCCGAGAGGCCTCCTGGCCCCGGTGATCAGCGGAGCCGAGAGGCCTCCCGGCCCCGGTGATCAGCGGAGCCGAGAGGCCTCCCGGCCCCAGTGATCAGCGGAGCCGAGAGGCCTCCCAGCCCCGGTGATCAGCGGAGTCGGAGGCCCCCGCGATCAGCGGAGCCGAGAGGCCTCCCGGCCCCAGTGATCAGCGGAGCTGAGAGGCCTTCCGGCCCCGGTGATCAGCTGAGCCGAGAGGCCTTCCGGCCCCGGTGATCAGCGGAGCCGAGAGGCCTCCCAGCCCCGGTGATCAGCGGAGTCGGAGGCCCCACGATCAGCGGAGCCGAGAGGCCTCCCGGCCCCGGTGATCAGCGGAGCCGAGAGGCCTCCCAGCCCCGGTGATCAGCGGAGTCGGAGGCCCCACGATCAGCGGAGCCGAGAGGCCTCCCGGCCCCGGTGATCAGCGGAGCTGAGAGGCCTCCCGGCCCCAGTGATCAGCGGAGCCGAGAGGCCTCCCGGCCCCGGTGATCAGCGGAGTCCATAGGCCTCCCAGCCCCGGTGATTAGCGGAGTCCATAGGCCTCCCGCCCCGGTGATCAGCGGAGCTGAGAGGCCTTCCGGCCCCGGGGATCAGCGGAGTCGAGAGGCCTCCCGGCCCCGGTGATCAGCGGAGCCGAGAGGCCTCCCAGCCCCGGTGATCAGCGGAGTCGGAGGCCCCACGATCAGCGGAGCCGAGAGGCCTCCCGGCCCCGGTGATCAGCGGAGCCGAGAGGCCTCCCGGCCCTGGTGATCAGCGGAGTCCAGAGGCCTCCCGGCCCGGTGATCAGCGGAGTCCATAGGCCTCCCAGCCCCGGTGATCAGCGGAGTCCATAGGCCTCCCGCCCCGGTGATCAGCGGAGCCGAGAGGCCTCCGGGCCAGGGATCAGGGGAGCCGAGAGGCGTCCTGGCCCTGGGATCAGTGGAGCAGGGAGGCTTCCCAGCACCGGGATCAGTGTGACAGGGTGCGGAGCTCCAACCCTCTGATCGGCCCTGCTCTGTGCATGACAGGAGTGGCGCTGCAACCTCCCTATGGACCCTGCCTTGAGTGTGCCAGGGGGTGGTGCCCCAACCCCCCAATCAGCCCTACCCTGAGCATGACTGAGGGTGTCATCGCAACCTCCCAATCCGCCCTGCTCTGTGCATGACAGGAGGCGGGGCCCCAACTCCCCAATGGGCCCTGCTCTGAGCCCGACCAGGGGTTACACCTAGGATTAGGCCTGCCCTCTGCCACCCGGGAGCAGGCCTAAACCAGCAGGTCCTTATCTCCTGATGGGTCCCAGACTGTGAGAGGGCACAGGCCAGGCTGAGGGACCTCCTCTCCCAACCCCGAGTGCACAAATTTTTGTGCACCGGGCCTCTAGTCCTATATAATAAAGAGCTAATATGCTAATTAGACCGAACAGCAGAATGAGCTTCCAGACACCCTTCCAGATGACCTTCCGGAAAAAGCTGGAGCTGAGAAGACTGGCTGAGGCTATAAGGGCCGAGCCCCTTGCACAAATTTCATGCATCAGGCCTCTAGTCTAATCTAATAAAAGAGAAACATGCAAATTGATCCCACCTCCGCTACACCCCAAGCCATGCCCACCAGCCAATCAGAGTGACTGTATGCAAATTAACCCAACCAAGATGGCGGCTGGAAGCAACGGAGCTGGAGCAAGCAGGAGGCTTGGTTGCCCCAGCGATGGAGGAAGCCAAGCTTCCCGTCTGCCCTGGCCGGCTGAGGCCTCTGCTCAAGGCAACAAAGTTTCAATTATAGAAGATAAATAAATCCCAGATACCTGCTTCCAGCCAGCCTCCACTGGGAGCTTGGGTGGCTGGGGGCCATGACCAGCCTGAAAACAGCCATCAGCCCCTCACCGAGGCTGGCCAGGCACCCCAGGGGGGACCCCTACCCTGAAGGGGCTGTGGCCAGCCTGCAAACAGCCATCAGTCCCCCACCCAGGATGGCCACACCCTCATGGGGTGAGGGTCCATGCTGGGGGGCTTGGCCAACCTACAAACAGCCATCAGCCACTCACCCAGACTGTCCAGGCACCCCATCAGGACTCCCCACCCTGAAGGGACTGTGGCCAGCCTGCAAACAGCCACCAGCCCCTCACCCAGGCTGGTCAGGCACCCCAGCGGGACGCCACCCTGATCCGGGACACCCTTCAGGGCAAACCAGCCGACCCACACACATGCACCAGGCCTCTATCCTATATAATAAAGGGGTAATATGCAAGTTGACCCTAACAGCAGAATGACTGGGAATGACTGGTCACTATGACACACACTGACCACCAGGGGGAAGATGCTCAATGCAGGAGCTGCCCCCTGGTGGTCAGTGCACTCCCACAGGGGGAGCTCTGCTCAGCCACCAGCCAGGCTAATGGCTGCAAGTACAGCGGCGGTGGTGGGAGCCTCTCCCGCCTCCTCAGCAGCACTAAGGATGTCCGACTGCAGTTTAGGCCTGCTTTCCGCTGGCAAGTGGACATCCCCCGAGGGCTCCTGGGCTGCTAGAGGGATGTCTAACTGCCAGTTTAGCCCCAATCTCCCAGGAGCGGGCCTAAGCCAGCAGGTGGTCATCCCTTGAGGGGTGTCAGACTGCAAGAGGGCACAGCCGGGCCAAGGGATCCCCCCCCCCCCGAGTGCACAAATTTTTGTGCACCAGGCCTCTAGTAGTATATACATAAGTAAAAAAGATACTTTTCACAATAAGTATTTACAAGACTCGTGGTACCACAAACAGAATTGCTGATCCTGTGTTGCTTGTACATTAGCTAGCTGTGACCCGAGTTCCCTTCATTAAAGTTTATATTTCTATCAGACTAGGGCTTCCTCCCCTATCAAGAAAATTGCCCAAGATTTGAGATCTCCAGGTTTGGAAGCACTAGTATTTCCAGAACACCTTTACAAATAAATGGCCCCCCAAATTCAGCAGTTTGTCTATTCCCTCAATGATGAATCTGTTTTCCCACGCTTGTCATGTATCAAAAGAAGACTCATAGTGGGGAGGGCTCAGTGCTTCTGCACACCTCTCTGTGGAATGATGGGAGGACCGGGGCTTCTGAAAACTTGCTTGTTGACCTTGGCCCTGTGAAAGCTTTACCAGGAAAGTGTATTCCTTAATCCATGTCATATATTATGAAATTCATTTTGAAGCTGGTGCACAGCAGGTAAAGACCAAGAAGTAATATGATTTGCAGCAAGAGTCCTTATGATGTTTCAAAACTTACTTAAATTATAGTTCCCATGTTAAGAAATAATTATACACTGACTTTCATATGAAAAGAAATCAATGAGAAAAATCATAGTTCATCATGTTTAGCATGAGGAAAATGAGGCACTTAAGTGAAAACCAATATTTAGCAATAGCACTTTGTCATTTTATTCAGGGAAAAGAAACATAAAATGAAATATTATGACAACTGTAGATTCATGAAATTCACAGAATTTTTAATATGCTTCATTTATTGAATAAAAGCATCCAATATTTCATTTTCCAGTACGTAATTTATAATCATAGTTTTAAAGCTTGTAAAATCCTCTTCACTGCTTCATGTAAATTATTCTAACCCTTTTAGATTAAGTGTATAATGCTGTCTACACATCTTGCAAAATTAAATTAAGATTTTGAAAGCACGCTACTCTAAATTCCACCTTACTACATGTAAATGAGCAAGTATAATGTGATGCTTAATATGGTAGAGTGCACATGCCGGTTTGCCTGGGACATTTCTATTGTCCTGGCATTTACCTAGTTTAATATTTGTCTCAGATTTTTCATTTTCTAACCAAGTATTTTTATAAATATTTGTAATTATAAACAGCAAGGATGTGGTAAAATATCTTATTTCTAGTTGTAATAGTCTCAAACTTAATTAAATATTTTTGGTTATTTAAGAAGACAATGCTGAAGAGGGTGCATTGATATATTTTCATATATATATATTTGTAAAGCATGACTTTTCACATAAATCAAATGATTTCTAAATTAACATACTTGACTGAATTCTAGTTTTCTTATACATCATAAAGAATGAAGTGATAGATGTTAGTGCCTTGGCTCTATTAGAAGAAGTGCTTTAAAAATGTTTAAATTTTTTTTCTGTTTTTAAAAATTTAATGCCATCAAATGTTTATTTTTTATTATTCATTTAGCAAGAGACACTGGAGCCCTGTAAGTTTATTTTTAAAAAAGGAAACATCTAAGATGTTATTGGAATTTTAGTTAAAATTTGACATGAATAATACAACTATTTTACCAACTTTGGTAGAGCAAAGCTTTTTAAATATTTTTATTCTGGAATGTAAATCTCTTTTTAATTAAAATATAGAAAACATACAAACATTGCAGGCCAGAAGGAGGGAGTGGCACCATATATTTAACACAATGAAAGGGATAAACCTTCAACTAATAATACTCTACCCAGCAAGATTATCATTCAGAATTGAAGGAGAGATCAATATTTTCCCAGACAAGCAAAAGCTGCGTTACTTCATCACTGCTCATGGAACATTAAAAGAAATATTAAAGGGAATTCTTTAAATGGAATAGGAAAGGCCAAAACCTGGCATAAGAAAATATATAAAAGAAAAAAATCTCACTAGTAAAGGCAAACATATAGTAAAGATAGTAGACCAACCATTTATAAAGATAGTATGAAAACAAAATGGCAATTAGTACATTCCTAACAATTACTTTAAATGTAAAAGGACAGAGTGCTCCCTTCAACAGACATATGGTGGCTGAATGGGTTATACAAACAAGACCTTTCCATGTGCTGCCTACATGAGACTCACTTCAGACTGAAAAACACACAGACTGAAAGTAAAGGGATGGAAAAAGATATTTCACAAAAATTGAAACAAACAAATGAGCAAAAGGCTGGGATAGCAATACTTATACCAGACAAAATAGACTTTTAAACAAAGGCAATAACAAGAGACAAAGAATTCCACTTCTGGCTGCTGATCTGAAGACAATGAAACACTAATTTGAAAAGACATATATGCCCTTACCACAGTTCATTGCAGCAGAACTTACAATAGCCAGGATATGGAAGCAACCTAAGTGTCCATTGGTAGGTAAAAAAAAATTAAGAAATTTTGCACTAAATTAAGAAATCTACAGAGCAAATATGTACTTGGAATTGGTTCTAGAATATACATAAATTAAATTATACCCAAGCAAAATGGCTATTCTGCCAATGAAAATAGAAGCTTAAAGTCAAAATTTATAATTTTTGTCCATACATATCTAGAGTAAATTCACTAAAAATTTTATGGTAAACTAATGTTGATGACACACACAAACAAAAGCTCAGTCTAGCAGTACTTATAGCCTTCTCTCTTTATTTTCTACAATACATTGAAAGTCAATCTAAGTGTAGTAAAATAATACTGATTTTTTGTAAATATTTCTACTAAGTTTGCATTGCTTTTGATTATAGTCACCCTAGCAGGTAAGGCAAAAGTAGGTTTATAGTTGTTCATATGGAAAAATCTACACTAATAAAAGAGAAACATGCAAATTGGTGTCACTCCGCTACACCCACCAGCCAATCAGGATGAGTATGCAAATTAACCCAACAAAGATGATGGTTAGTTTGCATACATAGGCACAGAGCAAAGACTGAAGGCTCCTGCCAGAGTGACGACTGAAGACTGAAGACTGAAGAGGCTAGGCTTCTCCGCTGTGGCTGCAGCGGAGAGGCCAAGCCTCGCTGCGGCTGGAACAAAGGCCTGGGTCCTGGGTGCCGGAGGAAAACCGGTGCCAGCAGCCAGGGGAAGGAAGTCCTATTGCGCGAATCTTCGTGCAGCGGGCTTCTAGTAACATTATAATTAACAGATAATAACATAAGAATAAATCTTGTGTTTTCATATTCACAACTGTAAACCTACTTTTGCTCACTCTGTGTGTGTATGTGTGTGTGTAACTGAGGGTCAGAGAAGTCTGTACTACAACTTAGAAATCATTCATGGAGGGCTGATAATCTAAACCTCTTCTGAGTTCAAAGACGATGGATAACACTACATTTTGATATAACTGGTTTTCTTTACAGTCTTATACATTTAAATTTATTCGCTAAAGTCAATATTCTGAGAAGGCATCCATAGACTCTGCCCAATTATTAAGGGCTAATGGCACTAAATGTGTTAAGGGCTGTTCTCTAGGGGATCCTGGTGAAGGCAGGACTGGAATTGGCAGGTTCTATGGATGCAATCAAATCTTACTGCTCTGGATGGGGTAGGCAGGATAGGGTCCTTGGCCATGGTGGACACAAGTCATATTAATGTAATTTTCCCTTTTATAGGATGGTTGGTCCCACTTCAAATATAAAAGTATTCTCTGTTATTCTTTTAAAATACATATATGCCATGTTTACTGTAATACATCTTGAATATCTTTTGTGAAGTGGATATTTATTTCAAATGTAAAGCTTTTTTAATTGTCATTATTTATACAAGCATATCCACTTATTAAATCTGAAAGAGCTCTCCAGAGGTAGTTAAAAACATGCCATGATATTAGATTAAGATTCTATTCATTTTTACACATGTCAAAATAAGTTATGCCAGAGACAATAAAGCACATGTCTTACCTGATTGTAATTTCCAGTGTCGTATATTGTCTTCAGTGAATACTAATTGCTACTAACTGGCATTTGATTGAAGTGGTGAAGAGGTGGATCCATTCTGTTTCCACTAATTGATTCAAATTGGATTTCGGCCAGGCCTTATAACCTAAATGTCCAACAATAAGGGAATGATTAATTGAATCTTAGCACATCCATATGACACAATAATGAGGTCCATTAAAATAGTATTTCAGAAAAATACTTAGTAAAATTGGAAAACACTTACGTTAAATTTACTATCAGTACACAGAGAATAGAATCTAGATTCATCAATCTGGACTCTAAGACCTTAAATAAATGGGTCCCCACATAACTATACTTCCCATCTCAAATACCTGTCTTCCTCAGTCATCACTGATATTTATTCTATGTCTGTAACTTTCCAAGACCTTTGCACCGTCAGGACTTGGCAGTAGCTGTTCCCACTGCTTGGAAAGCCCTTCGTTATATCTTCACAGGAATATCGCCTGTTTGTCACTGAGAGAGCCTTCCCGACCACTCATTCATTTTTCGGTACAGTATTCACCCCTTCCCAGTGGTTCCCTTTCTGCAGTTTCACTGACTTGTGGTCAGCCATCGTCTAAAGATGTTAAATAGGAATTTCCAGAAATAAACAAGTCGTAAGTTGTAAATGATGTGCCATTCTGAGGCGTGGGATGAAATCTCACACCATCTGCTTTGTCACGCCCAGATCTGAATCATCCCTTTGTCCGGAGCGTCACCCTGTACAAGGTCCCCACCCAGCGGCTGGCCACGCAGTAGCCCTTTTGGTTATCAGACTGACTGTCCTGGGACCACAGCCCTTGGGTTCCAGGAGCCTTTATTTAACTTAATAATGTCGCGTTCACATAGCTCTTCTTGTAGTATTTTGTAATTGCTCTCTTTTATTATCAATTACTATTGTTAATCTCTTCGCGTGCCTAATTAAACTTGATCATAGGAATGAATGTATAGGAACAAACATAGGGTTTGGTGCTACCTACCCTTTCAGGCAACTACCACATATTGCCTTGTTATATTACTTATTATTTCTCACTATCGATATTGTCTTACTTATTTTTCTACACCTCTTCCCAGAACGCGAGCTCCTTGAAAGCAGGGACCTCATCTGTCTTGTTCACTGCCTTGTTCCCATCGCTTTGAAAAGTGCCTGGCACTTAATCAATGTTCAACATGTGTTTGCTGAATGAATAAACTAGCAATCTTGTCTTAAATGCCAAAAGTAAAAAGTATTTTAGATATCTTTAAAAGCTATAAAGGAGAAAAAAGAGAATATAAATGACCAAGAATGACTTTATTCAGAGATAATTATCAGACACATATGAAGGCATGGACATGCAATATATGACATGTTGGGGTCATCCAACTGCACTCCCTCTTTGGTTTTCTTTTTCCTTAAATTTTCCTCTCTTATCCCTCCGAGTGTAACAAAATACATTTAAAAAAAAAAAACATAGATTCCTGTATGACAGTGTATGGGTCATTTTAATTTCCTGGAAATCACTCTACATAGCTTATCATTGTATTTACTTGTCCAAAAATCATGCTCTTCCAAAGAGGAATTTTGTTACTTATATTTTCCTGCACTTCCAAAATGTGGACTGGAACGCAACGATGAGATAGTGCCGAGTGCTGTGGGACACGTAGGGGACACAGCACCTTTTCCTTTGTGGTGCGTCGGAGAAGACCTTCAGGAGGAAGTGGCTTCTCAGCTGAGACTTGAAATGCGTGCAGACCAGTCTCACTGCATTTATAAAGTGTACGAGGCTGGAAACCTGGAGGATGGGAGAGGTAGAGAATCCTAAACCGAGAGAAACACTGTATGTGCAAAGGCCCTGAGGTAAGAGAACACTGAACTTTAGGAGACGTAGATGTTGTCCCATGTTACTAGTGCATAACGTGTGAGGGGACTTTTGATGCTGGAGATATAGGCAGAAGCCAGATGATGAGGTCTCTGTAATAGGCAGTCTAGCTTGAGGGCCATAAGAAGCCTCATAAGTGCTTTCAGCATAGAAATATCATGATGAGTTTTGCATTTTACAAAGATCATCTTAACTGCTCATGGAAAAATATGGAAAGAGAAAAAAAAATTGTAACTTTTGTGCCTATACAAACATATAATGGATATTTCTTTATACCTTAGAGAGAGAAGACAAGAAAGTCTACATGCATGGTGGTGGGCTTAATTCAACCACCCAGGTACCAACCACAGGAAAAAGGAAATGAGACTCTTATGATCTGTGTCTAAAGTTATCTCTACTTGTTATTATGTCATCGCCGAGTTAGGTGTGAATAGTCACGGTGATTTCGCTGGCGTGGCGGCCATCAGAGGGGGCTATAGAACACTGTCTTTCCTCGTGTATAAAAGGCGCACTTGCAGCTTCCTTTTCTAGATGGTCTTCACAAGAAGCACCAACAGGACCTCTATCCGCAACCTCACTCTCTTCGGCCCAGACGCACTAGATACTAGTGCTTTCGTCCGGTTCCACATGCTGAGCAGGATCAGTCTTCCTGCACACGAGACCAATGGCCGGTGGGCTGGCCTTCCCTCAACTGGCTGTTCTCAGCACTGCACCTTTCAGCCTTCACTTGTTATCTCGGGCATGTGGGTGGCGCCCTTCTCTCCTTGTTGTTACTTGTCTGCATGTTCCTCTGCCCTATTTTCACAAACATTCCTTTAGTCTTTTCATAGATCATGTTGGTAGAAGCAAGGTTTTTGAAAGGATAGGATAGACAAAGCAAGTTGAGAATACAAGTTAGAAATGTATGTAGTTTTTCACAC
Source organism: Myotis daubentonii (assembly GCF_963259705.1). NCBI lineage: Eukaryota > Metazoa > Chordata > Mammalia > Chiroptera > Vespertilionidae > Myotis > Myotis daubentonii. The sequence continues at coordinate 19,833,721 of NC_081849.1, forward strand.
TACAGAGGTCTATAATTTAGGGGACATTTTTAGCCTTTTGTATCTCACCAAATAGTTATTGAGCTCATATATATAATTAATAAGAATCAAATGTAAGAAAAAATCTCTCCCCCCAAAACAAAGGAAAAAAAAAGCCATTCTCTTAGTCTGTTTTCCATTCCCTCACAGCCACTCAAAGACTTCACTCTTTTCAGTATTCCTCTTGTCTTTTCTAGTGTTATTTTTTTATTGCTGCTACAACAAATTAATAAGAACTTAGTGGTTTAAAACAACACAGATTTATTATGCTACTAGAGGCTCGGTGCACAAAATTGTGCATGGGGCGGGGGGGGGGAGGGCGTTCCCTCAGCCCTGCCTGTGCCCTCTTGCAGTCTGGGAGCCCTCAGGGGCTGTCCAACTGATGGCAGTCAGACATCCTTAGAGCTGCCTTCGCTGTGCTTGCCAGCCTTCAGCCCTTCAGGCTTTTGGCTGAGCAGTGCTATCCTGTGGGAGTGTACTACCAACCAGGGGGCAGCTCCTGCGTTGAGCGTCTGGCCCCTGGTGGTCAGTGCACGTCATAGCAAGTGGTCATTCTGTTTGGTCGATTTGCATATTAGCCTTTTATTATACAGGATAGTTCTAGAGGTCAGATACATGAAATGGATTTTATGGGCTAGCATCAAAGTGTTGTCAGCAGAGCTCCATTCCTCCAAGGAAGAACGCACACCTTGCCCTTCCTAGCTTCTAGGGGATGCCCACATTTCTTGGTTTCTGGTTGTATTTCACTCACCTCTGCTTCAATAACCACTTTTCCTTCTGTGACTCTCACGCTCCTCCTCTCTCCCTCTTATAGGGACTCTTTTGATTACGTTGAGCTCACCTGGAAAACCCAGAATTATCTCCCCATCTCAAGACCCTTAAACTTAGTCACATGTGCAAAGTTTCTTTTAACATGAAAGGTGATATTTTCACACACTGTGGGGATTAGGGCATGATCATCTTTCAGGGGGGTATTATTCTATCAGGCTCCTGTATCATCAATCTAGGTAGATGGCACTTGGTCTTCATTTCTTCTCATTTACTTTTATGGTTTTATTTTCTCATCTGTAAAAAGTAATAACAGTAGTGCATACTACATAGGGCTGTTGTGAAGAGTAAAAGCTTAGAAGAGTCTGCCACACATCACACACTTAGGAAGCTATTATTACTATAGAGACTAATATAATTTCACAACTACCCTTATGAGGTTAAACATTCCACCATCCACATATACTTACGGTAAGAGGTAGGACTTATGAGGCGATACATGAGAATTTAATACGATTTAATACTTTAGTAATAATTCTAGGAACACATGTGCTCACATTATGAACAATATCGTCTTTGAATTACCCTTGAAGGATCATCAATATTTTAGCAAAACTCTAGCAGAAAGCTATAAACAGGTTGTTTGCAATGTTGGCTTCCTTTCTCATCTGTGATGAGGGAAAAACACTTACCTTTGAGTATTTTCATTTTTCTTCCTCCCAGTATGTTCAAGAAGATTACGATTGTCTTCTATTGAGATGCTCCACCCCACCCACATCTAGGAAGCAGTATTCCCTTTGTGTTCTCTGTTTCTTTAGGGTTTTATGATGCAGTTTTAAGATAACAAATAGAGGTACCCTCAAATAGAGCTTTATGGATTTAGGACCAGTGGAGGGTAAGATATATAGATTTAGTCTCTGCAAAGGATTTTGCTTAAACAAGAGAGGATGGGAAGACTAGTGGCTCAAAGGCAAAAATAAAAACATAGGGGTTAAGAGTCATAGTGAGGAGGGGATTTTAAGGGACTCAGTTGTAATTCACTCCTGTAGGATATTGATAATGACAGAAATGAAAACATTTTAAAGATTTTCCAGAGCAATGAGGATGCTTCTTACCCTTTGCCATTACGTGAAAGGTTGCAGTAAATAGTGGTTTCCTTGCATGACTTTCAGTTGCTAGGTTCTATTTCTTTCAATCTGGCTCCAGCTTTGACTGGTCATGCGAGGTTTAGTGTTGGTTTAAATTATGTATCGCCCAGTGGATATGCTACATTCCCTTCAAGTTTCTTAAACCCTTTATGTCGATCATCCTCATCAAACCATTTACAGACCATCTGTCTTCTCCTCCCGCAGTCTTTATCACTCCCAACCCTTTTCCTCAGAGGAGGAGCTGACCTTTCTTCAGTCCAAGTTCACCTGTTCCACCTGTTCTAACAATATCACTCCTACCTGCAATTTACAAACATGTCCTCAACACACTATCGCAGTGACTTCACCAATGCTTGGTCCTTGCAAACAGGTGCTCTCGCTTTCTGCCCTCTACAAACCAACTTTGTAAAAGAGTCTACAAAGATACTAGTTCTTTTATGTCCTGTTTGTTATTAAACTCATTTAGATCTGATGTTTTTACTTTAATAAGATAAAACTGCACTTGTAATCATCAACTCCAGTCACTGTCTTCTTTTTAATTTGACTATTCTATAGCATAATAATATTGATCATGCTTTTCTCCTTTTTCTATAGTACATTATTTCTGCCCCCCCCCCTTTTAGCTTATTATTATTCTCTTCTGGCTTTCCTCCTTATTCATAACTATTGGTAAATCCCATGATTCTATCTCTGATCTTAACCCATTAGACTTGCTTTTGTGGGTGATATTATTCATCTCTGCAAATTTTATGAACACGAATAGATATTCACAACTAAGCAAAATATAGAAGGCCAAATTAAATTAATCTCTAAAGCTGCCCATAGTTCCTATTTAAATTTGTTTTGCTTTTATTTAACTTTTTTGGTGACATCAGTTAACAAAATTATACAGGTTTTAGGTGCACAATTCCACAACACATCATCTGTACACTGTATTGTGTGTCCACCACCCCAAGTCAAATCTATGCCCATCACTATTTAAATAAATTCAGTGTCTTTATTATTAACTAGAGGCTCAGTGCACGAAATTCGTGCATGGGTAGAGTCCCTAGCAGTTGCTGGCTGCTGGCGAGGGCCTTCTTTGGCTTGGTGCCACTCCTTGGTGGTCAGCGCACGTCATAGCGAACGATTGAACTCCTGGTTGGTCGAACCCCCAAGGGGACACTTCGCATCTTAGGCTTTTATATCTATAAATGCAAACCTCCCAGCTTGGAAACTCTGATATCCTTGATATGCCTTCCTTTAGCACCATATCATTTAGCAACCAAGTCACTCATCGATTCTGGCCATGTTAACTATAAAATGCCTCTCCTCTCCTACACAGCTCTAACAGTTCAGATTTCCTTTCCAAATTTGTTACATTTTTTCAAGCCACCATGCCTTCTTGTAACATCTCCTACTCTTTGATTCATCTTTCTCACATACTTGAGCATGAAACTGCCTACTTGACACTTGTTATAAATTTGGCCAGAAAAGGATAATATATAAGTTCTTTACAATATGACCACTGACTCTTTTCATTCACTTATTAAGCCACATCTCATTTTTCACTATATTAGTTCATTTTTAAAATGGCATGTGGGACTGAGGTGACCGCTGTCAGGAATCGAGAAGAAGCTCTCACGGCTCACTCAGCACGGCTCACAGTGTCCCAGGGCTGGAAATGTGGAAGGAAGCTCTAACGGGCAAAGCACTTGAGCACAGAGGGCAGAGAGAGGCTGGTTGAATCTGTGGCACTCCAGAGGTACGGTCATAAGCATTTGACAAGTGCTGATAGTGGCTCATAAAGTGCCAACCAGTGACAACACTGCAAAGAAAAAAACAGAAATGAGCTACTTGGCATCTTTATAGCTTCTATTACCCTTTCTGAAAATTCTTCTTTCTCTGTCACTTCCCCTTTACTCTTCTCTCTCCCTCCACAAATATGCATAATACCATTTAATCCAGGAGTTCATCACTGGCCCAGACATTTCCTGATCCTGAATTTTTGCCCAAACTCATCCACGTAGAAAAAGCAGAGTAATTTCTGTGACAGAATACCCAACAGAGGTTTCTCCTTCTTCTATTTTGTCTGTGACAGATGGTATTTTCCCAAAGATGGCTACATAGAAGCTCTCATCTCATATGCTTTTCTAGCACCTTGCCACTCGCATATAAAAAGATGCAGGTTCATTCTCCTACCCCTAATTCTGATCAGACTTGTGATTTTGATATATCTAGGAGAGTGTGGCAGAAGGATGTTATGCTAATTTGAAGGCTGGCCTTAGAAGGGGGCAGCAGCCGTCTTGTTAGCTGAGTTACTCACCTTTTGAGCCTGGGCTTGGATGTGAGCATTCTAGCTGCCTAGGCTGCCATGCTCTGAGGAAGCCCTCAGTGGTCCATGTGGAGAAACCATGGCGGGTAGGGTAGGGGGGAGATTACATGGAAGGAGAGAGATGCTTGCTTAGTCATTTGTTGTTCTAGTTTTTTAATTCCTGCCTGACTACAATCACATGATATATTCTGAGGCAGGATTATCTAGCTGACCCCAAATTCCTGACCTAGAGTAATTATTAGAGATGAAAAAAAATGTTTTTTTAAACAAGTAAATTTTGGTATGACTTATTATATATCAATAGTAATTGGAACACTGTCCAAACACCCATTTTGTTCATTTTTCTACCCCTCTACTCCATGTTCATAGTAAATTCTGTTTTGCCTAAGTTTATTTAAGTGTTCCCACTATCTGACTGACTTGGTTTAAGAATAAACATGGTTTGTTAGTGACTTGGTTATGGCCAATCAGGTATGGGGCAATATTGCCTGGGGGCCACTGGGAAAAGAATCATACATGCAACGAAAGTACATGTATGATTCTATCAGAGATCTTCTTCTATCAGATATCTTCTCTAGAAATGGTGCTAATCTATACAAAGCACATTGAGGGGGACAGAATGAAAAGAGAGAAGGAAACTGAGTTCTTGATATTGTTGATCAACTGAATTAGCCAAACCTGCAAGTTCTGCCTTGATTATCTCTTTAATATGAAGGAATATACTCTGATTTAGTTAATAAAATTTGTTTTCTGTTAATTGTTGCTTAAATCATCATAAATTTTAATGCCTCACTATAAATGCATGTGATAGTCAAGGATTATCACTAGAATATCCCTGGCATTATGCTTTAGGAATAGGGACGCTCAGAAGAATCAAACTATGAGAAACAGTGAGAAGTTGGCAACATAACACAAAACCAGGACAGAGATAATTGGTTATAAAAATTTACCGGGCTGCCCTGGCCTGTGTGGCTCAGTTGGGTGTCATCCTATTCATTGGAAAGGTTACCTGTTCCATTCCCTGTCAGGGCACACCCCTGGATTGCGGGCTCAATTCCAGGTAGGAGGTGTGCAGGAGGCAGTCCGATGGATGTGTCGCTTTCATGTCCATGTTTCTCTATCCTTCTTCCTTCCTCTCTCTCTAAAAACCAATAAAAAAATCTTTAAAATAATTTACCAGGGTGTAAGATAACTAGACATATATGAGGCTAGTACCAGGATATCTGAAGGAAAGCACTGTTATTTAATTAAGACAAAATCAGCAGCAATCATCTAAGTAATTAGCCCCAGGGCCATGGTCTTTCAGAATGTCTGGAGTAATAGGGAGATTAATGAATAAAATATAAACCATAGAGAAAGATAAGTTTTTAGCTCATTTGGGTAAACACCTACGAGTGAGATTGCTATATTGTTCAGTAAGATTATGTTTAGCTTTGTAAGAAACTATCCAACTGTCTTCCCAAGTGACTGTACCACATGGATTCCCACCATCAATGGATGAGCATTCTTGGTGCTCCAAATACCCTCACCAGAATTTAGTTTTGTCAGTGTTTTGGATTTTAGCTATTCTAATAGGTATTTGGTGGTGTTCATTGTTTTAATTTGCATATCATATTGAAAATCTTTTAATATGCTTATTTGCCATCTGTATATCTTCTTGTTGAGCTGCTTATACAGACCTTTTGTTTGAACATATTTGTTTTTTAATTATACATCTTTGTACATTTTTTTATTGAGTATTAGAAGTTCTCTGTATATTTTAGATGCAAGTTCTTTATCAGATTACATGTTTTGCAAATATCTTCTCCCAGTATGTGTCTTGTTTTTTAATTCTTTTATAGCATTATTTGCAGAACGGAACTTTTACATTTTAATAAAATTCTACTTACCAATTTTTTATAGGTAATGATTTTGGTATTACTTTTCACCTTTTTGTAAATAATTTAAAATAATATCATTAATAATAACTAAGCTATGGATTTTCTATTATGATTTATATAGTCATACTTCCCAGTTATCAGCCTCCTTTATATATTTCATCAATGAAGGATTTAGACATTGATCAATGTATATTGTTAGTGGTTTTATTAATAAATGAAGAGTTTTATTTTTGAAATAATTATAGGTATCAGATGGGCTAGAACAAATGTTCTAAGAATTTTCATTTAAAAAGAGAGTACTTCCTTTTTCAGCTTCAACATGAAAAGAGCTTAGATGTCATCACTCCTGTCCTTACAATAAGAAAAAACTTGAAAAACTGAAAACCAATGACTTTTCTTGACCCCATCAGAGGATTAAGGTTTCAGAGAAAATCACATTCTTAAATCTACAGAGATTGGTCTATCTTGAGAGTCACAGTGAGATCTGCTTATTAGAGGCAGAAGCTGCTAAAGTCATCAAATATTTCTAGTATCTTATATAACATATCTTTCTTTCAACAAAAGGTTACAAGGCATGTCAGGAAATAGGTAAAATCAACAAAAGCAAAGGCTGGTTCTTTTAATGGATAAATACAATTAATAAACCTCTAATTGGAATAACCAAGAAAAAAACAACACACCCATAAACTGTCAAATTCAGGAATGAAAGAGGGGGTATCAATACTGATCCCACAGACATTGAATGGGTAATAAATTAATGCTACCAACAATTCTATACCCATAAGTCTGATATTTTACTGAAAAGGGCTAATCCTTTGAAAGACAACCTATCAAAACTGAGACAGGGAGAAATAGATAACCTAAATAGCCCTGTTTCTATAAAAGAAATTGGATCAATAATTAATAACCTTTCAAAAAAGAATGTAGCAGGCTCAGATAGTTTCATGTTGATTTCTACTAAGATTAAGGAAGGAAATAATGCACTTTTTCATAATCTCTTCCAGAAAATTATATCAGAGGAAACAGTTCCTGACACATTCAATCAGGCCAGCCTTACCATAATACCCAAATCAGATAAGAGATAATAAGAAACAAAAGTTACTGAGAATTCTCTTATGAACATAGGTGTAAAATTTTTGGCAAATATTAGCAAATCAATTTCCACAATGTATTAAAAAACATTACACCAGGTATTCAAGGATGATTAAACATTCAAAGATATAATCCATCACATTTATAAAATGGGCTAAAGAAGAACATTTATATGACCATATCAATTGAAGCAGAAAAATGTTTAACATCCAGTACCTATTCATGATAAGGATATCAGCAAACTAAGAATAGAGGGGAATTTATCCAACAAATATGCAAAATACCAATAGTTAATGTTATGCTTAATTGTAAAAGAGTGAATACTTTTCCCCTCACCTCTCCTATTTGTTCTAGTTGGTTCAATAAGAAAATATACAAAATGCTTGAAAACTGGAAAAAAGAGAAACAAAACCATTTTTATTTGTAGGTAGCATGATTAGCTGTGTATAAAATACCAAAAATTGACGAAAATAATCTATAGACTAATAATTGAGTACATAAATGTTGCAGGATGCAAGGTTAACACTCAAAAGACAATTGCTTTCCTATATACCAGTAGTGAACACTAGGAATTTGAAGTTAAAGTAATACTATTTGTAATAACACACAAAGGAAGTACTTTGGTATAAATCTAGGAAAATATGGATATGAACTAAAGGGCAAAGCTAAAAAAAAACCTACAATAGATGAAAACAATCACAGAAGGTCTAAATAAGTGGAAAGATAGATTCAGAGAGTGGAAGGCTCAATATTGTTAAGATGTCAATTCTTCCCTCTTGCTCCATAGATACAGTGCATTCTGAATGAAAAAATACCAGCAGGCTAATTTACAAACTGATTCTAAAGTTTATATGGAAAGGCAGTAGAACTAGAATAGCCAACAAAATACTGAGAAGAAAAAGTTGAACTCACACTACACAATTTTAAAACTATATATATATATATATATATATATATATATATATATATATATACACACACATATTTGATAAAAGGTTTGTATCTAAAATATACAAAGAATGCTTAAAACTCAGAACTAAGAAAATGAACAGCCCAGTTTAGGAAAAGGGCAAAAGATCTAAAGAGATACCTTATTAAAAAAGACATACCAATAGCAAATAGGCATATAAAAAAACTGCTCAATATCATAGTCATTAGGGAGTTACAAATTAAAACAAAACACGGCAACAAGATACTCCTATACATCTATAAGAGTAGCTAAAATTTAAAACAATAGACACTAATAATTGCTGGTGAGGTTGTAAGACAAAAGGAACTGTCATATATTAATGCTGAAAATTAAAAATAGTATAGCCATTTAGAAGACAGTTTTGGAGTCTGTTGCAAAGCTAAATACAAACTTACCACACAACCCATATCCCTAGTATTAGAAAGAATTATCATATTTTCTAATTAATATTACTTCTATTGCATTATAAATGTAGACATTTTCCCCCCCCACCAGCGTTTGTACCAGCAAGGGAAATTCTAGTCTTGGCAATAATGTGAAGTCTGATTTTAACATTGCCCAAGTGGTGGTGATGTTCACCCTTCCAGCAAATGGAATTTTCACCCGTTTTTAAAGTGATCTACAGAATGTTTCTGTCGCAGCTGGCTCCATAGAAAAGGCCTTCTGTGAGGCAGAATGGATCATTTTCACACTACCATAGTGAGATTTAATGACATTTTTTAATAAATAATAATATCCTGTTTACACATACTAAAGCATTACCGTTTAAAGGATTTCTGGTTTAGCTTTATAAAATGTACTAAGTCAGTGATGAAAATCGGAATTTGTAATTGTTCTGTATTATTTCTGAAACTATTTATGGTTGGAAAGGTTAGTAACTGCTTCTGGCACTGTGGTAGCAGAAAGTTAATGGCTCTCTTGTCTTTTAGTAGAGTTAGGCTGCGGTTCATGTGCAAAAAAAATACCTCAAGGCTGTGCGTTAAATGCTTAGCTCATTTATCTCTCATCAGTTAGGTAAATGAGATATGGAAGTGGTTCCCAGTTTCTAAATAACTTTTTACACACTACCGAAAGCCTTAAAGGGTCCTAAAATGCTTTTTCTTATTAATGAAATTTCACTCATATAATCTGTTCCTTAGCCTAGAAGACTCATTTTTAAGCCTCCAGGCAGGCTGCTGCATCTATGCTCAGTATGCCAATGTTTATAAGCTCCTTTTCACTATATATTCACTCGCATATGGGGACAATTTGAAAATATATGTGCCATAGTTACATAAAATGTTAACATTAGGGATAGAAAAGTGAAGGGTGTACTGAAACTCTCTTACTATCCTTGCAATTCTTTGAAAACAAAATGTTTTTAAAAAAATATCACATACTAAAATACTTGTATTTTTCTCCCAAAAGATTAAAATATATGTCTGGTTAGCATAAATTTTGAAATGTATAGTCAAAGAGGAATTGCCACAAAATATAATCTATACTAACAAAAGGGTAATATGCTAATTAGACCAGATGTCTTCCAGACATCCTTCCGGACATCCTTCCTGAGAAAGCTGTGTCCCAGGTAAAGCCAACCGGGGTTCCGGGTGCCTGTGGGCGGCCCAGGCGAAGCCAGCCACGGATACCGGGCGCCTGCCTGTGGCGGGAGGAGGGAAGCCCGGGTCCCAGGTGCCGGAGGGAAGCCGGTGTCGGCAATGGGGGGAGGGAAGGCCTACTCTTGCACAAATTTTTGTGCATTGGGCCTCTAGTGCCTAATAAGTATGTACAGCTTAGAGTTCCAGCTGACACTACATATTCCTTTCTCACAAATCACTACCAATGCCATGGTAGTTGAAGAAATAAAATAAATAACCTAGTGTTGAAAGTCTCTATACTCTATAGTCCATCCTGAGATCTTCATCAGCCATTTTGGTTGTGTTAGATGCAATTAATTCTTTTGTTGTCCTTCATTGTTTATTCTCAACCTTTTGGTTTTTCCTGTGTCATTGAAAAACTCTGAGGTAGAGTAGAATTGTTTTTCTGTCCTTCACTTAGATAAGTTCTTAAGGACCAGTAAATAGATAGGTTTTTCTTTTTTAAAAAACATATTTTATTGATTTTTTACAGAGAGGAAGGGAGAGGGATAGAGAGCTAGAAACATCGATGAGAGAGAAATATCGATCAGCTGCCTCCTGCACATCTCCTACTGGGGATGTGCCCACAACCAAGGTACATGCCCTTGATGGGAATCAAACCTGGGACCCTCAGTCTGCGTGCCAAAGCTCTATCCACTGAGCCAAACCGGTTAGGGCAATATGTTTTCCTTTTATAGATCAACTAGAGGCCAGATGCATGAAATGTGTGCAAGGGCTTGGCCCCCGCCACCATGGCAGCTGCCTCTGCTTCAGCCCCCGCTGCTGTGGCTTGTCCAGAAGGTCGTCCAGTCTAATTAACATATTACACTTTTAAAATTATAGATGACTTGCTATTAATGACTGGACTATACTTTCAGAAAAATAAGACACAGTTCTCAATTTAGGAGATTGTAAACAGGTGATAGATATTTGGAATTGCTATTGATGTTTTATTTCCTAGAGAAAGTTAGAGAACCTCCCAGTACTGAACTATTTATTTTCTCATTCCAACATTTTCTTATTTAACTAAAAACCCCATTAGTTAGATAAAAATAACATGAAGCTTTTTTTGGGTGTGATACTTAAATATATTTGTATGGTTATGGGCCTAAGATTTTATTGGACTTTCAACCAAAGATGAATTCCAGTTTGGTCTTTGTTATGGTTCCTTTGGGAATGTGTTATGCTATTGATTAGTTAAAGTGTGAAACCTACTCATAATCCCTGGTCAAGTGTTTCATGACCCTTCTATCTTTGAATTAATTATAAATTGCTTTATAACTATTTCTCGTCACTTCCCCCTTTCTTTTACTTATTTGATGTTCTTCCTCTGGCACAGCTATGATTAATGACTTTTCCCAAGTTTATCTCTTGACTCTGTAAATCTTGTGGACAATCTTGCTGATTTCCATATTAGATTTCTGTACTCTGGAAGTGCTTGTCTGGGTTATTGAGTTCCCACATCAGTCACCCTGTTCCCTGCATGGGATTCTGAAATCATCGTGTCTTATTTTTTGTTTCATCATTTCAATAGCAGCAGGCACTAACTGAGTCAACCTGACTTTTCTTACCTCCTTGCCTGAACACCTTTCTCAGGAATAAGAGTAACTCTGACACGAGCTGAAGCCCAGAAGCCAGAGTCAGTGAGGGTAGGTAGGGTGGCTGGACCTGTGCCCACAGAACCTGAAGAAAGGAGAAATTAATGTCAGGTAGGCACCTGCGGGCTCTTGGACCAAGAAAGACTCTTCAGAGTGACCAACACAGAAGTTAGAGGCACAGGATAAAAATCAAAAGCTGATTTTGATACAGCTACACAGGACGGGCAATGACGTGCAGTGAGATTGATCAAAAAGGACCAGGAATGCATATAAAGATGACTAATTGAGATTTTCGGACAAAGGAAGCCCCTTGCAGGACACTTGGCTCTTAGCCATGCGCCGTGAGAGAAGAAGTAAGGTTGGCTTTGAAAATAGTTCTATTAAACACTGACCCTTTTAAAGTCATGCATGCTTCATTATGTAGCTATCAAAAAGCAATTTTTTGTTCATATTGCTTTGACCAGATCACCTTAGGTCTTGCAAGGCATTTCTTCCTGCCAAGAAACAAATTAGGCATTTATTAGGGGGTCTCTAAGGCATCATTACAGGCGTAATAGCTCACTACAGGTTCTTGTCATTAGTTCATTTGTTACCTTCTCTGTCTCTTGCAAGCTTTATGGACTCATGGATTTTTAATGTCTTGCACTCTGTGGTGATCTCAGGTTTGTTACTGCTCATACAATTCCTTTTTGTTTCCGACAGCTTGTTGTTTACAAAATAATTTCTCCTTCCTAGAAGAAATCCCATAAAATGGCTTGAAGGATGCTATAAAATAGGCAATTTACTGGAGAATATAAATTAATGATGATAGTCAATCTTCATCATTTCTGACTAAATTACTTTCTTTCACTTCTTTATTTTGTTATTTCCAGTGTTAGGTACGTTATGTATTTCAATAGTTAAACCCCAATGAAATCTAAAAAGAATGCCATTGAGAGGCTCATGCTGTAAAGCAGTGGTTCTCAACCTTCTGGCCCTTTAAATACAGTTCCTCATGTTGTGACCCAACCATAAAATTATTTTCGTTGCTACTTCATGACTGTAATGTTGCTACTGTTATGAATCGTAATGTAAATATCTGATATGCAGGATGGTCTTAGGCGACCCCTGTGAAAGGGTCGTTTGACCGCCAAAGGGGTTTCGACCCACAGGTTGAGAACCGCTGCTGTAAAGCTTCCTCTCCCATCAGTACTCCAGCATGGACACTGTCTACAATGGAACTCTCCATCTCTCTCCCTTAATAGCAAAGGCCACTGTGGTTCACGCAAGGCCTTAGTGCGCTACAGTATTGGCCCTGAAATAGGAGCGGCACAGCACCCTTGTCCTGAATGCACCCTTATGTTTCCTTTCACTTTCCTGAAAGGGAATCTCATTGCCTTGACTCTCACACAGGAGGCTCCTATTTTGCAGCTAATTTTTATACAAGAATGATCTCCTTATGATATAGTCAAGAATCTTTTCATGCCGATATAATCAAATGAGGTAAAACTGTAGTTTACACTGTTATTTTCTAAAGTATTAACAATATCGTGTGATAATGCCATTCTATATAAATATTGTAATGCATTAAAATGATGTTTTTTTTTCTAAAATACTTGGTATATGGGACTAGCTGGAATGTAATAGGAACTCAAGTGTGGATAGAATAATGAGTTTATCATTAAAATTCTGTGTCTTTCAGTGCAAGAGAACTCCTTGCTGTGCTCTGTATTTCAGAGCTTCACACGTTGGAATGCTGCATTAAGAGTTGTAAACAGTTATAGATTATGCCTGAAGATTCTCTAAGAAAGTGCTCTTCATTTTCAGTTAGAAAAAATTGAATGTAACTGTAAGGACAGAAAAAAAAAAACACGCACACCTCTTTTTCCTTGCCGTACCCTTCCACAATGTATGAGAAGCACCTGTTAATTAACCCCCAAGATTGCTAGCTCCTCTGATTCAAACTGCAAGGCAAGATACTTTCAAGGCTACATTTTTGCCTATCCCCTTCCCTAAGGTTTCATAACTCCAGGGAAATCAGCAAGAGAAAGTTTCTAGTCGTAGAAATTCTCTACTCCCTCCCTTTCAAACCCAAGCTGCCCCCCACTTTCAAACTCTTTGTACCTTTCGCTGTAAGAATGTTTTAGGGGCTTGTGAAGGTGCTGATACACATCCCTAGGAAATCTGCCTGGACATCTCCTAAAAAGCAAACAAACTTTTCAAAGACAGCGCCTTGATGTCTGCTCAGTTTCAGCCCCCAAATCCCTCTCCCTTCCTTGTCACCTAGCAACAGCAGCCAAGGCTTTAAAAGGGGGAACTGCCTTTTGTTTCTCGCCCTCGCATTGGTTAGCAATGCAGGGGCCTTTTCCCTTGGGGAAAGTAAAATAAACTTTCTCTCTGCATCTAAAACAAAACAAAACTACACAAACACAAAACAAAACAAAAAACCCTAACAATAGCCAGTATCACAACCTTGATTCAAATAATGCATGTAGTAGTCATAAGTGCAATTCACCAGTTATGCCTGCTTCTCCTCCCCTGCCACCTTGCAATTGAGAATGGACAGATAGACTGCTCTGGACAATGAAATGTGAACAGAAGTGACTTGTGTCATTTCTGGAATGAAACATGGGTGGACCGAGTCAGCATATGATCCACTATACTTTCTCTTCTGTTTGTCACAGTGACCAGTGTTATTTTAGGAAACGCTTTCTGTGACAATGGAGGCTCCAGAATGAGGGTGACTCAGAACAGAACCTGACCTGCAAAGTACATATAATGTGAATGAAAACTTACCTTTAGTGTTTTGAAGTCATTAAGGAATTTGAAGTAGTTTGTTCTGCATTTTAACTTAGTATCTTGACTGATTTAAAAATGAATACTGCCATTAGGGGAAACATGTATGTAGGGTTTGTTTAGGGTTGGACTGGTGGATAGCAAATAAATGATGACGGATGTTGGGAAATATGGCATCTATCTGTCGTGGTGAAACCATGTACAATTGTTGCTGAGATAATTTGGAACATAGACCAACACCTAATCAATTTGCTGACTTCTGGAAGAGGTTGGAACACATAGTGTTAGGAGCATGTGTTGGTTGTTGTTGGTTACATTTGGCAATATATTACAAACAAACAAAAAAGATGAAATGAGAAAATAATTAACAAATTTGCAAAGTAACACAAGAGAATTTAAAAACCCCATAAAAGCATGCTTACAGTTATGTTTATATAATTTGCCTTTTTCAGATTCGGTTATCTTACTCTATGTGGTTGGTAGCATTTGTAGAATGTTACCTAAATAAACATATTTAATAATAAATATTACCAAATGGAGTAATTTTAGATATATCCCATGTTATCAAAAAACTATTTTTATCATATTTTCTGCTATAACACAAAAACTGCTTTCTGTTTTCTCAACTGAATAGATTTTTTTGAAAATGATATTCTTTATTTATACTTCAGAAAGGCGAGATTTAGAACATATATATTCAAATATAGAGCAATCAGTAAGTGAGCCTACATTTGCATTTCATAAGTATATTTGATTTCCATAATATGCATTTTACACCAAAGAATTCTGGATTTAGAAAATACAAATAGGCTGTTACTATTGATAAATGCTGACAGTTTAAATAATTATCTGATCCATTTTTAGAAAACAGGTGAAATCAAAGCATAACTGAACTCAATGTGGCTTCTACTATGGCTATTGGTAAGTGTTCATTTTTTTACCTTTCTGTGTAAGATGTGATTTTTCCATATGCAATTGTGGTAATAGTTACCAAGGTACATTTTATGCCCATTCAGATGTTCATATTTAACTACCATTACTGGATAGTCATCTCATTGGAACTCTTAAGCCCAGTCCCAATGAAATGTGCTGTTCAAGCATAGAATTTTTAATTAAATTTATTGAAGTGCCATCCTATCTAATAAAGAGGGAATATGCTAATTGACCTTCATGGTGTTACAAAGATGGCAGAGCCCACAGCCAATAAGGAGGGAATATGTTAATTGACTCCCATGCCCTCAAAGATGGTGGCGCCCACAGCCACAAGATGGCAGCACCCAGTCCCCTCAGCCTCCCAGCCACCCAGGTCTGGTCCAAGGCACAGGCAAGCCTCAGCTGGCGGCTGCCCAGCCACCCAGGGCCACCCGAGGCCCAGTTAACCAGGGCAGGCCAAGGCTTGCACTGCCAACAGTGGCAGCAGCAGAGGTGTGTTGCCTTATCCTGATCTCCGGGTCACCTCCTGCCCCTGAGGGATCCTGGACTGTGAGAAGGGCAGGCCGGGCTCAGGGACCCCCCTCCAGTGCATGAATTTTCATGCACCAGGCCTCTAGTTGGTTAATAAGATTATATACATTTCAAGTATACCTTTCTATGACACATGATCTGTATATTGCATTGTGTGTTCACCACCTAAAGTCAAATCATCTTCTGTCTCCATATATTTGGCCCCTTTTACCTTTTACTACCCCCACCCCTCCACCCTCCTTCCCTCTGGTAACCACCACACTCTTGTCTGTGTCAATGAGTTTTTGTTTGATTGATTTTCTTGTTTGTTCATTTATTGCTTTCAGTTTTATATCCCACATATGGTTCTTAACTTTTTCTGACTGACTTATTTTGCTTAGCATGATATCCTCAAGGTCTATCCATGTTGCGCAAATGGCAGTATTTCATGCTTCCTTAGGGCTGAGTAGTATTCCATTGTATATGTGGACCACATCTTTATCCAATCATCTATTGAAGAACACTTCAATTATTTCCATGTCTTGGCCACCATGAATAATGCTGCAATGAACAAAGGGGTGCATATATCTTTACGAATAAATGTTGTCTAGTTTTTTGAGTGGATAGCCAGAAGGTGGTTGCTGGTTATATGGTAACTCTGTTCTTAATTTTTTGAGGAGCCTCCAAATTGCTTTCCAGAGTGGCTGTACCAGTGGAATTGATTTTTTTTTTTTTTGGTTTTAAATATTCTTACAATGCCTGAAGACTCACAATCATTTACATCTCCTGACTCCTCTGATTCTGATGATAGCTAAAAGGCATCCCCAGTCTGTTACTATTTCAGCAATCTCTTCTTTGTTAAAGACACTAATTGACTACATTGGATTCAGAGTTACTTAAAAATATGTGATTCAACTCCCCATTTCCTCTTACCCCCAGCTTCTGACAACCACCATTCTATCCTCTGTTTCTATGTATTTGACATGCAGCATATGGGAAGTTGCTATTCAATGGATATAAAGTTTCAATTATGCAAGATAATTAAGTTCTGTATGGAACATTGTGCCTATAGTTAACAATACTGTATTGTACACTTGAAAAATTTCTAAGAGGGTAGATTTTATGTTAAGTATTCTTACTGCAATAAAAATGTGATTCAAATGTTTAATTTTTTATTTGTAGAGCTAATATACTTTGATATTAATTTTAGTAATAATATTTTGAGAAAAATCTTAGGTTTAAATAGAGGTGACAAGATTTGTTATAAGAATTTTCCTTATTCTACATTATCAGAAATATGTCTTTAAATATGAAGTACATAATTTAATGTATTTAGTATCAATCACTATTATTAGAGTACTATATCAGTTTATTATGAACTACTTTATTTCCAGAGTTTCTGACTATAGTCTTATAATAGCTAGTAATTCAGTGGATTCTATCATCTGTTCTGATAGAGTTTAATGCTCTTTAAAAAAAGAACTGACATTCTATGCATTGTTTGAAGTACATAATACTGTGTTTTGAAGACTTCCTTAAGAGTAATAATTTTTAAAAAGTAATGAGTAACATGTTTACATGCCAAATTATTCTTACACAGAAATAATAAAAAAAGAAAGAAAATCTGAATTGTTAGAAAGTCTGATTTTTAGAATAAAAGTTAATTTCTTTAATTAAATTTATACCAGGTAACTCTAGTTTGACCAAATTAGTATTGATAAGGATTCAGGTAGAAGGATGTAAGAATTTATGATTAGCACTTCAAATGATAGAATATAAATGGATCAGTCAAAAAACCATGTTTTACTAAAAATATTTCATTTTTTTCTAAAATTCTTTTTTATTTGATCCAAATCATATATTGATCATAATTATATATATATTATTGATTTCAGAGGGAAGGGAAAGGGAAAGAGAGATAGAAACATCAATGAAGAGAAAGAATCATTGATCGGCTACCTCCTGCACACCCCACACTGGGGATTGAGCCTTCAACCGGGGCATGTGCCCTGACCAGGAATCTAATCATAATCTCCTGGTTCATAGATTGATTCTCAACCACCGAGCCAAGCTGGCAGGGCTTGATGATTATTTTAAATGAATAAATTGTTGCCAGAGTATTGAATCTAATATATACTATCATTTTGTTTTTATGTATTTTATTTCTAAATAAAAATTATATATATTTAAGGTGTACAACACTGTGAGTATATATCCTATAGAATAAACCTATATAATAAAAGTATAATAAAAGGCTAATATGCAATTCAACACCCCCAATCTGGGACCCCTGGGGGGATGTCCAACTGCTGGTTTAGGCCCACAGGGATAGGGCCTAAACCGGCAGTTGGACATCTCTCTTGCAATCTGGGACTGCTTGCTCCTAACTGCTCACCTGCCTGCCTTCCTGATCACCCCTAACCATTCTGCCTGCCAGCTTTCTCACCCCTACAGACCCTCCTGCTGGCCTGCTCACCCCTAACTACCCTCCCCTCCCGGCTTGATTGCCCCTAACAGCCTCTGCCTCGGCCTTACCACCATGGCTTTGTCTGGAAGGACGTCCAGAAGGTCTCCCAGTCTAATTAGCATATTACCCTTTTATTATTATCTATACTAATAAAAGAGAAATATGTAAATTGGTTGTCACTCTGCTATGCTAACCAGCCAATCAGGATGAGTATGCAAATTAACCCAACAAAGATGGCAGGTTCATTTGCATATGCAGGTGCAGAGCTAAGACTGAAGGCAACTGAAGACTAAAGAAGCTTGGCTTCTCCACTGCGGTCAGACCAAAGGCCTGGGTCCCGGGTGGCAGAGAAAAACCGGTGCAGGCAGCCAGAGGAAGGAAGGCCTATTGCGCGAATCTTCGTGCAACGGGCCTCTAGTATATATATATATAATGGAAAATTATTTTGTGTGTGCATAGACACACAGACATACAAACAAATTGGAATATTATTTATCCTTGGGATAAATCCTAGGGATGTTATGCTATGTGACATAAACCAGATACAATTGCACAGTATCTCTTATATGTAGAATCTAAATCATTGAATCAACACCATTTTTTTCATAAATGAAATTTAAACTATATCCTCTGAATTACTCAACATTTTAAATCAACATTGTCTGAATAGTTATTTTCATTTGAAGTATTGCAACCAGAGAAAGTAATCAATAAGAAGTGCCTCAGGATATTTTAAAATTACAGGTTTCTACATTGATGATTAAATTGTCATCCAACCACATATACCTACATGGAAAACTTTGTTTCAATGTTTTGTACAGTAAAGACAATGAATGTACAAAATATAAAGATATTTTATTTAAACAGTTATTAAATAGTATAAAAAGACTGAGATTGAGGTTTCTTCATAGCAACTGGCATATTTTGGACATTTTCCTCGAATTAACTAACCTGTAAGGTTCCTTTGTGTAGTAAAGTGAGATTTTGATTAGGTGAATTTAAATAATTTAGTGTTTAGTTTTTTCATTTAGCCAGATAGCGAGTTTTTATAATGCCCTATAAGCCCATCTCAGTACACTTTATTTGTCCTCTACTTGTCCTTACATAAACTGTGACTCTATTAAAATAAGAACTTTGCAGATTATACAGGATTCTTGATTAATATTTCCAGAGAAAAAACAAAATTTCATATATTGTAATTTAGTAACAAGATTTAATTTAATAGTTTTATAAATAACTTTATTTCACAGATATAACTGAGACTTATTTTTTCAAAAAAATTTCTGACTTTGTGATAAAAGTTATAAATTGTACATAAAATTGAAGATATTTAATCTTTTTATATGGCAACTTTCATGTAGGAAATGGATATTGAACTATTTTTCCCATTTTAGTCAGAGAATGTATTATGAAGAGGTCCAATTCTTAGCAAAACCATGTAACATAAAAATTGTTCTTACCTTATATATGAATGATGTTCAAACAGTTCTTTATAAGATATTTATGGAGAATTCCAAATGTGTGTTCCCTGAAAAGGGTAGTATTTATGGCAGCTAGTGAGCAAAGTTCTCAGAACAGCTTTTTAAAACTTTTCTCTCAGACCATTAGTGTTCCCTGAGTTTTTAATAGGTATTCCAAAGAAAAGTAGAATTTTATAAATACATACATTGACTAGTGCTGGAATTAGTGATTGAATAAGTTGAACAAGTTTTCATCCTGTAAAATTCGTCAATGTTTTTAATAATAACGTGCATTAATATGCATTGCAAATACAGCATAGCATGTTTCTGAGATGTGTTTCACTATGAGAACCCTAATGCCTTTTAAAATCTCATGGGACATTTAATTTTCTTTAAGGTAACAAATAGTGCTTATTAAGATTACCTCATATGTATTAACTTTTTAAAAGTTTTGTATGTAATCTGGAAAAAAAGTGGAATTTTGCTGGCTACTTTCAAATATGGTTTAGGTTTTAATGTACAAATAATATTTTATTTATTTCTTAAAATTTTAAAATTACAATTTGTAATCAGTATTATTTTGTATTAGTTTCAAGTGTACAGGATAATGGTTTGACAATCCCCACTTGACACCATGCACAGTTATTACAATATCATTGATTATACTTCCTATGCTGTACTGTGCATCCCAATGACTATTTTAGAACTACCAATTTGTACCTTTTAATCCCTTCACCTTTTCCACCATGTCCCTTAATTCCCTTCCCATCTGGCAACTCTCAGACATTTCTTTCTGTTTATGAATGTCTCAAATTTGTTTACTTTGTTCTTTAGATTCTACATATAAACAAAATCATATGGTATTTGTCTTTCCCTGTCTGACTTATTTCACTTTGCATAATTCCCTCTAAGTCCATCCATGCTGTCACAAATGGTAAGAGGTTGTTCTTTTACATGGACAAGTCATATTCCATTGTATATGGGTACTGCCACTTTTTTACTCACTCATCTGCTGATGGGCACTTGGGTTGCTTCCATATCTTGGCTATTGTAAAAATGCTACTATGAACATAGGGGTGCACAGTCTTTTGAATTAGTGTTTCGGGTTTGTTTGTACATATTCCCAGAAGTGGAATCACTGGCTCATAAGGTAGTTCCATTTTTTAATTTTTGTAGAACCCTCCATACTGGTTTCCACAATGGCTGCCTTCCCCAACAGTGCATGAGGGTTCCCTTTTCTACACATTCTCGCCAACACTTGCCGTTTGTTGATTTATTGATGACAACCCAGCTGACAGGTGTGAGGTGATACCTCATTGTGGTTTTAATTTGCATTTCCCTAATGACTAGTGATGTTTGGCCATCTGTATGTCCTCCTGGGATAAGTGTCTATTCAAATCCTTTGACCATTTTTTTTAATAGATTGTTTGGGTGGTGTTTTTTTTTGTGTGTTTTCTTTTGGTGTTGAATTGTATGAGTTCTTTATAAATCTTGGATATTAACCAATTATCAAATGTATCATTGGTAAATACGTTCTCCCATTCAGTGGGTTGTCTTTTCATTTTGTTGATGCTTTGTTTGATTTTTGTTTTTGCTGTGCAAAAACTTTTTCGTTTGATGCAGTCCCATTTGTTTACTTTTTCTTGTGCTTTCCTTGCTCAAGGAGATATATCACAAAAATATTGCTAAGATACATGTCTGAGATTTTACTGCTTATGTTTTCGTCTAGGAGTTTCATGGTTTTGAGTCTAACATTTAAGTCTTTAATCCATTTTTAGTTTATTCTTCTGTATGGTGTAAAGAAGGTGATCTGGCTTATTTTTTTGCACACATCTGTCCAATTTACTCAACATCATTTATTGAATGGGCTGTCTTTACCCCATTGCATGTTCTTGTCTCCTTTGTTCAGTATTATCTTACCTAATAATAGACAAACATGTAAATTGACCATACCTTTGCCACACTAACCAGCCAATCAGGAGTGTATGCAAATTAACACAACAAAGATGGCGGTTAATTTGCATATGTAGGCTCCAAGCAGCAGAGCGAAGCCTGACAGGTGTGTTTATGTCTCCCGTCAGGCCCCAGCAGCCCCAAGCCCCTCCACCAAGGTGCTGGGGCTGCTAGGGGTATCAGAGACACAAACCCGCAGGCCCAGCACCCAGCAGACCCAAGGCCAGCCACCGCGGTGCTGGGGCAGCTGGAGGCTGGATGAGAGACATAAACACACAGGAGGGCCCTGCACTCACAGAACCAAGCCCCGCCACCACGGTGCTGGGGCTGCTTGGGACAGGATCATAGACACAAACCCGCAGCCTCAGAGCCCAGCAGCCCCAAGCTCCCCACATTGTGTTGCTGGGGTTGCTGTGGGGAACAGAGACACAAACCCAAAGGACTGGCACCCAGTAGCCCTGGCACCCAGCAGACCCAAGCCCCGCCACCACAGTGTTGGGGCTGCTGGGGGCATGATCGGAGACATAAACCCACAGGGGGACCCTAAACCCAGCAGCCCCAAGGCCCACCACCTCGGCGCTGGGGCTGCTGAGGGCAGGAATGGAGACACAAACCCTGCGAGCCCTGCACAGGACGGGTGCTCCACTCCAGGCGAAGTGCTTTCCCTCCGACCCCACTCTCCCTGAGAGTCAGGCACAGAGGGCACTCTCCCTGGGAACCTGGAAATCCTCCTCTGGGGTGACTGCACAGCAGCCATGCCTGGTGAGCCACGAGAGGGTGGTCTACCCATGTGGATGTGTACGCTGGCGGAGGCCAGGCAGCTGCCATAGTTGAAGTCATCCTTGATGTAGGAGAGGGGGTAATGGGGATCAGAGTGGGCAAGGTTGGCAATGGAACCCCAGCTCCCCACCGAATGACTAGAGCACACGGTCCTCAGTCACTTCCTGACCAGCAGTCAGCCCCAACTGGGGATCAAACCCGAAACCTAAGTAGGTGCCCTGGCAGAATGGAACCCAAAACTTTTGCTGTAGCAGAAGGGCTCCAACCCACAGCAGGGACCAGGGCAGCCAGAGGGGTTTTGTTGAAGTGCCCTGACAGGCAGCGTGCAGCACAGTGGGTTAGAACCTACTCCCGATTCAGCAAGGTTGCGGGTTGGATCCCTGGTCAGGGCACAGAGAAGAAGCAACCAAAGAGAGCATAGTAAGCGGAACAACACACTGGTGTTTCTTTCCCTCCTTTCCTCTCTCTAAAATAATCAATCAATAAAAATTAAAATAAAAAATAAACCCTCTGGCTTGCAGAGTTGCTAAAAAAGTTAGAAAATGAAGTCCCATCCCTTCCCGCTCATTTAACAAATACTTCATATGCTCCTTCAATAATCACACTGGGGATGGGTGTTTGTTGGTTTGTTTTGGTTAATCCTCACCTGAGGACATTTTTGCATTGATTTCCCCCCCCCCCCCCCCGGAGAGTGGAAGGGAGGGAGAAAGAAAGAAACTAATGTGAGAGACATCAATTGGTTGCCTCTTGTTGAATCCCGGACCAGGGCCTGGATTGAGCGTGCAACCCAGGTACGTGCCCTTGATTGGAATCCAACCCGGTACCCTTTAGTCTGCCTGCAGAAGTGCCATCCACTCAACCAAACCGGCATTTTTTTTTCTTTTTAAGTCCTCCCCTAAGAATATGTTTTTTTCATTGATTCTAGAGAGAGAGGAAGGGAGAAAGTTCCCCAAACATTCTGACAGGGATGGAATCCACAACCTGTGTATGTGCCCTCACCTGGAATCGAACCCAGTACCTTTTGGTGCATGGGAGGACACTCTAACTACTGATCCACACTGACCAGGACCTGGAGGTACACTTAAAAAATTTTTTCAGATCTGCCCTGGCCAGGTGGTTTAATTGGTTGGAGTCTCAACCTGTACACCAAAGGATTTCCTGTTGGATTCTAGGTTAGGGCACATACTTAGGTTTAGGTTAGATCCCAGTGGGTCAGCAGGTGCAGAGGCAGCCTACTGGTATTTCTCTGTCACATGGATGTTTCTCTCTCTAAAAATCAATTTTAAAAACATCCTCAGGTGAGAATTAAATATATACATATATCAAAAAATTTTCAGATCTAAAATTTTATTTGGTTCTTTTTTAAATTTTATTTTTCATTTACAGTTCACATTCAATATCTTATCCTATATAATAAAACCCTCATATGCAAATTGACCGAATGGTGGAATGACTGGTGGCTATGAACTGACCACCAAAGGATAGATGCTCAACGCAGGAGCTGCCCCCTGGTGGTCAGTGTGTTTCCACAGGGGGAGTGCCACTCAGCCAGAAGCGGGGCTCACAGCTGGTGAGTGCAGTGATGGTGGCGGGAGCCTTCGTGGCAGCACTAAGGAGCAGCAAGCTGAGCCATAGGAAGCAGCAAGCAGGTGGGCGGTAAGGAGGGAGGGATCCTGGACTGCAAGAGGGCACAGGCCAGGCGGAGGGACCCCCCACCCATCCCCAGTGCACAAATTTCGTGTACCAGGCCTCTAGTTTTAAATAAATGTCACTTAATGGGCATATCTCATATTTATCCTGTGTCTTTTTTAACCTCCTCACATGTAATCATGTTCCTTTGCAAAGCCCAGTTTACAAAGTGTACAAAATGTGCCATTTGCTCTTTACTGTAACTTCCTAAAATATGACTCTGAAACTCAGAAAGACTCACTATCTCCAAGCTTGGAAGCCTATAAAGGGAAGAGCTGAGGTTTGAATTTGGGATCTGGTGGACAGTGATAATAGATGCATCCAATATCTGTGTAATGTTGTAGTATAGTATTCTCTTGGAAATCTGCTTCTTTCTAATCTTCCATATTTTTCTTTTTGCTCTTTATCTTCTTTGCGTTTTACCTTTATTCTCACTCTAAGAGTTGTGTTATTTTTCTTTGTTTTCTCCATGGGTCTTTATCATTCTGGACCTTTTACAGAAAATGAGTCATAAAACATCTGCTCCATCTCCTAGTCACCAATAAAAGCTATTAGTTGGTGCTTGTATTTTCCCTCTTAATGGATGTTGTTAAAAAGTACAAAGAAAAAAAAATTAATCTCCCTCCTTTGGTTCTACCATAGTTATCTTTTGGAATTAATGAATTTAAAAAGTCGAGATTTTTTTCAGTATGTAAAAGTATAAAATAAGTTTATTTTTAATCTGTTTTTAGGGAAATCCTAAACACACTAGTCATTTTATCAAAGTGCTATCTATGTAACATCCAAAATTAGTCTGTTGGGGCTTGCAATAGAGAAAGTGAGAATGACCTACTCTGATCTTCTCTCCCAGGACACCTTCTCCAGATGTCAGGACAGCAGAAAGGCCATGAAAGAGTGAGAGTCAGGCCAGAGGATGAACGTGATGGGTCTGTCCTGTTCAGGCTGGGGGATGGGAGGAGTACAGGAGCCCAGCCTAAACCATTGGTGAGGGAATCCTGGCAATGAAGAAAGTGAGAAATAAGATACGATATGTTTTGGAAGGTAAAAGTAATATCTATAGAAAGGTTACCAAAACAGATATTTCCTGTGATTAACCATAAATATATTATTTTCTTGATTTATCTATGAAGATATTTAAACAGAAGTGTTAAAAATATTAGATTTAGAATTGGCCATGCTAAATTCAAATATCAGATTTGCCAATTATTAGTCATCTAATATGAGCAAAAATGTTTAACTCATATAAACTTAAATTTACTCATCTGAAAAATGGGGGGTATCAACTATCGACACATAGGTTCTAAACTGTTAGTTAAATGTGGTACTTTTTGTAAAGTGCTTGACAGTAAAAGTTCTCAAGAAATGCTAGCTGAAGTTATTGGTATTGGGGGGGGGGGGGGGAGGGAAGCTGTATATATAAATCTGGGACTGCCTGAATATGTACTTTAGATTTTTCAGATCCGTTTACAGTTTAAAATCAGCTCTTTCCTGCTGGTGAAAATGCTATCAACTAACTTTATAATAATTGCCCCTCCTGCTATAAACGTGTAGCTTCAGTAAATAATGGCCCAACAACAGATTTCAGGAAATGTACTAAATTTTCCAAACTGATTTCTTTGATTCAGTCAGCAGCGGTTAATTCGACTATGTAAATAAATTCTAAAAATCTCATTTCAGCACAATTGGCTACTGTACTACTTCCAGTTCGTATTTTTTGGACACACAAATGTCTCCAAACAATGAACAATTTGACTTCTTTTATCAAAACCAAATATAGACCTAAAACTATAAAATGAGAAAAAGTAAAATAAAAACAACAAACCATGAGATATCATTTTTCTATTGTGGCCTAATATAAAATAACTAAATGACATGCTATTGAAACCATTAGTAAATTCTTGTTCAAACATTGATACGCTGGTAATCTGCTATTTGCCAAACTTTCTGATATAACTTTTGAAGCTTTTATCATATATAACATTTAGAAGGGAATAACTGGAGTTTAATTGGCATTGTAAAACAAAAAGTTCATATTTACTGAGTGTCTACTATGTTTCTGGCAGTATATTAGTTTCTTTATCATTATAATTATTGAATATATGATGTTATTTGTATTATTTTATTCAGATGCCAAGAATAACTCACAAAGCTAATTGACTTACTCAAAATTACACAGCTATTAGTATGCTAAGTCATGGAGCTAGAATTCCAACCGAGTTTGTCTTATTCAACTGCTAGACCTTGCTGACTTTCTTATCATTATTCAAAAATAAGCATTCTTAACATTGAAAACTTTCAGTTCGCTGAAGTTAATACCTCAAAATTCAATCCCTGCCATATTATATCAACATGAAAATTAGACGATTGGCTATGATAGAACTAGTAGCTACAGTTTACTGAGTAATTAATAGGGGCCAGGTTCTCTACTCTGAATTTTGATGTGAGCTATTTAATTTAATATTTACAACTGCCATTTCAAGAAATAAGTAACTGTTTCTATCCCTTTTTTACAGATAAAGCAACTGAACCTTAAGGAGGCAAATATGCTATACATAACTAGCATGTAGAAGCAATGTGATTTAAATCCAGGTATGTCTGGTTCTAACACTATTTACCATTATACTATATTTTCCCCACAGTATCATGAATTATATATAATTTAATAATTTTTGTAATGAGTAAAACACATTTAAAGAACTGAGAGAAATGTCCAAACCTGAGATAATCTAAATAATTAATTACTAATAAATGGAAAATACTCAAATAAATATTCTATGGGCTCCACATTTGTGTGCAACTTAAGATTAGATGTACATTTATATAATGGAATACTTCTCAGCCATAAGAAAAGATGAAATACTGCCATTTGTGACAACATGATGGGCCTTGAGAGAATCATGCTCAGTGAAATAAGACATACAGAAAAAGTTAAAAACTATATGATTTCACTTATGTGGGATATAAAACTGAAAGCAACAAATGAACAAATGGAAAAACAAACATAAACTCATAGACACAGACAACAGTATGTTGGTTACCAGAGGGAAGTAGGTGGGAATAGTAAAATGTAAAGGGTGTCAAAGATATGGTGATGGAAGATGATTTGACTTTGGATGGTGGGCACACAATGCGACATACAGAGGATATATCATAGAAATGTGCACTTGAGATCTTTATCATCTTATTAACCAACGTTAACCCAATAAATTTGATTAAAAATAAAAACAAAATAAAACCAAAATGACATATTAAAAAAAATTTCCGGTGAAGGGGACTTGGAAGTGAAGGTGCCTGTGGATAAGTGGCACCACCAAATGGTTTGGAATTTTGTTCATTCATAAATGTGCTGGTGGAAAATCACATAACGCTGCACATCTTCATACTCTTCTAGATAATTGAACTATGATAATCACCTAAAAAAACTAGCTGTGTCCTTTGCTTTTCTGCCATCAATTAAGCTGCTTTTTATCACCCAGAATGCTCCTGGTCTTCTACAATCACAAGCATTTTAATACAGTACCGAAAGGGTCTGGCCCTAATGACTTTCACTAGGAGGCAGCTCAGTGCATATAGAAAGGGAATCTGGAGCCAGAGTGTCTGGGTTTAGACATCTTTCTAGGTATGTGATTTTATTTAAAATTTTTACCTATTTGTACTCGAGCTTTCTCATCTGTAAAATTGAGATAATATGTTTCACAGAAGGTTGTTATAAGAATTAAATGAGTAATATTTGGAATACTATTATATGTAGAGTGATGTCTGGAACTGACCAAGTATTTGCTAAGTCAATGATTGGGCCCTGGCCAGTGTGGGTCAGTTGGTTGGGTGTGGCCTGTGTACCAAAAGGTCGCCGGTTCAATTCCCAGTCAGGGCACATGCCCAGGTTTTGGCTTAATCCACAGTAGGGGGTGTACAGGAGGCAGCCAATTGATGTTTCTCTCCCTCTCCCTTCCTCTCTTTCAGGAATCAATAAAAACATGTTTAAAAAATTCAATGACTGGGAGTGGTCTCTCTGTCCCTTTTCCTGATGCACTTGACTGACTCAGGGCTCTTGTCACGTTGCCTTCTCTTACATAAAATTACTTATTTGCTACCTTTTTACCAATAGTAGACTTTACACTTCTTAAAAAGAGAGACGATTTCTTTCATTGCCTCAAGATATTGTTCAATAAGACTCATGCCTGAGTGAATCAATGACCCTAGAGGGAGGTAGGCCAGGGATTTCCTTCCATTTCCTTCCACCTGAGAGAACACTGCTGATGATTATAACATGACTAGAGGCCCACCACACGAAATTCATGCACAGGTAGGGTCCCTCGGCCTGGCCAGTGATCAGGGCCTTCTGGCTACTGGCTGGGGCCTTCCTTCATTTTTCACCACCCCCTGGTGGTCAGCACACATAGTTAGTGACCGAACTCCTGGTCTCCTGGTCAAACTCTGGAGGGGACACACTGCATATTAGCCTTTTATATACATAGATTACACAATCTTCCACAAAAAGATGGCAGTTAGCACTGGTGGAAATTATTAGCTTCTGCTCTGATCATTTGGTACCTTCTATCTTACCAGGGGCAGAAAATAAAACATGGATTGTTGGGGGCAAAATTTTAAAATGAGTGCATTAAGTATTTTCTTCTTGGAAGTTGGTAGAATTATATATGAAAATTACTCTACCATGAGCTTTTTAAGGAAAGATATTAAATCAATACCTTAGTTCATTTTTTTAAATTATTTTTTTATTGACTTCAGAGAGGAAGGGAGAGGGAGAGAGAGATAGAAACATCAATGATGAGAGAGAATCATTGAATGGCTGCCTCTTGCACACCCTCTATTGGGGATCAAGCCCTCAACCTGGGCATGTGCCCTTGGCCAGAATCGAACCTGGGACCCTTTAGTTAGCAGAACGATGCTCTATCCATTGAGCCAAACTGGCTAGGGCCCTTAATTCATTTTTGAAATGCAGGCATCACAAACCAAGTGCAGAGTTTCTTCTTATAAATTCACTATTGGGAAAGTGAATAATTTTTTTTGAAACATTGTCTTATAACAAATAATATTTGTTACCAATCATGCCTCCCCTTCCAGGTCCTTTCATCTGCTGTCCCTAATTCTACCTCCAACCAGAAGCAATGGTGTTCAGGGCGGTGGTGAGAGAGTAAACAGAACAGCAAAGGGGAGGATGATACACCTCACTCTCATTTTAATGAAGAGTCTACAGAAATGCTAAACAGAAGCTTTAATAGCATCCCCGGCAATAACCACCCCTGCTCCCCATGTATTTTGAATCAGATTTAATTTGAATTAAGTAGAAATAAAAACTCTTTCCTATTGCACCCTAATGACTCCAATTTTCTCTCAAGCTGTTACTTACAGACACATTATGCTGCACCTTCAACAGAACATTCTTATCCTTTTTTATTGCATCTCAAGGCAGATATCTTTATTTTAAAAACTAACTTATTTGTTAAGGATAAATGTTAATACTGTGAATTATTATGACACATAAGCCTCTGTATTTTCCACACTTAGATGTCTTCCTTTTGTTACAATAACTCTAGCCAGCCCAGTGACACCACCCAGTTGGTCTTTTTCAGGCTGTAATTCTCCTGTCAGCAGCTCTGCATGGAGCATTTAACTCACCACATCGCTGTAACCCTAATTGCCAGAGCCAAAATGTCTCCAATACGACTTAAGTAGCTCAACTCTCTGGTGCCAGATGGCATGCAAATTAGTCTCTTTTCACAGATACAGATGTCACTGTGCCCAGAGTTTGTTAGAGTGTCTACATCTATTCCTGCTGGGAATATAATTTGGTAGAAAAACTCCTTGGCTTACCTACATAATATGTAGAATATAGACCCATTCCCAGACGACAGCATTCAATTGTGCACCCTGCTATTAATCAGAATAACAAATAAACAAAATTCAAAATTGGGGATAAACATATAGTTTTGAAGCTGGATGGAAAGAGAACTTTGCTGAGAAAGAAAGAAAGAGAGAGAGAGAGAGAGAGAGAGAGAGAGAGAGAGAGAGAGAGAGAGAAAGGAAGGAAGGAAGGAAGGAAGGAAGGAAGGAAGGAAGAAAGAAAGAAAGAAAGAAAGAAAGAAAGAAAGAAAGAAAGAAAGAAAGAAAGAAAGAAAGAAAGAAAGACTCCTAAAAAAAAAAAAGAATGTTTACTAAAAAAATTCACTGATTGAGAGATGTAATTTATTGCCATCTTTCCTCGTTGTAAATCCTGCCAAGGATAATAACACACTGTTTATAAGAGATAGAGTAGGGGGACCTGTTCCATCTGTTACAGGACACGAAAGGGTCTGGGCTGCCCATCACTGTCGGAGTCAAACAACTGGAGATGAGGTTGGATCTTTGTGGTGCGTTTACTAGTCAGAGAGGCAGCAGCCTGAGAGAGCAGCAGGTGAACTCTCCCGGAAAGACTGCTCTGACATTTTATTTCAAACGAGCTCTTATATGGGGCTAGCGGGTGCAGAAAATGTAAAGTTAGTGGGTTCCTGGGGTTTGTCTTCTATCCCTGTCCTGGCAAAGATTAGCCGTGGAAAAAAGCGAGACCAGAATGCTGTCTCCTTTCAGGTAGGTTCTGTCCTTGATCTGCACTTGAAAAATTTATTTTCTTTTCTGAGTAATGGACCCATCCGTGTTCTGAGGTCACCTTATCTGCACAGCCCTGTTCTTGCGACACGTCCTTCAGTGTCACAGGAGCTATAAGAAAAAATCTCTTTTCTATTACGTGCCCTCCCCCAATCACATCCATGTTTCAGCTCTTTAATATTCAAAAGAAGACAAAAATAAATGGAGGGAATGTCAGTGTTAATACAAATGATCTGAACTAGATACATTTTTAAAATGAATAACTGAATCCAAACCCTATATCCTAAGTCTTCTCTTTGTTAATATTTGATAGTTACATCCAGTTTTTTTAAGAACTTTTCTTTTTTTCCACTTCTACCCCATGGAGTGGTGGAATGGGATTATTTGTCTGGCTTTATGCACTTTAGAACATCTTAAGACCTAACAGGTTATTCAACTGATCATATATTTAAAGATTGGGAGGAAATTTTAGCCTTAGACAAGTACACTTGGGAAGATAAGTCTGCTTTAAAATAAATTATTTATCCCACAAAGCATTTTACAATTGTTTGTGATTTAAAATAGCTACACAGCTATTATCTTTATTAGAAAAATGTACAAAATCTGAGAGTGTTCTATATACTCAAGCATAATCTTAGGAACGAAATGTAAGGTTGTCATAGAAGCCTAATACATATTTTTAATGGTTTTTTAATTGTTGTAATGTGCTGGATTTCATTCAGTCTTTAGTGTGGGCAAATAAAAAGAGAGTTTTTTGCTTTTGCCAGAATTATAAAATTTGATATGAGACCAATATACTTTCAGAAATTACCCTAGATAAAACTCAATAACTGCATCCTGTGTGTAAGCCAATAAAAGATTGGCTTGGAGAATTGCCTTTGTAGAATGGATGTGCTAGCTTGAATTTGAGGTAGGATATTTAGTGTTTAGGAAAGAAAGCAAAATGGTTGTTCCAGGTAAACCCTAAACATAGAGCTATTATTATTAAGAAAATGTCTAAGAAGAATTAATGGGAGAACATTATATTTAAAAATGTTACAGTGTTCTTTTAAGTTTATCATACTATATTCTGCATCAATGACACAAATGATATAAAATAAATAAGTACACTTTTAAACAACTGCACTGATCTAATATAATAAGTCAATGGTTCATCAAGAGGTTAAATGGCTAAAATACTTGCCTAAGCTCATTCTACTGATGGATGAGGTAGGAAAACAGGCTGTGGAAACTCTGACAGCTCTCATTCACTGATCTGTAAATTTTAGAGACCAGCTACCTTGAGGAACTGGTGGACACCAGTCTAGTGTCTGACTCATGGTAGGTAGTCAATGATTTTTTTTTTTAGCTGTGATGATGTCATTAATAATGTTGATTGCATACATTATAGATATCTAATAAACCTACAGGTATAACAGATTATCTTGTCAACTTGACGTGAATATACAATCCTTCCATTTTGAAATGTTATGTTTTTAATGGTCCTATAAAATTTTCACTGATTATTTTTCTTCAACTTTTGTGCTTGTATTTTATTTTTCCTTTCTTTGCCTCATTGCCACATGTATTTACCAAGTATGCAGTCCCTATGATACTGGATGAATATCCAGTTACGGCCTTTCTTATTAGGAATTGGGAAGCTCTGGCTGCACATACTTGTAAATCTATATTCTACCTTCCCTTTCAACATCTCCTTACTCTTATTTCTCATTTTATTTACCTACATATCAATATAGTACTGTTTGAATGCATGGTCTCTTTATGGCTCCCTGGTGAAAATTGATTTTTGTTAAGACCAGCCTCCAATTCTCATCAAGTTATCTTATAACTATGAGCTATACTCAGAAATATAAAAGAGACAATTGTTTCTAATCTAAATCACAAATTGATCTTGTTAGTAATAATTGCATAATGGAGACTTATTGTTCTTCAATTTCCCTAATATCTGGCAAAGGGCATCATGTTTGATTTCACAAAGTTGGAATAACTAGTTCAATTCTTTTGCTCCGCTGTTCTTTGTCAGAGTTACAATGTTACTTATATTTAAAAAAGCTATTACCATCACCACATCAGAAATACTGGTATTTATTTTTAAGACAATATGGAAAAAGCAATTAAGAAAAATAAAAGGTATTTAATTTAAAATAAAGAATTAGTCCATATGCTGTGCTTATTAAGAAAATTGACACTAGCATGTTTTGTCAGAAAACTGAGAAGAGAGGGTTTCTATTGCTTTTGCACCATCAGTTTATAATCATATAGAAGAGTATCCTTATTCTCTGTGTCTCCTTCCATGTAATCGCTTCTGTATTGAAAACTGAGGCTTATGGAGGAGGCTACAGTAAATCACTAACAGTAATGTGGGTTCTTTTGTGCCTCTTAAAATCATGTAATTATGATTCAGATCCGTTATAGCTCATGTATAATGAAGCTGGGTCCTGCACATCTATATTGGCATTTGAACAAATAAAAGTTTATGACTCTGTAATGCATGTTGGGAAGAAATTTCAACTCATTAATGTAGACCTTGTGGGAAAAATCTACGTGGAATACAATTACGGCTGGAAAAACTTGAACTTTTACTTTCTATTGCCCTAAAACAGTAAATGCAAAATATTTGAAAGGAATGATTTTTTTTTTTTGTAGTTTGACTACTTTACTATTATTGTCCTGTGTAGTGTGGGGATAAACCCTTAAAACAAGGGGTCTTTGTAAAGTGCATTGAAAGTGAAATTCTTCCCAGCATGTCATTTTTATCTTAGCAACCTGTTTTACATTTCCCCTGGGGGGGACAATGATACTATATTAAAAGAATTTTAACAAAATCTTAAGACTGTGTGCTAATGAGAGGAAAGGAATGGTGGTGATGGTGAAAGTTTAAGGAGGAAATATAATCAAATAAATTCAAACAAGATTTTAATCTTGCAATGAAGATGGCTTGTCATAAACTATGGAATAGTTACTTTAGGCACATGAATTTCAAGTGATTCTATATATATAAAAGGGTAATATGCAAATCGGCCAGACGGCGGAACAATCCATTGTGATGACTCACACTGACCACCAGGGGGCAGATGCTCAGTGCAGGAGCTGCCCCCAGCCCACAGGCTCCAATCGTCCAATGGGGAACGAGGAACTGGAGGTGGATGCAGGCGGTGCAAGGCCACGGCAGGTGCGAGCAGGGCCCCGATCGCCCGCTGGTCCCCCTACACACAGAGGGCGGCCGGTGGCAGGGGCAGAGCCGGCTGCCAACAGCTGGGGAAGATCTGCCTGATCACAGGCCAGGCCTAGGGACACTATCCATGCACAAATTTCCTGCACCGGGCCTCTAGTATATGTTGGGGTCCAGCCCCAGCAGGTCCAGGGGTTCCCCAAAGTGTGGATGGAGTTGGCAAAGAATGAATGACACCGAGGCAGCGTTCAAGTGATCATCATAGCCAGGTTCCTCTCTTTATTGTCCTCTTACATCTGTATTTATACTATTTGATCTTAATCCTATCCATTCTATTCCAAAGGTTAGGGCGTTTCTTATCTCCATTCCAAGGTTACTCTATTGTTCTATTAAGCTACAAGGAAGTAACTGAAGGAGGTTATTCTAAGTAAAGATTATGTAGCTTAAGCATGATTGTTCGTAGTTTAAGTGATTAACTACCCGCCTGGCACTTAGTTAAGGGGTTTTACTGATAAAAATCCTCACATGGGGAAACAACCTTTCTCGGGGAGGTGGTCCTATTTAAAACACATAGCGTTAAGAGGGGGAGCAAACATATTAAGAACAGTATGCCATATACGCCAGGTCCCTTGAAACACAAGCTGTGCAGATGTTTCTTCCCTGCAGCGACTGCGTCAAGCAGCAAGGGTGGATCAGCTTCCAGCAAGTATATAAATAAATATATGTCGTGAAGTGGCTAAAGACAGCGCTTGAACAAAAATGGGCAGGCCCCATACCAATATATGGGAGTCAAACCACCTTCAGCATTGTGATCAGACCTCAGCCACGATTGTATAGGAATCTCACATACTAGGCCTCTCTCCAACAGTAGGTCAGTGATGCATGCCATCAAATTGAAATGTGAGCTTCTTCACTTACTCAATGTGCTTATTTTATGAGTGATTTATTAGTATATAATTTTTCTTTTAAAAATATATTATTCCTTAAAATAGTGGATTTCCAACTACCAGAACTTGTCAATAGATGTTTGAAACATTTGACACCATTTATAGAAGTTGGTTTCAAAAATTGAGCACAAAACATCTATTTTTGATATCTTAAAAGAGATTCACAAATTAGTACGTCTACTTTTACTATTCTGTTGTCATACTTTTAGTGCAAAATTGATGCTTGAAATGCCAAGATTGATATCTTCTGGAATAGATTATCCTTCAAACATTGAACGTAAGTTTGGCCAGAGTAAAAGAAAAACACCATGAACCCAGGGTTTTGTTCATGAAAGCAAGAATAGCCTTCTCTTTCTCTGAGGGCTGAGTAGTACTCCATGGCAAGCGGTGTGTTACAGAAGAGTTTTTGTTTGCTTGTTTTAGAGTAACTTTTACAGTAACTTTGGGAGAGTAAAAGTAGGGCATATATACCTACTTTGACTTGGGGCCTGCAGTCACATAGAGAATTTGGTATTACTTTTCTATTGTTACGGTGATGTTCTTACTAACGATAACTGTCTCTTCTCAGTGAGGGGCTGTGTCTACATTTTGAATGAATTACTATGGAAATACTTCCATAACCAGTGCCTCGGAAAACTTCAAAGAGTGAAGATAAGGTTTGAAATGAGCTGTCTGGTAGAGGTTAAACAACGAAATATGTAACCCCCTGAGACTTTCTATAAATGCCTGCATGAGAAAATGTGGCTTAAAAGGAAATAAAGGAAAATCTGGCTGCAACCATGATGCCAAATGAAGAAGTCGAATCAGCAGCAGCCAGGGGTCTAACCCCACTGCCTGAACTGGAAGCAACTGGAGACAGAAGCGTGCAAGTCCCATTGCTCTTCACGGAGGTCCTCCCGGGTCCAGGGCACCAGGCATTGATTGCACCAGTGCTGAGTCTCCTGGCTCCTCCCTAGGGCTGAGGACCAATTTGGAAAGACCTGGCCCCACATCTGGCCTGAATGGTCATGGTTGGTGGAGGGTGGGAATGGTGAGCCTCATTTTTCTGGGCCAGTTCATGGCGGTCTTTCCAGGGCAGACTTTCACAAAGAGCAGAGAAACCATCAAAGGCTCAAAAGCTGGTGTCTTATCAAGGTACCTGCCCGCCCAGGATGCACCCCAGCTTCTGGAAGACAAATCTGACCTCCCTGTCTGCCGGCACTTTGCCAAAAAGGGCCATTGTTGGTACAAAGACATGGTGCCTCAGTGGACTTCCTCTCTGAGACTGTGCCTTCCCAAGCAGGTGGAAGGAGCTTGCTGGGACCTAGTGGTCA
Organism: Myotis daubentonii; assembly: GCF_963259705.1. Classification (NCBI taxonomy): domain Eukaryota; kingdom Metazoa; phylum Chordata; class Mammalia; order Chiroptera; family Vespertilionidae; genus Myotis; species Myotis daubentonii. The sequence continues at coordinate 19,869,730 of NC_081849.1, forward strand.
CGTCATGCCTTTTCCGGTGGCTCCAGGATGGCCTCTGTGAGGCCGTTCCACCCACCGCCTCAGTCAGCGGTGTCTACCCTCATCCCCCACTGCCTCCATTTGGGGTCCAGAGTTGTGTTCTCACCAGTGGTGCAGTGTGCACGCCTTTTGATCCAGCCTGTAGAGCCTTGCCTTCAGGACCCCAACTTTGCTCCCTCAGCTGCTTCCTGAAGCCTCTTTACCCGGGACAAACGACTGCTAAACCAGAACCCTCTCTGTTGCTGTTTCCTGTGCACCTGGCTACCATGTCCACAGTATCGCTGTCAATTCCTGAGAGGCAGTACTGTTCCCTGGAACAGCCGACCACCATTCCCTTTCTCTAGATGCTTGCTTTTATTTTTATGGGACACCCCTCCCCCCAGTATGGTCAGCTTCTCTGTGAAACTCACCAGATTGCCTGACCTGGGGTCCGGTTTGGATCACTGGGACAGAGTCTCCCCCTGAAAGGCCACTCTCCCTGCTTTTGAATTTCACAGTTTCTGGGTCAATAACATGATCCCACTGCTATGGTCTGTGACAACAGTGCTTTATGAGACTGGGCATCCCCTTGCGGCCCTTCTCAATGCCTGTGGCATCTCTGTGACTTCTCAACACTGGAGTCCATTTTTATGGCAAAATGAGCAAGGCTGTCTGTGCCTTATAAACGTTTTCCACCTCCCCACCTGGGAGGATTGTGACACTTTCCACAAGACTGCCTCCCTGTCCTCCCCATTCTTCTGGCATTTGACACGGCTCATGAGACATCTTATAAAGCCTCTGAGGGGTCTGTTCTATCTCCTCTCCAGCCCATTTTAGCCAGTGGTTCTCAACCTTCTGGCCCTTTAAATACAGTTCCTCATGTTGTGACCCAACCATAAAATTATTTTAGTTGCTACTTCATAACTGTAATGTTGCTACTTTTATGAATCATAATGTAAATATCTGATATGCAGGATGGTCTTAAGCGGCCCCTGTGAAAGGGTCGTTCGACCGCCAAAGGGGTCGCGACCCACAGGCTGAGAACCGCTGAGTTAGACTATGTCATTGTGAGGCCAGCAGCCCTCTTGTCTGAATTCTGTGGCTCTCCGCCTGACCTAACTCTGGGTGGAATCTGGATGGCTGGCGCTGTGGCCCTTTTCTAACCCTCTTCCCCTCCATCTCTGGCATGGATTGTATTCTGTGAAAACACAGTGAACAGGTTCAGTTTGGAACTGACCTTGAGGACATGGCTCAGGAGTTCTGTGGGCAAGAGGGAGGGATGAGAGCCACTAGAGAACTGAGAATTAGTTTTTTTCTTTTAAAATTTTAGGAATAAATGTAGTGGAAACAAAAAAAGAATGAAAGGAAAAGATCGCAGGACAGAAGGAGGGAAGAAAGGAAGGAAGGAGAAAATAACCCAAAGATAACAAAAAACTCCACTTCCTGTGAGGAGGCATAAAAAGGAAGCTTTACTTTTAAGCCCTGGAAAAAAATATGGCACATCTAGGTTACAATTGCAAGAATGTCTAAAGCAGAATTATATAGCCATTTACTCTGCATTTGAGGAACTTAAATGTCTCAAGGCCAAAAGGTGCATTCTGTGTTTCTATTCAATTAGACCAAATACCTTTGAAACTTTAACAAGCAATTTTAATTACCCTGTTGCATGTCTGCCATGTGCTTCATAAACTAAATATTTATATCTTTGATGTATGAGCTTGGAATTATTATGACCATCATTTTTACAAAAAAAAGTGATTCAGGCACAGTGAAATTAAATAACTTCTCAAAGTTCTCACCAGTAGCAATTTTAGAAGCTGGTTTCTGATTGAGTCATCTAATTCCAGAGCTTGTGCTTTGGCTACTCTGATATTGTTCTGGAAATTATGTTCCTTTTAGTTTCACAGACCTCCTTGGGCAGGGTCAACTGGGCTATTTCATTATAGGAGGTGCACACATGAAAACTCTACATCTCTACTCCTCTGGGACCGAACAAGTCAACATATGATAACTTGTGTTTCTTCAAATGATACCTATTCTAATAGCTAATGTATTGAGAATAACATTATAGATCAAAGTTTCCTCAAAGTACTTGAATATGTATCACAGAGGATATTTAAGCTTTCTTAAATCATCATAACATTTAAGTTTGACTCTTATGTGTTTTTATTCGAGTATGCTGAATAATAATAAAAAATAATTACTGAATGACTGGATATGAAAATTTCCCATCTGTGAAAGCTTGAATTCTAGCTTTATGCACCGTTTTGCCTACCTTTGGAATATACTGACATCAACCATCAACCTAGGAGAATATTTTTCTCTTTCTTTCATTCTGTATTTTGTCTTAAGGATAAATGGAGACAAGGCAGATATTATGGAAAAGGTGGCCGTAATCCTAAGAGTCACCAGAAGAGACTAGATATATATCTACAAATTTTACATGTTCCTGCAAATATAATGTAAAAGTCCCTTCAGTATGATCTGGATCTTCCATTTTTTTATATTGTTTTTCTCCTCTGAGATCTTGTGGCTCCTTATAGTTAAAAATCCAAGGTTTTTTTATTTTCTGTTTAATTATCTACTTTGAAGAGAATAGCAGAAGATTAATAATATCTGAATGTTTAAGTAAATTGAATTTCACTCTTTGAAATTCTGTTGTATAATAGAAATACAGAGTTATTTTTATTGTAATGGTAATGAAGAAAAAATTGATTAGTTGATAACTTAGAAAAATTGTAGTGCCTCTATTTCCTTGAATACACCAAAATTAATAAATTTTTTGGTACCAGAAGTGCTTTAGTGGGGACAGACTTGAGGTTGGGAATCTGGAATTGATTCTCTGGTTTAATTCGATTTAAAGGCATTAATGATCCCATTGCCAATGTAATCAGGACCCAATTAGGCCAATATTAAAAACACATATCTGAGATATCAGATCTTTGGATGTCCAAGGCTTAAAGAAGTAGAAATGGTAGAGCGGATTTTTTTGTATGTCACCTGTTTTCTCCATCCCTAACTGGTCAACTGAGAGGATCAAGAACAATCTCTTCAGTACAGCTTTGAGAAGATGTGCATGTTTTTTTCCACTAGGGATGCCTTAAGGAATGACCCAAACCTGGTGGTATTAACAATAGAAATGCATTTTTTTTCAGAGTTCCAGAGGCAAACAATCGAAAATCAAGCTGCTGGCATGCTCCCTCTGAGAGCACCAGGGAAGAACCCTTCCCTGCTGCCTCCAGTGCTGATGTTACCTCGTGGCGTCCCCAGGTGTGCTGTGTGCCTCCTCCAGGACCTGTGAGCAACAAGTTTCTCTATTCCATGTCTTTCTTGATCTGTTTCTGACCGGTGACTCACCATTCACTGGCCATCCTATGCTCCTATGCTCTAATTAAACAAATGTTAATACTAATAAATGTTTTTCTGTCCTTTTCCCTTGCACCATGCAGCAAAGAGTATGGGATAAATACAGTTATTCGTGTGGAAAATCTAAATATATAAAAGGCTAATATGCTAAGTGACCCTCTGACAGTCTGACCGGTCGCTATGATGCACACTGACCACAAGGGGGCAGGTGCTCAAAGCAGGAGCTGCCATGACATACACTGGCCATTTAACAATAAACGGCACCATGGACCTGGCGCCCACAAAGCAACACTTGGCTTCCCCCAAGTGGGACACAGGCCCCGCCACCACTCTAGAGAGACACCCCATCAAATCGCAGCCAATGCTGCTAAGACCCCATGGCACAAAATGAGGCCCACAGCGCAGCCCAGCCTGGAAATGGTCTATGTGGGCACCAGGTAATGACATCATGTAGCAACGCCCAGCTTCCTCTCCCTAGTGACTAGCCTTCTTAAAGTTTTTTCAGCCCAGGAATACAACTTGTTTTATAGCCAGGTGCAAGCATTTTACACTTTACCCAAATGTCTGTAAAGTGTTTTCATGTGCTTCATCTCATTTGATCCTCACAGAAGTCCTGGAGTAGGTAGATAGGAGGCTCAGTAGAATCCTATTTTATTTTCATTAGCCGGAAAAAGGAGATTTAGAAAGTTTATAAACTTGACCCAACTGAAAAGAAGTAAGAAATGACTTCAGGTTTTCTCACTGCACAGAATATAGTCAAACACTGCTATCGTTACATATTTCATCCTTTGTTCTCCCTGCATGACCTAGAATAATAATCTGCTTCATGTTGATATTTACTGCTGTGTTGCTGACAGTTATCTGAAAGAGAAGTTGGGGTGCTTCACTGGGCTGGAAAAAGTTTACCTAAATCAGAAAGCAGGTCTAATTAAACAATTTTATCTATATATATATAAAGCTTCCACTGGCACCAATCAAAAGCATGTGTTTCCATCTGTCTTTGTTGATTGTGAATTTGGTTGACACTTCTAATATAGAGAAAGGGCAAATAGTAATATTAAAATATTTCTTCTAATTAATTCCCTTTCAATGTGCATGAATTCATGCACCAGGCTGCCGGGAGCCGGTCCATGCTTGCTGTTTCAAGGGACCTGGCATATATGGCATACGGTTCTTAATAAGTTTGCTCACCTTCTTGGCGCTGTGTTTTAACCAAAGTCACCTCTCTGAGAAAGGTTGAATCCCCAGGTAGGGATTTTCCCCTGAAGTTAGGGAGGGAATAAAACCCCTCAAGTAAGTGCCAGGCGGGTAATTAATCCCTTTAACTACGAACAATCATGCTTAAACTACATAATCTTTTCTCCCTGGAATGGAGATAAGAAACGCCCTAACCTTTGTAATAGAGATTGATAGGATTGAATCAACTGGTATAAATACAGTTGTAACAAGACAGAAACACACAGAACTCAGAACAAGACAGCAAGAGACAGAACTCAGACAGGGCTTGGAAGACAGGACCAAGAGAGACAGAGCCTAGGCACAGAACCTACACAGAACGTTCTCTAGAGACAGAAGAACTTCGCTGGAGAGAGCATGCCGGAGGATCCTGGAGAGGGACTGGCCTCGGAGCCTACAGACAGAGCCTAGCAGGAGAACATGGCAAGGGATCCTGGACTGAACCTGACTACAGAGATTGGCAGGAGAACCTGACTGGAACCTGGACACTGAACCTGACTGGAGTACCTGGCCACAGAACCTGGCTGGAGATCCGAAGCAGAACCTCTCTGGAGATCCTGGCTGGAGATCCTGACTAGGCTGCTGATCAACTGAACACTGTCTCCGTGTCATTCCTTCTTCGCCGACTCCATCCACACCTTTGGGGACCCCTGGACCCGCTGGGGTTGGACCCTGGCATATGGCGCCCGAACAGGGACCCCTAGGTAAGCGCCCTGCACTCGGGACGGATCGGACTCCACCGTAGGAAGAAGGTGGATAGTCTTCGCCGACTCCGTCCACACCTTTGGGAACACCTGGAAAAGGATTCCCCTAGGTAAGCGCCCCCCCCCATTGAGAACCCCCACACTCGGGACGGATAGGACTCCACCAGGGTGCTACAGACCCCCCTATAGAGGATAAGTAGGGTAAGAAGGTGGATAGTACAGAACTTAGATTGAGAAGATGTGCCATACTGAGTCCAAAGAAAGAAGACTCTGTATTGATCTTTAGATTAAGAAGATGTGCCATACTGAGTCTAAAGAAAAAAGACTCTGTATTGATCTTTAGATTAAGAAGGTGTGCCATACTGAGTCTAAAGAAAAAAGACTCTGTATTGATCTTTTAACATATGTGCTTGCTAGCAGAGGAATTAAGGTTACTCCCAGTCAGACAGAACGTTTTATACAAGAAGTATGTCCATGCTTTTCTGAGGAAGGAAAGGTAAATGTAATGGCATGGGAGGAGGTAGGCCCAAGGTGCCTTATCCTTAACCCCACTGCAGCCTTTCTATCCTGGGAAAGTGCAGGATTGGCAAGCTCTCCCTGGGATGATAGATCAGGACTCAGGTAATAGCGGAAAGTGCCAATCCTACTCTTAAAATGGATATAAGAGAGCATTCGAGGTTTTTCTTTTTAATGCTTGCTTTTAAAAAATAAAAAAGGGGGAATTTGCCGGGAGCCGGTCCATGCTTGCTGTTTCAAGGGACCTGGCATATATGGCATACAGTTCTTAATAAGTTTGCTCACCTTCTTGGCGCTGTGTTTTAACCAAAGTCACCTCTCCGAGAAAGGTTGAATCCCCAGGTAGGGATTTTCCCCTGAAGTTAGGGAGGGAATAAAACCCCTCAAGTAAGTGCCAGGCGGGTAATTAATCCCTTTAACTACGAACAATCATGCTTAAACTACATAATCTTTTCTCCCTGGAATGGAGATAAGAAACGCCCTAACCTTTGTAATAGAGATTGATAGGATTGAATCAACTGGTATAAATACAGTTGTAACAAGACAGAAACACACAGAACTCAGAACAAGACAGCAAGAGACAGAACTCAGACAGGGCTTGGAAGACAGGACCAAGAGAGACAGAGCCTAGGCACAGAACCTACACAGAACGTTCTCTAGAGACAGAAGAACTTCGCTGGAGAGAGCATGCCGGAGGATCCTGGAGAGGGACTGGCCTCGGAGCCTACAGACAGAGCCTAGCAGGAGAACATGGCAAGGGATCCTGGACTGAACCTGACTACAGAGATTGGCAGGAGAACCTGACTGGAACCTGGACACTGAACCTGACTGGAGTACCTGGCCACAGAACCTGGCTGGAGAACCTAGCGAGGAACATGGCTACAGAACCTCGCTGGAGATCCGAAGCAGAACCTCTCTGGAGATCCAGACCAGAACTTGGCTGGAGATCCGGGCTAGAGATCCTGGCAAAGCTGCTGATCAACTAAACACTGTCTCCGTGTCATTCCTTCTTCGCCGACTCCGTCCACACCTTTGGGGACCCCTGGACCCGCTGGGGCCGGACCCCGGCACCAGGCCTCTAGTAATACAATAATAATAAAAAATAACTTGTGTTTGCATACTCACAACCATAAACCTAGTTTGCCCCACCCTGTATTTGGTGGCATGAATTCTAGAACCTTTAAAAAATATGTGTGTGTGTTTTCTTTTATTTCAGAGAGAGGCAGGGAAAGGTAGAGAGAGATGGAAACATTGATGAGAAAGAACCATCAATTGGCTGCCTCCTTCACATTCCCTAATAGAGATTGAGCTCAAAGACAGTCATATGCCCTGACTAGGAATTGCACTGGCGACCTCCTGGTGCATGGGATGACACTCAAGCAACTGTGCCATACCGGCAGGGCATGAATTCTGGAATTTTTATATTATAATATAATTTGCTACATTCTACATAATTGAATTTTATCATATATTTAATACATATTATGCAAAGGATTTATAATAAGAAAAAGATTCCAAAGTTCATTGCACCAGTATATTATATACAATAAATCAAATCATATCCACTAAAACAGGCACTGGTGAATATAATCTGGGGCCAAATTCAGCCACCTGTCTGTTTTTCTGTAAATAAAATTTGTTGGAATACAGCCAGACCCACTCATTTATATATTGTCTATGGCTGCTTTCATACTATAGTGGCAAAGTTGAATAACTACAACAAAGACTATGTGGTCCATCAATCTAAAGACATTTATTATCTGTCTCTTTTTAGAAAAACATATCCTACTCCCGCATTAAAATATAATTGGGCATAATAAAACATTTCATTATACTGTATATGGTCTGCATATAACATATGTGCTACTATTTCACCATTATTTACCTCAAAACATCGCTTTATTGTGGTTTTCTTTTTTTCTTTTTAAGAGATTGTAAATTGGCTTTTGGAATTGATTTGTCATTGTTCCCCAATCTTCACCTAATTACTATAGTTCAGACAGTAGTTGTAGATAAATGTTTGTTGAATACTTATTTAGTTCATTCATTTAATCAGATATTTGTCAGCTGAAATATATTGTTGAAATGTTAGTATTAATTAGATATTGATGTGGTAATTATAGGTTTTCAACTGTACCATTAACACTAGCATAAGCATATTAATTGTAAAGATTCTTGATGAATCTGCTGACAGAAATGTGAGGATAGAAGCTGCTAAGTCAAAATTTCTTGATGCTAATGAAAGTGAAATCAAAGATACTAGCTTACTCACAATCAGGGATTTGAAGATGAGAACTATTGGGAAAGGAGAAGAAAGCACATGTTCAGGCACCTGGAATCGTTCCTTGAAAGAGAAATAAAAGCATCACATAGAGCAAGATCTCCAAGCCACAAATCTGAGAAGAATGGCTATTACAGACGAGAGGAGTTTTCAATGGAAAACTGGTGAAGTGAAATGAAAAGCTCTAGATAAACAGAAAAGTAGAGGCATGACAGGTTGAGCCTTAGAACAAATAGGCTGAAAACATTAGAATGACCTTTCTTTATCTGTTTTTAATTTGTTTATTTGTAACACAGATTTATTGAATCCTAATCTTTGGAAGTAGGACTTGGGATCTGTATTTTAAGAGGCAATAGGCATTTTGATAATCATGCGGGTGTAAGAATCACTGAAGTAAGGTATAAATGAGTTAAAATTTCATCACAAGTATTTGGGGTTTGGTATCAAGCTTGAGTCTGACATCCACATGGTGATTCCAATTCTGACAGCTCTTCTCTCATATATATATATTTTTGGTTTGAATTCCTGTCAGAGTAATCCATTTAATGCTGGGTCCATCTGTGTATCTTTGTTTTGCCTTTGTCTTTTCTCTTTTCTCTTCATACATTTTCTAATTTCTAGACACGATATGGCACTAAGGCTATTCTTGGCTGCAGATAAAGTTCTCTGGCACAGCCTGCTGTCATGAATTTTTGAGTGACTTTTGTCCCTGGGTTTCCTTCTCATTAACTTATTCTTTTTCTGTTCTTGTTTACCATGCCCTTCAGGTGATGTTTTCTATAAATGGCTCATTCTCCACAAATAAGTCTGGGTTCCTCACAGACTAAATTTACAGAATCTCTTCTGACAACTGCCCAATCCACCCCTTTTTCTATTTTTCCTAAAACTACTAATCTAATTTTGATAATATTCTTCCTGAAATTTTAATTTCAATAGAAAAAAATGATTTTTCAAATTCCCCTAATTAATGTAGTTATGTCATATATTCTGATAGTGGAATAAACAAAATAATGAAAGTAACTATTTTTGTTTGCCAATGGAAAGCTTCACAGAAAATGTGACATTTGACCTGATTCTTAATGGATATCAACAATAACAATAGTAAAATTTCAAGGATCTCCTAAATAGTGTGGTGGGAAGACTGATTTGAAGTAAATATAAGTCAAAAGATCTTGGAATACTTAGGAACAAGTCAACAAATAAGATATAATGGTACAGATGACAGAAGAAACAAATTGAAACCAGATTAAAAGCCATTCAAATAAATGTAAAAGTTTTCAAAGTACTGTACATAGCCAGCAACATATTTTGTTTTGGAAAGTGACATCATCATATTTGCATTTTAGAAGATGACAAGAAAACTAAACAGAGTTGTGTATGAAATACGGTCTTGCGTCTATATGAGCCAATCTTTGTTTTAAAGGTATGTTAACATATACATAAACAAATGGGAATGTTCACTTGTATTCACCTGAGAGGCTATTAAACTGTTTTTAAAATGTCTGTATGTATTCTTTTAAAAATTGAAATTATTTAATTATAAATATTGTACCTGATTTATATACACAGGGTAGGCTAAAAGTGGGTTTCAGTTGCTTAGAAAGTGTATTTTTATTATAACTCATAAAATAAATTATAAGATTAAATGTGTATATTAAGAAAATACTCTGCCTATTGCTACTCAAATTTCCTTTTAAGAGGATTCTATCCTAATTGCAAGAACATGTGAGTTTGAGCAGCATTAAACTGGCAATAAAACCTTAAACAAAAGAGTACTTTATTTTTTAAAGTAAGTGTAATCTAAATTACTACAGCTATAGTTACAGCAACATACCTGCACAGGGCTGTCTTTGAATTGCCATGTAAAACACTCTAGTACAGCGGTTCTCAACCTGGGGTTTGCAACCCCTTTGGGAGTTGAACGACCCTTTCACAGGGTCGCCTAAGACCATCAGAAAACACATATATAATTACATATTGTTTTTGTGATTAATCACTATGCTTTAATTATGTTCAATTTGTAACAATGAAAATACATCCTGCATATCAGATATTTACATTATGATTCATAACAGTAGCAAAATTACAGTTATGAAGTAGCAACGAAAATAATTTTATGGCTGGGGGTCACCACAACATAAGGAACTGTATTAAAGGGTCGCAGCATTAGCAAGGTTGAGAACCACTGTTTTAGTAAGAAGTCTAGGTGGTCTTTTAATAGAATTGCCTTTTGAGTAGTGATGACATTTTTGGTCCTGGAGCAACATAGGGAATAGAGACTGATGGATTAAATGATCTCAGGAAATTTTAGCACGGTCAGTTTCTTTCACTAAATAGTTTAGAAACAGAACATGTGAACAATTTCAGTGAACATATATAGTCTTCACCCTAATGAATTCTAAAGTCTGGAATCTAGACAGACATTAAATAAAAATTATAAAAACATTATTATTTTGAGTAGTTGCTGAGAAATATAGAGCTTTTGGGAACCTAACCTATTTTGGGGGTCTAGAAGTCTTCTGGATGGAAGTGATATTTACATTGCTATATAAATAATTCATAAAAGGGGTTGACTAAGGAGTAGGGACAGAATGTGTGAGGAATCGGGAACCATAGCACATTAAAACATGTGAAATAAGGCCACTCTTTCTGAAGCATGGAAATCCAGGGACAAGGAAGAGAGCAGGCCTAGATGAGCATGGATGGGCAGGAGAATCACCCTTCCATCGACATTCCCCACTCTAAAAGCAGAAATGTTTGTCTCATCTCTGTTATCTCCTCTTTTGTATGAATTCTTTACTACTTGGAATGCCCACCTACATATCTTAGTGCTTGTGTTTCCTGCGAGTTTCTGTTATTCTCTAGAGCTGCTGTGATGAAGTCCCACAAACCAGGGGGCTGAAACACCAGGAGCTCAAGTCTTACAGTTCCTGAGGCTACAAGTCCAAGGTCAAAGTGTCAGCAAGGTTGGTTCCTTCTGAGTGCCCTGAGGAAGAATCTGTCCCATGACCTCTAGCTCTGAGGGTTTGCTGGCAATCTCTGATACTCTTTGGTTTTTAGATACATCACCCAAATCTCTGCCATTATCTCTGGGGTTCACACTAGTCATATTGAATTAGGGTCCCCACCCCCCACGCCCCAGGGACTTCATTTTAACTTGATTTTGTCTCTGAAGATCCTCACTCCAAATAGGTCACATTCTGAGGAACTGGGGTTAGAACTCTAATGCCTCTTTTTTGAGGGGACAACGTTCAACTCATTACAATAGAGTTGAAACACTGCTATTGCTTTGTGGTACAATGAAAGCATTTTTAGTAAGTTTTTCTAAAATAACAAGCAGCTGATATTAAAGAAAAATCTTAAATAATGAAAATAAGCCATGTAAAGGCTTGACATATATCACACTGATTTTTACTACATGTTAGCTAAAGACTATTTTATGCTCAAATGTGGAATAACATATAAAGTTAGTGATCTAAGGAACATTAAAACAAAACGTTTACTTCAAATCTAAACCAAAGAAGATTAATTGTGAAATTTATGAGAATTTTTTTTCAAGTTTTTTCTCCTGCTGAGAATGCCTTCTTCTCATTAGAGTGGCCTTAGATGGCTAATTTGTGTCTCCGAAGGAAGCTATGTTGAACTGGTAATCCCCAGTACCTCAGAATGTTACCTTATTTGGAACAGATCATTGCAGATATAATAAGTTAAGATGAGGTAATACTGGAGGGGGGTAGGCTGTTAATCCAGGATGACGAGTGACCTTGTAAAAAGCGAAGAGGCACATAGGGAGGAGACAGCCTTGTGAAGATGAGGAGAGGAGTTGGAGCTATACTCTTACAAACCTGGGAATGCCTGGGACTAGCAGAACCTGGAAGAGGCCAGGAGGGATCTCTCCCTGGGATGAGAGGGAGGATGGCCCTGTTAACACTTTGATTTCCAGATTTAAGAACAGTGAGAGAATACATTTCTGCTGTTCTAGGACACCCAGTCTGTAGCATCTTGTTATTACAGCCTTTTTAGCTTTAGGAAACTAACAGACCCTCTACCTATTTGTTTTTCTCCTGAAAAATCTCATATATCCTAGATCCAGAAGAAATTTTATTCATTCCTTGGAGACTTTTTGGACTCTACCAATGCATGGATACTGCATTTCTCTTGCCCCTGTACTCTCACTGTCTTTTTAAACACTCGTGGACCAAACTAATTGCTTTGTAACATTTTCAGGTATTTTTGTAGTGGCCTGTATTCTGTACTCTGATTCTTCTGTGGGAGATATGTATAAGCTCCAGACATTTTTCATCCAAGTTTGATTAATATTAGAATTGATCCTTGAGGCCACAAATGTCAAGCTAATATTTGGTGATAAAATTTTAATGATAATATTTAAGAATCCGCTCACACAGTGCTTCTGATCTTGTAAGGCAATGGATTATCTATCACTTGCATTTCTATAGAAAAGTAATAAAGCTTAGCAAATATGTACATGGCACTTACCATGAAAATTAAGTGGAATCTATTTTGTTCTGTATCCTTTTTCTTAAGGGTTTTTTTTCTAGAAAAAGGGAATGATTTTTTTTCTGTGATATTATAAGTTTTGATAGTTCCAAGGACAAGTAACTTATAATCTTGCATTTCTGGATGTTTGTTTTAAGAAAGAAAAATGTTTAGAATTATGGAAATCTGTTCATTCAAAATGATAAGCTTTGTTTGGCATATGAGGTTAGTTTCCTCAGCACTCCTGTGTTAAATAACCTGCTGATTCTGACCTCGTTCATCTGGTTCTGATGAACTCTAAAGAGCTATTAGTCAGAGAAGATAGAACCAATAGGCTATCTACAGATATAGTAGAGGCCTGATGCACAAAATTTGTGCAAGGGGCTCAGCCCTCACAGCACTGGCTTTGTCTGTATGGTCATCCAGATGGTCATTCCACTGTTCAGCCATCCGGTCTAATTAGCATATTATGCTTTTACTATTATAGATAGAAAGAAAATTCTTATGAGAGACTGGCTCACATGATAATGGCTGAGAAGTCTCTTGACCTGTTATCTGCAAGCTGGAGGCCCAGGACAGCTGGCGGTGTCGTTTCAGTCCAAACCTCAAGTCCTGAAACCCAGGAAAGCCAATGCTCTAGTCCCACTCTCAGACCAAAGGCCAGAGAACCAGCACTGATGTCGAAGTCAGGGAAGATGGATGTCCAGCTGGAATAAAAGGTAACTTCATTCTTCCTTCATATTTTTGTTCAGTTTGGGTCCCATGGATCAGATGATGTCCACTGGCATTGGTGAGGACAGTCTTCTTTACTCAGTCTACTGAATGAAATGTTAATCTCCTTCAGAAACACCCTCACAGACACACCTAGAAGTCATGTTTTACCAACTACCTGGACACCCCTTAGCCCAGTCAAACTGACACAATTAAACATCAAGCAAAGATTATAGTATTTTATAATGTCTCATTTTCCAAGTAAAATAAGGGTGGCTAACAAATTCAACTTCAAAACACAGTGGTGAACAGTGATTTTCCATTGTGTTGTAAGGCTTGCATCATAGTGTGTTCTCATTATGCATCGGAAATATACTTGATTTTTAGCAGATATATTTTAAATGGATGTATAAATGGCCATATCAATATAAGAAAAATGAAGGGCAGTGAGAGAGACCATTCTTTTTTGGACAAGGAATGAATTTAAATTGCTGAGCAATGATTTAATGTGTATTAGGATTTATAGTTTATCCTATATAATAAAAGCCTAATATGCAAATTGTCTTCTCGGGAGTTCAATCACTCACTGTGCCGTGTGCTGACCACCAGGGGGCAGCGTGGACTGTGGCGGGTGTCAGCAACACAGCACTGGCAAGTGGCAACAGTGGAGGTGCTGCTGGCCTCAATGGGCCCCGAGGAGAGCGGAACTGCAGCTGGATGGTGGAGCAGGTGACCAGGCGGCACCAGGCCAAGGCAGGTGCGAGTGGAGCCCAATTGCCCCACTGATCACCTCGCAGACGTCGACCAGTGGTGGCAGCAAGGGGTGGGGCCAGCGCCAGGCTCCCAGGAGCTGAGGGAGCTGGGCAGGGGCTCAATGACTCAGGCAGAGGGTGGGACGTGGGAGTGTGGGGGCAGCAGTGCTTCCCAGGGCACAGAGGTCAGCTGGGACCTGCCCTTCCACACTGGATGCTCGCGCATCAATTGCCAACCAGGCCTAGGGACCGCACCTGTGCACAAATTCTGTGCACTTGGCCTCTAGTATGTATATGCAGTGATTTTTGTTGCCAAAATGTTGGTACATCAGTAGAGGCTGAAATAATCAGTTGAGTCTTTCCATAATCTACCAGGAGCTGTTAAAGTCTAGAATGTGAAGGGTGACAAATTCTCCTGCTTTTGAAGCCTGATTCTCTGTACACGATGAGTATTAATCCAGTTTAGACTATGCAGCTGTGGATTCTTGTAGACGGGTGAGAAAAAAGTCGGTCCTAGAAATAATAGGGCATTCATCAGAATATCCAGCCAAGATTCCTTTTCACTGAAAATGGAAGAAATTCAACCGCAACACATTTACTCAGAGAGTGGCATTTGTGGTGTACCTAACCAGACTTCAGGAATTACAAAGCAGTAGCTATTTTCAGAAATGGCTGAGAACAGGGATGTGAAAGACAGCAGGTGTTGCTCATTCTCTGCATCTTCACCTTGGTGTTTTCTCTCAGTTTTTACAGCTGACTATCACTCTCATGGCTTTGGCAGCTCTCAGGCTAGTATGTTCTCAGTTTTGCTATGCAAGGGACATTGTACAGACTTCAGTCCTCAGATTTAAAATGTTGTAGAAGGATGTGCTAATTAGTGTGATTTTCCTCAAGTGTCCAAAAATGCCACTAAAGTTCTTGAGCACAATGATAGCCAATTCCCTCTACAATAGCATGGTTGGGTCAGGGGAGGAACAATTCCCTCAAATAAGAGGGCACTATGTTATTCGTGGACATTCAGTAATTAAGCAAATTAATTAACCTGAGACTATTAGCCAGAAACTGGTTATCATTTACATTAAAGAAAACTAACAGTCTCCATAAAATCCCTAATAGCATAAATTGATCACATCCTAGAAAAAAAGCTCTGCTGAATTTTCTTATGCTCATTCCATGGAGAGAAACATTTTCTGTAGTTTCCTTTTTTTAATGAATATGAAAGGTTTACTGTTTGATTTTAACATCATTATAAAGTCTTCTTCCTACTCAATACGCTGTAATGATGCTTTCTCAACTTTCAAATTTTTCTTAATTGATTCAAATTAGTTTTAATTAATATTGATATCAGGATTCTTGGAATAAAAATACTTATGATGGATTTTCATGATTCAGTTTGCTCTTTAATTTTAGAGTGGCATTCTTTGTCTTGGGAAAAGGTTTTCCCCACTTAAGTTTAAACTGTTGATATAAGATTATGCTTCTTGTTTTCTTTTTACTTGCATTTTCTAGATATATCTTTGACCATCCTTTTCCTTTCAGATTTCTTGTGTTAGATTAAGCTATGTCTAATATTTAATAAATATTTATGGGGTTTTTTTCCTTGTGAACTGCTGAGTACAAACATATGTATGAGTATGTGTGCGGTGTATATGAATGTATATTCTTCTCCTGATGTACTTGGCCTTTATTTATCACCTTGTTTTATATTATTTTTTCACTATTTAATTCTTTCTTTTAATCTTCCTTAATATCTTTATTTGTTTTGCATTGTCTTTGTCTTATTTTCTGTATATATGTTGGGGGCTTATACTCATACTAGGTTCTTATCACGATTATATTTATTATTATATATCTCATCAACTTTTATAAAATGCCACTTAATTGTTTGGTGTGAATGATAAGTACTCATAAAAAATTAAGATTTCCTATTTCCTCATCCTTTCCATCCTGCCTCTA
Organism: Myotis daubentonii; assembly: GCF_963259705.1. NCBI lineage: Eukaryota > Metazoa > Chordata > Mammalia > Chiroptera > Vespertilionidae > Myotis > Myotis daubentonii. Next base: position 19,885,746 of record NC_081849.1, read on the forward strand.
GTTTTCGTTGGCCTTCCTGTTTTTGTATTCTAGCATATTTATTCCAGCTTCACAGTAGAATTTTCAAAGGTGGAGTATGAAGGGAGGACCTTTTAAAACATAGTGATGTCTGGATGTTATTCCCAAAGATTCTGATTGTCTGGGTTGGAGCCAGTGGGTTATTAGCTGTAAAATTCCTGAGCTAATGCTGAAAACCACAGTCAATAGGTAACTTTTAGAGACTTTGCTTTGGGTGATGGGAACACCATGCAATGTGCAGATGTTTTGTTGAGTTGTACACTTGAAACCTATATGGTTTCGTAAGCCAATGTCACCCCAATAAATTCAATTTAAAAAGGCAATGAGTTCAATTGAAAAAATAGAACTTTGATTAAAACACAGCCTCACTAGCCTGGACATTTGGATGTGGCTCTGCTTGCTGCTCCTTGCAAGCAGGAAATCTGTCAAGTTCACAATGAAGCCGCGACAGCTGTGGCAGTTCATTTGTGCCTCTGTGTGCGTGTGCATGTTTGTGTGAAGACATTTTTTCTAGTGTGATTTAGTTGTTAATGCTTGTCAGATGGCAAAACTTGGCAGGTGCACCTTGCCACCCCAGCAGCCTGCTTTTTGCAGAAGTAGTTCGTGCAATTGTTCTTGCAGAGACCTCCATCCCAGCCCCTGTCTCTGGGTCCTACTAAACAAATTTCAAAGACGCTATCACAGTAAGTTTCTGCCGTACGACCTTAGAATTCCAAGCATGAAATCCTTATCCCTATTTTGGAGGCCTTTGGCCTCTCTGACCTGAAAGACCTGCTAGTTAGTTCTGTGTGCTCTGTGGCAGTCTCTATCACTGCATACACTTGGCTGTCCTTTTCATATAGTGTGTATAGGGTAATATGTATTTTCTAGATCATTAAATTTTTCCCCCCCATTTTTCACTTGCCTGTATTCTAGTTGTTTTCAAAGCAGGGTGAGAATGAAGATAAGAAATCTCAGTCAGCTGAAAGCACTTAATAATTCTAAAAAGTGATTTTTAAGCACCCCCAACGATATAATAAATTCAGAGTATCTTCTTTCTCTCCCTCCCTTTGATAACTGTGTAGTATTCCATATCTGTTACTGAACTGATAGCAGTGGATATGGCCAGGGTTAATGTATGAAATATGAATACATTTAAAGTCCTGTAAACATTAAATCAAATTAGCACCCCCTTATTTAGGAAATCATGAAAAAAAAGGCTTTTAATAGGTTTTGCCTGTTTAGTCAATTTGCTAATCTACACTAATAAAAGAGAAACATGGTAATTGGCGTACGACCGCTACCCTTCCCATTGGCTAATCAGGGCAATATGCAAATTAACTGTCAGCCAAGATGGCGGCCGGCAGCCAGGCAGCTTGAAACTAACATGAGGCTTGCTTGCTTCAGTGATGAAGGACTCCAACGTTCCCCGCCTGCCACTGCAGGCCTCTGAGCCTGCAGTTTCAAACATTGTAACAAATACAGACGCTAAACAAAACTCCAAAAACCAGCTTTCAGCCGGTTGGGACCTCAGAGCTGGAGTTGATACAGAGTTTCGAGAGACACAGCGGACTCTCATAGCCAGTTAGCCTGGAGGTCAAATCACCCCCGGTATTGCTGACAACAATCAAGGCTTAACTACAACAAGACCGCGCACAAAGAACACTAGGGGGTGCACCAAGAAAGCATAAAAAATGCGGAGACAAAGAAACAGGACAAAACTGTCAATGGAGGATATTGAGTTCAGAACCACACTTTTAAGGTCTCTTAAGAACTGTCTAGAAGCCACCAATAAATGTAGTGAGATCCTCAAGAAATCTAATGAGACCCTCGATGTTATGATAAAGAACCAACTAGAAATTAAGCATACACGGACTGAAATAACAAATACTATACAGACTCCCAACAGCAGACCAGAGGAGCGCAAGAATCAAGGCAAAGATTTGAAATGCGAAGAAGCAAAAAACACCCAACCAGAAAAGCAAAATGAAAAAGAATCCGAAAATACGAAGATAGTGTAAGGAGCCTCTGGGACAGCTTCAAGCGTACCAACATCAGAATTATAGGGGTGCTAGAAGATGAGAGAGAGCAAGATATTGAAAACCTATTTGAAGAAATAATGACAGAAAACTTCCCCCACCTGGTGAAAGAAATAGACTTACAGGTCCAGGAAGCGCAGAGAACCCCAAACAAAAGGAATCCAAAGAGGACCACACCAAGACACATCATAATTAAAATGCCAAGAGCAAAAGACAAAGAGAGAATCTTAAGAGCAGCAAGAGAAAGAAACTCAGTTACCTACAAGGGAATACCCATACGACTGTCAGCTGATTTCTCAACAGAAACTTTGCAGGCCAGAAGGGAATGGCAAGAAATATTCAAAGTGATGAATACCAAGAACCTACAACCAAGATTACTTTATCCAGCAAAGCTATCATTCAGAACTGAAGGTCAGATAAAGAGCTTCACAGATAAGGAAAAGCTAAAGGAGTTCATCACCACCAAACCAGTATTATATGAAATGCTGAAAGGTATCCTTTAAGAAGAGGAAGAAGAAGAAAAAGGTAAAGATACAAATTATGAACAACAAACATGCATCTATCAACAAGTGAATCTAAGAATCAAGTGAATAAATAATCTGGTGATCATAATAGAATCAGGGACATGGAAAGGGAATGGACTGACTATTCTTGGGGGGGCAAGGGGTGTGGGAGATGCGGGAAGAGACTGGACAAAAATCGTGCACCTATGGATGAGGACAGTGGGTGGGGAGTGAGGGCAGAGGGTGGGGCGGGAACTGGGAGGAGGGGAGTTATGGGGGGAAAAAAAGGAACAAATGTAATAATCTGAACAATAAAGATTTAATTAAAAAAACAAAAAAAGATACAGAGTTTCGAGAACCAAAACAAACCAGATACCTGCTTTCAGCAGCGGAGGCCTAAGAGCTGGAGCCTCAGAGCTAAAGCTGGCCCATAATTAAAAAAAAAAAAAAAGGAGCAGTGGGGAGCTTCAGTCCCAGCCTGAAAACAGCCCTCAGCCCCTCACCCAGACTGGCCAGGCACCCCAGTGGGGACCCCCACTTTGAAGGGTGTGTGACCAGCTGCAAACAGCCATCATCCCCTCACCCAGGCTGGCCAGGCACCCCAGTGGGGACCCCCACCCTGATCCAGGACACCCTTCGGGGCAAACCAGCCGGCCCCCACCCGTTCACCAGGCCTCTATTCTATATAGTAAAAGGGTAATATGCCTCCCAGCACTGGGATCAGCGGAGCCGCGAGGCCTCCCAGCACCGGGATCAGCGTGACAGGGGACAGCACCCAAACCCCCTGATCTCCCTGCTCTGTGTGTGACAGGGAGCGGTGTGCCAACTCCCCTATCGGCCCTACTCTTGTGAGTGACAGGGGGGAGCTCCTCAAGCCCCTGATTGGCCCTGCTCTGTGCGTGACAGGAGGTGGCGCCACAACCTCCCCATCGACTCTGCCTTGAGTGTGACAGGGGGTGGTGCCCCAACCCCCCAATCGGCCATACCCTGAGCGTGACTGAGGGTGGCATTGCAACCTCCCAATCCGCCCTGTTCTGTGCATGACAGGGGGCGGTGCCCCAACTCCCCAATTGGCCCTGCTCTGAGCCCAACCAGGGGCTGCACCTAGGGATTGGGCCTGTCCTCTGCCACCCGGGATCAGGCCTAAGCCAGCAGGTCGTTATCTCCCAAGGGGTCCCAGACTGCAAGAGGGCAGAGGCCGGGCTGAGGGACACCCCTCCCCCCCCCGAGCGCACAAATTTTTGTGCACCGGGCCTCTAGTGTTATTCTATAAGAGAGACTTTACCTTAAATGTACTCCATGATATAAAGTTTCTATAGTATAGAATGAGATTTAAGATATTTCATATATTAATATACTTTCTCATAAATTAAAAAAAGCATTGGTGCAGGGGGGATAAGTTGGGTATGGGCGGATAAATGGTGATGGATTGAGACTTGATTAGGGATGGTAAACATACAAAAAGTATACAGATAACATGTTGTATGCAGAATTGTATTCCTGAAACCTGTATAATTTTGTTGACCAGTGTCACCCCCATAAAAATTTAAAAAACATTTATTCTTTATAGATTATTATTTATTTAAAACATATCAAGCACCACTGACTTTAATCCTCATGAGAGCAAGTATAACATCTCTGCATGTATATTTATAAAAACAAAGAGAGTCATGGAGATGATATATGCAAAGTTGCCAGCAAGTATGGAATATCTAATACATGCCACACAATATATTTATTTTATTTTTTGATCCTCTCAATAATTATGATAGATGTTAACAAAATAGTGTAAGTACTATGCTAGGGAGGAAATTAAGTTAAAGATAAAAACAAGGATTTCCAGAGATAGAGAAGCATCCATCACACCAACAAACCTCAGAGGGAAGGTAGGGGAGGGCGGTGGTAAGGGGGAGAGATCAACCAAAGGACTTGTATGCATGCATATAAGCATAACCAATGACATAGACACCAGTGGGGTGAGGGAATGAGTGTGGTGGGGGGAGGCAAGGGGGGGGATAAGTAACACCTTAATCAATAAAGAAATAAGTAAATAGAAACAAGAATTTTAAACAAGATGATGGAATGAGTTTTATTTAAAGGATATCATTCTGGCTACTGAATGATATCAAATGAGGTAGGAAGAAACATATCACAGAAAAGTTAGCAGAGATAAAGAGTTAGATTATTTTTTAAGGACAATTAGAAATGTATCTTAAAAGATTTATGAGGAATAGATTGATGTAAAACACTTTCAAGAAGAATATTTTTGCCACTGTTCAGGTAATCCTTCTTGCGGGAGATGTGCGTAGAAAAGGAGAGATCAGTGATTATACTGTTGCCATGGTGGACTGCACTAGAATTAAGGCAGAGAAATGGAGGGTCATTAATCACATGTATACAGTCAGGAAAGAAGATGAATTTAGACAGACTTTTTGATTTAATAACAAGCAATTTGGTGAAAATTTTACTGCTATGTGAAAGACTGGGGTTTAGAGAGATGAAAATATTATTTTCTAAGACATGTAAAATACTTATGACTGTGCAACTTCCAACAAGGAATCTTAAGTAGCAAGTTTGACGTGGAGATTACAGCCCTGAAGACTGAATTTGGCTAGAGATACTTATTTTGGAACTATCAATTGGAGAGAGTGTAGAGGAGAAGAAAGGAGACTTTTGAGTTGATCTCGATTAACATAATTATTTTGTTAGAACCTTTATTTGCCTTGTGGTAAATTATTTTCTTATTTTGTACATTTTGGTATTTTTTTAATAAATCACCATTACCCTACTGTTAAATTTTTAAAAATATATTTTCTATTAATTTTAAAGGGAAAGGAGAGGGAGAGAGAGAAAGAGAGAGAAACATCCATGATGAGAGAGAACCATTGATCAGCTGCTTCCAGCACATCCCACACTGGGGACTGAACCCACAACCCAGGCATGTGCCCTGATTGGGAATTGAACCCTGACCTCCTGGTTCATAGGTCGACACTCAACCACTGAGTCAGCTGGACTGTTAAACTTTTTGAATGTTAGTTTCTACTTTAGCTATTTTAAAACTAGCCAGAATAAAGCTTTGGTTACCAGTTTAAAATAAAAAAGTACATGTGTGAGCCTCTGAAGTCAAAATGTGGGGTTAGATTAGTGACATGCGATAAAGACCTTCAAAGGATCCTTCCTGGATAAGTGCCCCAATTCTTTAAGTTATATTTTAACAAATACTCTAAGACCAATTCACTTCACATTGACTGTTTTCTTTTTAATAATGTCTTTCCTTTGATAATAGAAGCTACGTTATGTTTTTGGATATTGACAAGGAATTTAACAAATATTTCAAGCTATCTTTGCAAGCAAAACTGAGACATATGTGCTAAATAGTAATGTAATCTCGTGCCATTCTAAATAACAGAATAAACATGCCAGAAATGTGTATAATTATCTTTCAGCATCAATAAGGAAGGAGTAATTTTAGTAGAAATTCCATTGAACACTGTTATGAATTTCAATCACTGTTTACTCCTTTAATAAAAAAGGTACAAATAAACCCGATAAGTATTATTTGAATTCATTTTCAATAATAATTTAATTGTAGCCAGGAAAATTGTGAGCTCCCTCACCATTTTTGTCCAATAAATACTCATAATTTGATATGTATCTGTGTATATGTACATGGTTGAATGTGAGTTGACATTTTCTGCTGAAAGTTCACTGAAAACACACACATACACACACACTCACACACACAGCAAGAAGAATGTTCACTAGGAGCAAGATTTCCTAAAACAAAGGTCTATATATTGTTCTCTAGAAGTACCAAGGTAAGGCAAAGGAAGTCAAGGTAGGGGTCCATGTGGACATAGACAGAAAGTGAGGAGGAAACAGGTAGATGGTACTGTCCAGGCTGCAGGGGTTCCCTTACTCACGAGTACCCCATAACCCAGGCGGTAGCTATCGAAATGCAGGAACCACCTTCACCAGGATGTGCCACAGGCATCTCAGATTACTATCCACAAAACCCATCTCAACATCCACTCTGTGAGATTCTCTCTTAAGTATATGTTGCAAAGACACCCCATCGCCCGAGCCAGAAATGTTGTTCTTATATCCTTCTGTGATTCCATATCATACAAGCCTATTGACTCTATTAACTTCTATTTGTACCCATTTCCACTACCTTCTATTGTGGTAATATTACATGGCAATGGCACACAGCCTCCTCACCAACATTCCTGCTTGGAATCTTCAATTATCCAATGTATATCCTGTACACTTCTCAGAGTAATTTGAAAATGCAAATCTGATCACCTCTTTCCAATGTCTACTTATTGATTTGGGGATAAAATTAAAGTTAATATTAATACTCACTAGGACATTTATTCATGGACAGGTACTTACCCTCCCAACTGCATTCATTTAAAAAATTTTTTACCCTTGGGGTGCTACCTACCCGTGAGTACTGTATAGAAGATGTTTAACTTCTCAGAAGTACAAATCTCTTTCAACTTTGAAGCTTACAACTAGAATTCAGGGTTAGAGCAAAAAATGCAAATGCCATAAATTATGGATCAGAAACAATGTGCAGTTAATAACTGTGAGCAATATTTGTCCCAATTAGTTTAAAAATAATTGGAATGAATATTATTTGTCAATTTTATTTGTAATAATTCTCCATTTAATACATTATTAATTAAATTTCTCAAATATATTATGCTGATCACATTTGTGATTCATACAAATGGAGGAATGTAAAGGATATGTTACTTAGAAAACAAAAATAAATATGCTAGTATTGAGCAGAGAAGGCGCTTTCTACCTCAGGAGAAGTCTAAATAGAAAAATCTCATTAAAAAAGGACTAGACTGTCTTTCAGGAAGACAAAAAGCAGAAAGAAGAAACATCACTTGGTGATTTTTGACTGAATGCTGGATGTTTGTTTCTTTAAATATATTTTTATTGCTTTCAGAGAGGAAGGGAAAAGAGAGAGAGAAATAAACATCAATGATGAGAATCATTGATCTGCTGCTTCCTGCAGGCCCCCCACTGGGGATCCAGCCCACATGTGTCCTGATCGGGAATTGATCTGTGACCTCCTGGTTCATAGCTCAAAGCTCAACCACTGAGCCACACTGGCAGGGCGGATGCTAGATGTTTTGAATTCCTAAAAACATTCTTAAGCTTTGCTCTGGGAGACAGTTGAGCTATCTGAGAACAGTTGATTACTTTTTGTCTTGATCTTAACTTTTGTTAACAGTTTAGGGCTAATTTTGACTCCCTACTAATAAAAACAAACAAATAAACAAAAGCCCCCAAACTCAGTACTCTATCCATGACCTAAGTTCACAGACTGACTGATGAAGATAGGAATGATTCTGGCTCTCTGTGTGATCTCCGGTTACTGTTCCAGCTATCTCTCCAGACTTCAGAGAGTTTTTTAATCTACATGCCTTTTCTTTTTTAATATTAAAAGTTTAATTTTAACATAATTGTAGATTCACAAACAATTGGCAAATAAATACAAAGAGAGCCCATGCATTGTACCTTGCCTGCACAATGGTCCCAGTAATGACATTTAGCAAAACTATAGTACAGGGGTCCTCAAACTTTTTAAACAGGGGGCCAGTTCACTGTCCCTCAGACTGTTGGAGGGTTGGACTATAGTTAAAAAAGAAAACTATGAACAAATTCCTATGCACATTGCACATATCTTATTTTGAAGTAAAAAAACAAAACGGGAACAAATACAGTATTTGTATTTGCATGTGGCCCGCGGGCCATAGTTTGAGGACCCCTGCTATAGTACAATATCTCACAGCAGGATATTGATATTGATCTAATGAAGATACAAAACTTGTCACAAGGACCCCTCAGATTACACACACCCTTTTTTCTCCCTTCTACCATCCACATTCTTAAACTCTGGATATAATCACTTTACCATTTCTAAAAATTTTCATTTAAAGACATTATATGAATGGAATAATCCTATATAATAAAAGGCTAATATGCAAATTGACTGAACGGCAAAACGACCGTTCCCTATGATGCGCACTGACCACCAAGAGGCAGATGTTCAATGCAGGAGCTGCCCCCTGGTAGTCAGTGTGTCCCACAGGGGGAGTGCCACTCAGCCAGAAGCTGGGCTCATGGACGGCAGTTGGACATTCCCCGAGGGCCCGTGCACCAGACCACTGGTATAATATGTAATCTTTTGTGATTGGATTTTTTTTGCTCTGTACAATTCTCTGGAGATTCGTGCAGGTTTTTGCATGTGTCAATAGTTCATTCCTTTTAATTGCTGAAGAGGATTTCATGGTATGGATACACAAAGCTTTCTTAACCTTTCACCTGCTAAAGAACAATCTAGGTTGATTATTCCTGTTTTTCACAATTACCAAAAAAAGTTGCTTTGCTATGGCTGGTGTGACTCAGTTGGTTCAGCATCATCCTGTGCAATGAAAGGCTGCCAGTTCAATTCCCAGGTTAAAGGCTCCACCCTTGGTTGGGGTGTGTGCAGGAGGCAGCTGATGGATATTTCTCTCTCACATCAATGTTTCTCTCTCCCTCCTGCTTCCTTTCTCTCTAAAATCAATAAAAAAACATATTTTCAAAAAAGCTGCTGTGAACAATTATGTGAGGGTTTTTGTGGGAATTAAGTTCTCATTTTTCTGGGCTATATGTGCAGGAATGCAATAGTTGGTAGTTGTGAGTTAGTTATTTTAAGAAACTGACAAATTGTTTTACAGAATTGCTGTGCTGTTTAACATCCCCACCAGCAATGTATGAGTGATCCAATAGAAACCGGGTGAGTGAAATCACACTGTAACCAACATTTGGTGTTGTCCATATTTTTAGTCATTCTGTTAGGTATGTAGTGACAGTTTATTGTGGTTTTAATTTAAAATTTTCTCACGGCTGATAATATTAAATATATTTTATGTGCTACTGATGTAGGCATTCTTAGGGCCATGGCCCACTGTGGTTCTTAGCTTCATGTGGGAAAGAATTCAAACACAAGCCAGCACAGAGTTTAAAATGAAAGTGAGTTTATTAGTGAAGCAGAGAGACAGACAGTGGGCTACTCCACTGGTAGAGCAGCCTCTCTCTAGTGGGATTTACTTCTGTTATTGAGGCTCACTTAATCGAGGGGTAGGGCATTCAAAGAGGAGGAGGAATATTCAGGATCTTTCCTGAAAAGGGGTGGAGACTTCTTAAAAGAGCCCTGTCAGCAATTTTGTACCCTTACATAAGCTTTTCATTTCCAATCATGGCAGCGTGGGGCGTGTTGTTTACTATGTTAATGTATTAAAAGGAGCATATAATGAGACAAGGGGCTACAGATAGGTAAAATTAGTGGCTGTGTTGAATCCAGCTGCTCTCTGCTTGTTCCAAGCCAAAAATCGAGTGGAGAGTGGGGGTCCCTCTTTATGACAGCTCCTGTAGCTTTCATGGATTGCAGTTGTCTGCGACATACCCTGTCTCACCAACTTGCCATCTGCATGTCCTCTTTGTTGAAATGCCACTTCCAGTCTTTTGCACATGTTTGTATTTTTACTCGAGTTTCAAAAGTTCTTTCTTTATTTTAAATACTAGTCCTTTGTCCAATATGTAGTTCTCCAACATTTTCTTCCACTATTTAGCTTGTCTTTTATTTCTCTTAGAGTCACAGAGTAAAAGTTTTTAATTTTTTTGACATCTAGTTTATCAGATTTTTCCCTTCATGGATCATACTATTGGTTTTAAGAACTCTGCCTGGACCTAGACCCTGAAAATGTTTGTCTGCCTTTTATTTTTCCCTGTAAGTTTCATAGTTTTACACTTTAGCTTATATCCAGGATTCATTTTGAATTAATACTTATATGTAGTGTGAGACCTAGATCAAAGTTCATTTTCAGCCTGTAGACTTTCAAATGCTCCATTATTGAAAGGGCTAGTTGAAAAGACTATCTTTCTTCATTTGACTTGCTTTTGTCATTGAACGGAAAGTTAGAATGATGTTCAAAGAGTTGTAAAGTGATTTTAAAAAATTACTTCTCGTTTTATGTTAAAAGCAGACCAGTATTCACCAAATATAATGTGAAAATAAGAGCTATAAATTTTAAAGAAAAAAGATCATACAAAATTGAGTGTGAGGACAGAGAAGAAGAAACAGAAGAACCTTTTTTAAAAAACATATTTTATTGATTTTTTTTTTTTTTTTTTTTTTTTTTTTTTTTTTTACAGAGAGAAAGGGAGAGGGATAGAGAGTTAGAAACATCAGTGAGAGAGAAACATCGATCAGCTGCCTCCTGCACACCCCCTACTGGGGATGTGCCCTCAACCAAGGTATATGCCCTTGACGGGAATTGAACCTGGGACCCTTCAGTCCACAGGACGACACTCTATCCAAACCATTCAGGGCAAGAAGAACCTTTTTTTTTTTTTTTAAACAAAACAAAACAGAACAAACAAACAAACAAAAAAAACACAGAGAAAGAGAAAACAAAGACATCTCAAAATTAGCCTCTAAAAGAATTTTGAAAATATATTTTAACCATGATATAAAAATAAGATGTTTTATGAAAGAGAGAATAAGGAGCAGTTTTTAATTTAAAAAGAATGACTATGTATCTTTTAAACAGCCATTATTAGGATAGAACAATTAAGTTAAAGAAATTCTGATATATTAAAACCAAAACACAACTATGAAAAAAATGAGAGAAAAAAGTGAAAGTTGTAGAAATACAGCCTGGAGTCTCAGCATCTGATTAGGAGAAACTCTATAAAAAAAACCAGAGGAAATGAAGAGAAGTAAATTATCAAACTTAATACTAAATAATATTTATGGTGCTAATGGATATTAAAAAACAGATTAAAAGGATTCCTGAAGTATAGCACAATAAATGAGAAAATAACCAATCTTAAGCACAACCTTACAGACTAGCAGAGCATCAATGATAAAGAGGAGCATTGATTGTTAAACCTGGAATACAATGCTTGAGATTTTAAGGGGTCATCTGATTTCAATAAATACAGTATATTGCCCCAAATAGTGAATTAATCAGACAGCATATGGAGTGTTGTGTTTGGTTATACATACTCTAGCTTAATAGGGAAATTAATAAACTGGAAGGACCAAAGCTAAGACAAAGATATTCTAGCTAAGTGGTTCTCAACCTTGGCTGCACATTAGAATCACCTGGGAATCTTTTTAAAATCCTGATTTCTGGGCCTCATCCTCTGAAAATTCTGTTCCTTTGTTATGGGGTGGGGCCACAACATTAGTAACAAAGAAACAGAATTTCCAGAGGATGAGGCCCAGAAATCAGGATTTTAAAAAGATTCCCAGGTGATTCTAATGTGCAGCCAAGGTTGAGAACCACTGTTCTAGATAGAGAGATAATTTTTAGCTCTCATAAGGGAGAAAAACCTTGGGTATTTGGGTGTGATATGTTTTTATGTAAGTGTCTGTTTGTCTGCTCCTCTCTTTCCCTCTCCATATTATTTCTAAAAAATGTTCTGAAGTGAGTACTGTTTCATAGACAATATATATGAAATTTAAAATGTAAAAATTTTGCCCCCAAAGAAAGAATAATGTAAGTGGATCATCACAGAAACAACTATATGACTATTTTATTTTTGTGAAATGATAAAGTAAAATCCAATTTTAACAAACACTATACCATTTAATTATAGTCAAATTTCATTATACCTGTAATTGTAAGAAAGCACATTCATAGTTATAGCACCTGATGATGAAATGTAGCTCAGACTAGCTTTTTGTAATAGATTAAAATGACAATTGCTTTCATCTCTATAAGAAAAGCAATGCCCATACTTCATTCTCTAAGCTCCAGAACTATTAGAGGCGTCATCTTATTGTGATGGGCAATTTGTGAATTTACCTCTTTTTTTAAATGGGTTGACAGATTTTGGCGTTTTGGAGCAAGGTGTACGATTGAAAGGTAATGGTATTTTTATAGGAAGTCAAATAAGTCATATTTAGAGTTCAGTTTACTTTTGTTCTTTGCCTTACTAAAAATTCTAAACACCATATCATATCATCATAAGCCAACAAAACACTTTTTTTTGTTTGGCTTCCTTATCACCTGATTAAGAAAACCTTGTTATATTAAGGTTCCATTTGTGAGTTTTATTAATTATAATGAAAGGGGGAAAGACTTTACTTGTGCTGTACTGAAATATATTTATAGCCTTCTAACAGATTAATATTCAAGACAACAAACAATTTCCAAATATATAGCTTATATTACATGTAAAATACATGGAGTTCTAGGTCAGAATCCCAATTCTGCTATCAACTGATTGTAACCTTGAGAAAATAACACCTATATTCAAAATGCCTTTTCAAATAAAGCCTGTTTCAGTATTTGACATTTAAATGGGAGGTTACTGTAAAGACATCATCTGAGATGTGTATATATTACAGTGATGGGAATTGTGTTTCCTGTCAGGATTTGTAAAAACCTTCCTGTATATTTTTATTCCTGAATGAAGAGTTTTCCATAACTATCAGTTACAATTACTAGTAATAGCTTTGAAGATTTTTTTTTCAAATTTGAGTGTAATGTGGCTCCAAAATCTATATATCCTCATGAATATTTTCAAATATCACTAAATCCTCATACACAGATCCACATGTTCTGTTTTATTATCTTCACAAGCATTTATCAATATAGCGTGGAGGAACCACAAACCAATGCTTTTAGAGTCATTGAATTCTACAAGGAAAATACAATTAATTGTTTTTCCTCTTTATCATGTAGACTCTTTTTAAAAAAATTGTAGATTAAAATTATAATGTGAATAAAGCATGTATTTAACCTCTCAATAAAGTACTGCTCTTTTTTTGTACAGTAAGTGTTCCTATATATTTACATGAAAATTTGTTCTGATAGTCTTTATTCTTTTGTGAATTTCCATGATTTTGTTTCTAGGGTTATTTTCCTTTTGCCTGAAGAGCTCATTTTAGTTTTTCTTTAATATTGCTTGGGGTTTGGGGTGAAGAATGAGGAGTTGATAATAAAATTAGCAAAAGGTTTTGGTTAAGATAAATTCTAGAGATCTGCTGTACGACACTGCCTATAGGTAACACTACCATATTGTACATTTAAAAATGTGCTAATCTTGATTCATTGGCAACAAATTATGTTATTTACCTTTTTTAAAAAGCTGGAAACAGGATTTATTTTTTTTCTTCATTTTGAAGGAAATTTTCACCAGGTCTAGAACTCGAGGCTGGTAATAGTTTACTTTCAGCATGTGAAATCTGTTCTTTTATCAGCTGCTCATTTAATTGCCTACCTTTGAAGAAAGCATATTATTTTCCACCTCTGACTGCTTTGAAGATGTTTTCTTTTGCCATTGCCTTTCAGTAAGTTTACAATGATGTAGTTTTCTTCTTATTTACTTACTTGGGTTTTGTACAATGTCTTTAATCTGTGGCTTGATGCCTTTGGTCAGTTTTGGGAAGTTCTTGACCATTAATTCTTTAAATATTTCTTCTCTCTGAAAGGCGAGGGCTATGCCCTCCATCTTACCCCGGATCCTCCATTTTTTGGCAGCAGCCATTAGCCATGTGCTCAGCAAAGAGCTTCTTCCCAGAAGCCCAAGCCTCTGCTAACCAATGACAATCAAGGGAAGTGCGCGCCAAATCCTGTGTAAGAAGACCCAGACTTGCGCCTGGCCAATCGGCAGGGCCCACAGTCCTCTCCCCTCCCCTTACTCCAACCCCCCTATAAAACCCCTCTTCCCGCAGGGCTAGCTCTCTCTCTGCCCCCTGCTGCTGCGTCGGCGAGTGTGGTCGGGGAGCACGAGCTAGCTGGAATAAAGACTCTATCTGCTTTTGCATCAGACTCGGCTGGCTCCCTGGTGGTCTATTGGGGATCCTGAAATCTGGGCTTAACACTCCCCTCCCTCCTCTAGTCTAGGACTGAAGTTACACTGTGTTACACATTTCAATGTATTCCTACTTTTCTCTCCAAGGATAAGTTACACCATCATTTGCCAGAATCAGAGGAGCAGATCAGTCCTATCCAATTCAAGACAGAGATGGCTGATGGCAAGTTTTGGAGCCTCTTTCTCTTTTTCTTTTTTCTTTCCTTCAGATTTACCCTCACTCTTGTAGCCCTTTGTAGTTACAAATGTGCATTCTAGAATTTTCATAGGATCTCTCATATTTGGTGATTTCTGGATCTTAAATTTTGTGTCAGTGAGCTATCCAAAATCTCTCCTCTATATTTCATATATTTCTGTTTGGCTTCTAAGTCCCTTACCTTAGGTAACTGTCCTAAGGGGAAAACCAGTGTAAAGTGTTTCACTTCTCTGTGTTACCCTTTCTTGAGGATCTAGTTTGTCAATTTCTGTATCCCTTGGCAATCCCAAATTCAGTGTTTGTCTCAGAGTTCTTCAGAGATTGCTTCAAATTCTGCTGTGTTTTTTTTCCCCCTACTTGTTATCAGAGGTCTTCTGTCGCACTTCTCAGCCTTCTGCCTTCTTCTGAGACTTGGTAAGCATCCCAGTGGTGAAGGGCATGCAGAAAGCTGGAGTTACCTTGATGTGCATCCCTGCATTAGTAGCTACCCAAAGCTTTCAATCACAGGCTGGGCTGATTTTAATGAGTATGCAACACTGAACCTTGAACAAAGGAAGGAGCAGCACAAGTAGAGCAACATTCTATGCAGAGTCACTGCAAAATGTATGCCTGTAGCATGTCTGCAGAAAAAGAACTATTTTGCTTTCACTAGAGCATGATATGAGTAAGAGGTGATGTTATATATCTAGAGAGAGGGGAGGAAGAACATGTAAGAAGTTTTATGTCTTTTAAAGAGCCAACATTTCTCCCTAAACCTTCTCTAGTCATTTGTATAGAAAGGTTAGCAACCTAGTGTCTCCTCTGAGTATTTATCCCCAGGCTATCTATAATACTCCCCCTCCTCCTTGTCCCCTCTTTTAAATAATATCAGTCTCTGTGTTGCTCTTCTAGCTCTATGCCTCAGGTATCTGAGTCAAGTGCATTGAATTAGTGTAAAAAAAAATCAAGAAATAAAAAATGCAAGAGGAAAAGAAATAGGCATTGCAGGAGAGTGGTTTATGACTTTTCCATTGCACTTTGGCCACAGGCATCACATTTCAAAAATTTGGGTCCTATTTTATGCTTTACTATTTATTTCACTTGAAACTCTTCTGACAGAAGAGTATTTGTAAAAATATAAATGCACATTTTATCTATGCATCTAAGGCATGTAAGTGAGGCATATGTAGTCTTCCTATCCTATATAAATAAAAGCCTAATATGCTAAGTATCTGGTCCACCAGTCGACCATTCAACCAATCAAAGAGTAATATGCTAATGATATAGTAAGGCCACCAGGAAGCAGTCAACTGTCGAACAGTTGCTATGATGTGCACTGATCAGCAGGGGGCAGATGCTCCAATTGTTAGGTTAGCTTGCTGCTGGGGTCCGGCCAATCAGGACTGAGGGAGACGGGCTGGACATGCCCTGGAGCCCTCCCTGCAGTCCCTCCCCAGCTGGCCAACCTCCTGCATCCCTCCCCAGAACCAATCATGTACCAGTGGGCCTGGCCTGGCCTGTGCCCTCTCGCAATCTGTGACCCCTTGGGGAATGTCAGAGAGCCAGGTTCAGCCCGATCTTGCAGGCCAGGCCAAGGGACCCCTGGTGAACAGATTCTCGCACCAGGCCTCTAGTTAAATAATATTATCCTGGAAACAGGAACTCTATCTGCTTCTGTTCAGTAAACAAACCCATTTTGTTTTTTCCTGGCAGGAATTTTTAACTTTTCTCTGTTTAGTTGTAAACATTTAGTTGGTCTACATGTAACTTTCTAAACTTAGTAATACTGGCTTCCATTTAAAACAATAACATATAAACAATAACATAAAAACACTGTCTGGCATTTCAGAAAATGAGTAATAGAGAAGTAATATTATCTTTTCTTAGTTTATAGACCCCACAATTCCTCAGAAACTAGCACAAATCCAGCACTGTTTCTCAGTGCTGTGTGCTGAGATCTCATCTGTAGTAGCTGAAAGAGCTATAAGCTCGCCCGTGTAAAATGGCTCCCTGAGGACATGCAGCAGCAGGTGCTAGAAAGTGAAGCGTAAGCTGCCCAGATCTCTCAGTGCATTATGTGAAAATGGTCTCTGCAAACATTTCTCCCCCTTATGAGGGTGTTGATGGTCACATTTATTTGATTTCCACTGATTTTTGTTCAGATTGCATAATTTCAGGGATATTAGACTTCAGAAGATATGTTTGTTGAGTTATACTTTTGAAAGTACATCATGCCCTGGCCAGTGTGGCAGAGTTGGTCTGCACACTGCACATGAAAGGGTCACGGGTTCAACTCCCAGTCAAGGGCACATACCTGGGTGGCAGTTTTGATCCCCAGCTTGGGTGGGTCATGTGCAGGAGGCAACCAATCAATGCATCTCTCTCACATCAGTCTTTTTCTCTCTCTCCTCTCTTTCT
The DNA here is from genome assembly GCF_963259705.1 of Myotis daubentonii. Lineage (NCBI taxonomy): Eukaryota > Metazoa > Chordata > Mammalia > Chiroptera > Vespertilionidae > Myotis > Myotis daubentonii. Next base: position 19,902,773 of record NC_081849.1, read on the forward strand.
CCTCCCTCATCCATCCTCTCCACTTACTTGAAAGATCACTGGAAAAAATATTCATACTCCTTGGGCAAGAATTAAAAAAAAATGACATTTACTCATAATCTCTGGTCAAGTGTTTCATGACCCTTCCATTTTTGAATTAATTATAAATTGCTCTATAACTATTTCTCATCTTTTCCCCCTTTCTTTTATTTTATCAATGGTCTTCCTCTGATGGCTATAATGAATGACTTTTCCCAAGTTTATCTCTCAACTCTGTAACTTTTGTGGACAATATTGCTGATTTCCATGTTAGATTTTGGTGCTCCGGAATTGCTTTTCTAGATTATTGAGTACCCACATCAGTCTTGTACCTGGGTTGCAGGCTTGAGGCATGTACAGGAGTTAACCAATTGATCTGTCTCTCTCACGCCAATGTCTGTCTCTCTCTCTCTCTCTCTCTCTCTCTCTCTCTTTCTCCCAACCTCTCTCCCTCCTTTCCTTCTACTCTCTTTAAAAAATAAGTGGGAATATAACCTCAGGTGAGGATTTTAAAAAAAAGTGCATCATGGCAGCATTAGCATAACTACACTTGATTTCACGGGGATTCTCATGTTCTGTTATATAAGTACTAGAAAGGATACTTATGAATAATATAAAATTATAGTAAGTTAGACTTTAAATATTTACCTAAAAACGCTAAATAAAAATATATATATGTGGTTTGAAGCTTAAAAGTATTTTCCCTAATTTTAAATCTAGGAAATTTTTCTTAATAAAAAATTTTAGAATGAAAATAAATCTACATCTCTATAAAGTTGTCACTCAAAGAAAATCGATTAATATTTGAATATTTTTATTTTTATTTGTGCTAATTTATTAAAAGAAATAATTTTTCCTCTATATAGACTATATACTTTTATTTTAATATGACCATCATACTGTAACTGACATTTTTATTATGTGATTTTACTTAACATTATAGCATTTGCACTTCCCCAGGCCATTGAAGTTGGGTTTGTTAATGCCTTGTTACAGTTATATGCTTTTCATTATAATTATTTACTATGAATTATTCAAACATTTTGTTATTGGACACTTAATTTTTTATATTTATATTATACAATTATATAAAGAACATCTTTTTGTGCATTTAGCCTTTTATATATCTCTTGTCTATTTATTATAAACTACATGTAGAGTTGATTTTAAAAAGCTATCCATTAATATTTTTAAGACTTAATGTACATAACTAAACTGGTTTGTACCAATTTAATCAACTGAAAACAGTACATAGAAGGACATATCCCTCACTACTCTTGACTTGGAATTTTCAATGCTTATTCAGTAAACACAGGAATTCATACGTGGCATATTTCAACTTCCTTTGGAAGAAGTACCTTTTATTGGCTTCCTATAAAAAATGATGTGAAATCCCTTTGTTTCTATTTATAAAAAAAAATGCTTTTCTACTTTTTATGTCATCTTATAAGAGCTGAAAAAATCCCTTTGTTTCTATTTATAAAAAAAAAATGCTTTTCTACTTTTTATGTCATCTTATAAGAGCTGAAAAAATCCCTTTGTTTCTATTTATAAAAAAAAATGCTTTTCTACTTTTTATGTCATCTTATAAGAGCTGAAAAAATCCCTTTGTTTCTATTTATAAAAATGATGTGTCCAAAACTCCATGCTATTAAGCTACTGGCCCTTAACAAAGGCTAAGGCTTTGGGCTTTGGGGAGATCTGGTGTTGTACATTCATTATGAATATATTTTTTCTCTTATTGTTCTTACTTCCAATCCTTCCTTAGCCACTGTAACTAAGTGCTGGGCATGCTGAGGACACGTGTCGGAACCTGCGTGTGGAGGCCTCATGGAAAAGCTGAGGAGTAGGTGAGAGTGCTCCTTGGGGCACATGTTTTTAACTTGTCCACATATTCACTCTTCAGGGCAGGATTGTGGCAGATTATTCCCTTGATTTCCTATTCACACAGTGTACTCCAAAGGAGCAAGATGGATTCTAAGCACAGCCATTAAATCATTTTACTTACTAGTCAGACTTAATACCGCTTCAAATAATCATTACTGGCAAATAATTTTGCTTTCACTAAATCACTAGTAAGATTTTGGAAGAAGCTCCTAAAAAGTGCTTTACTGAACATAAATTAAGAGGGTGTAGTATTTTCAATTTTTTTTTTTAAGAATGCACTTTCTTTGGCAATGCCTGTCATTCTCTTTACCTAAAAAAAAAAAAAAAATGACTATGTCTTAATCATTTCCTTCTCAAGATAGGCAATAGCAATAGACACTCCATTGTTATTCTACTCAGATGTAGCTCGCTTTTATTTTCCTTTACTTAAAACATATTTTTAGATTAATAAGATCGAACTGAAAGCAACAAAAACCAAAAAATCTGTGACATAAAAAAAATTATTGCAGAAAACACCACCACTGTCATTTCATGTCCTCTTTTACATCTCCTTACCATCACACAAATAATAATGCCCTCTTTTAATTCTTGCCTCCCTTTAGTCTGTGGGTTTCTTGACAACAGGAATTAACTTTTATGTCTGTGTTCCCAGTGCTTAAAACAACATGCAGTAGATGGCCATAGAGCAAAAGGAAGGGGAAGTAAAAACAAGGAAAGTTTTTGATGGTAAGAAAATCATTTACATTAAACATTCCAAGCACTAATACAGTAGTATTCTCATTCTTTGGGAGTTATGCTCTTTGTTGTATAATCCCCAACATTAAATTGAAAAAGTGATCATGTATCAATAAAAGAACAATATTTGTGAGTTGGGAAACTGGTTTTAGGTGCCATTCAAACATCTGAGCACATTTCAAGTTCTTAAAAGGATACTATTGTATAATTTTATTTACACTAATAAAAGACAAACATGCAAATTGACCCTACCTTCGTTATGCCTTAAGCCATGCCCACCAGCCAAAAAGAGTGACTATATGCAAATTAACCCAACCAAGATGGCAGCCGACAGCCACAGAGCTGGAGCAAGCAGGAGGCTTGGTTGCCCCAGTGATGGAGGAAGCCAAGCTTCCCTCCCACCCGCTGTGGCTGGCTCTGAGCTCCTCTCAAGGCTATAAAGTTTCAATTACAGAAGGTAAATAAATCCCAGAATAAAAAACAAAAAAGAAAAAAAGGAGAGGCTGGGAGCTTCCGTCACCGGGGGGGCTTGGCCAGCCTGAAAACAGCCCTCAGTCCCTCACCCAGAGTGGCCAGGCACCCCAGTGGGGCCCCCCACCCTGAAGGGGGTGTGACCAGCTGCAAACAGCCATCAGCCCCTCACCCAGGCTGGCCAGGCACCCCAGCAGGACCCCCACCCTGATCGGAGACACCCTTCGGGGCAAACCCGACGGCCACCACCCGTACACCAGGCCTCTATCCTATATAGTAAAAGGGTAATATGCAAATTGACCCTAACAGCAGAACGACTAGGAATGACTGGTCACTATGACACACACTGACCACCAGGGGGCAGATGCTCAATGCAGGAGCTGCCCCCTGGTGGTCAGTGCACTACCAAAGGGGGAACTTTGCTCATCCACAAGCCAGGCTGATGGCTGCCAGTACAGCGGTGGTGGTGGGAGCCTCTCCCGCCTCCTCAGCAGCGCTAAGAATGTCCGACTGCAGCTTAGGTCTGCACCCCGCTGGCAAGTGGACATCCCCCAAGGGCTGCCGGGCTGCTAGAAGGATGTCTGACTGCCAGCTTAGGCCAATCCCCCAGGGAGAGGGCCTAAGCCAGCAGGTGGTCATCCCCTGAGGGGTCCCAGACTGTGAGAGGGCACAGGCCAGGCTGAGGGACACCCCCGCAAGTGCACCAATTTTTCTGCAGTGGGCCTCTAGTATCTTGATAATGAGAATAAAAATATTGGATACACTGTCTTAAATCACAAAGATAATAGGGATGCCAAAACCGGTTTGGCTCAGTGGATAGAGCGTCGGCCTGCGGACTGAAGGGTCCCGGGTTCGATTCCGGTCAAGGGCATGTACCTGGGTTGCGGGCACATCCCCAGTGGGGGATGTGCAGGAGGCAGCTGATCAATGTTTCTCTCTCATCAATGTTTCTAACTCTCTATCTCTCTCTCTTCCTCTCTGTAAAAAAATCAATAAAAATATATTTTTTAAAAAAAGATAATAGAGATTTAAATTGGAGCATCAGGTATTACTTGTGGCTGGCAATTGTGCCAATACATTATATGCATTATCTCAGGTAAGCCCCACCCCAATCCTATATAGGTACTAGTCTTAATGACCTTTTTCCATTAAGATACAAAGATTTTAAGTTACATGTAAGTGATGAAGATAGGATTTGAATCTGAGCAATCAAAATCTAGAATCTACACAATTTAATTAGATTGCTATGTTATATAAAATATTTAGAGCAGTAAAAAAACTGTGAAAAATAGAAAATTATATTTTAGTTCAAATATAATCATTGGGTTTTAATATTTTGTGTATATTCAGGTATTACAATGTGAAATTTTAAGAATTAACATTTCATATATAAAAACTAGTGTCTGTAGTACTCAAATAGGTGCATGAAAATGAAAAAAAAATAATTGGTAATTTAATACTCTTTAATCAAGTAAAATTTGTCAACTACACAATTAGTTTTCTATATTTAAAAGGTAAATGCAGCCCGACCAGCGTGGGTCAGTGGTTGAGCATTGACCTATGAACCAGGAGTTCATGGTTAGATTCCTGGTCAGGGCACATGCCCTGGGTTGTGGGTGTGATCCCTAATGTGGGGTGTGCAGGAGGCAGCCAATCAATGATTCTCTCTCATCATTTGATGTTTCTATCTCTCTCTCCCTCTCTCCCTTCCTCTCTGAAATCAATAAAAAAAATAAAATAAAAATAAAGGTAAATGCAAAGTATTTTACTAAATGTTCTCATATCAGGCATTAGCTAATTTTTAAGGATAAATATATAGAAAGGAAAGATCTCCCTGTTGGTAAAACAAGGTTTTAGAAAAACTTCTGACTTCTTACTGTGACAACCCAGCTTTTAGTAGACCACTTTTCCCAGAGTAAAATTAGAAAAACTGGGTAACACAAAACAAGCAAATAAGAATCTATTTTAAGGCATTGGAGAAACAAGCTGAGCTGAGTCAGTCAGATGTTTTCTGACATCTAAACAGCAGAGTTGATGAATGAGAGAAGCCAACATGCAACTCCAGAAGAAAAAAATAAAAGCGAGTTGCTGTGCAGTTATCTGTGTGATGCTCTTGCACAAATTATCTTCGATTCATTCCTATTTGATACTATTGTTGGCTATTGCAATTGATATCTTAAAATTTCTATTTTTAAATGCAGTTTTAGAAAATAATCCGTTTTCACATGTCAGCCTGTGTTCCATAATTTTGCTGAACTCACTGATTTTTAATACTTATCTCTAGAAGCTTTCCTATTGTTTATATCACCTGTATTTTTTTAAAAAAGTTTTATTTCTTACTTTGCAATCATTATACTTTGTGGTCAGGTGGTCAGGGCCTCCGTAGTCCAGAAGCTGGGTCTGCTTAGGGACTCTCCCTTCAATGTTCTTGTTCTGAGCTGCTCTCCTCTCCTTGTGAACTGGAACTGGGCTTTATGGAGGTATCTGGGGCCCAGTCAGGATGGTTTAAACAGACTTGTATTGGTGCTGGTGCCTGTAGCTTAGAGGAGGGGCAAGAGGGCACTTCCTCTCCTTCCAATGCCTCAGCTCTGACTGGTTCTAGAACATATTATTTTTTAAGAAGTGTTTTGTTTTCAAATTGTATACCCCTCTGGGTTTTTGAACATTTCCTTTCTAAATACTATGAAACATGATATTCTATGCATCATAGAGAAGAGACATATTTCAAATTAAAAATTCTGACCACAATCCCCAAAAGAAGCAAATAAGAATTCCACATTGGCAGGTCACTAGGGATAGTAAATAAGATCACACTGTATTTTATAGCATGGAAACATGTAAAAACATCACCTTCTGTCTTCAGAACATTCCCACTGGGATAGAGCAGCAATGACTTGTAAGACATTTTGTAAGATTATGGGATTATTTTGGGTTAACTCCAATTGTTATTTCCAATTGCAGGCATCATTTAAGGGATTCTAGCTGTGGTTTCACTTGCATTTTCTTCCTTTCAATGTAATTGTCTTAAAATTAACAATCTAAAAGGAAGCAAAAATTTTTAAGAGATGTATTTGGTCACATATAAAAGCGCTCATTTTCCCATTAAGAAGAGAGCCATAGAGGATTGCTCCTTTGCTCTTGACAGATGGTGCTAGAAACTCATCAGTTACTCTCAAGTTGCTTTTTCATAATCCTAGGGTGGGTGGGAATTATCATCTAGTGGTTAAATTTATAGCACTTAAATTATGATGCCTTTTAAGTAAAAGCCAGAATTATCATCAGGGGAAGATAAATTAACTGTGTTATCCATTATGTAACCAAATGCTGAAGGTGAACCATTGCATTTAGAATTTCAAATGAAATAAAAAAAGTTGGATTTAGGTTTAATCTCCCCAAATTATCCAATAAACTCATTAGGCCTCTTGAGGAGTGGCAAAAGTATAAATAGAAAGGCAGACTGGCAATAATTATAACTTTATACATAGATTTAATTGAAATGAAAGTCTTAAATCAGCTATCATAAAGTAGTATGCTTTATGAATTTCATTCCCATTAAATGTGTACTTTAAGGTTTTCATCTTAAGTGTGAATGTTAAAGCTCAGCTAAATGTTATGATTTACTATGAGAATGAAAGTAGATGAAAAGAAAAAACAGGCCAAGATCACAAAGAGAATGCTCTCCTTGTTGCTATTTTTGTTTCTAAAGCCGATAGTTGGAAAAACAACTTTCCTTAGTTAAAAAAAAAAAAAAAATATATATATATATATATATATATATATATATATATATATATATATATATATATCAGTATGTATATTTTTATTAAAACCTTTCAGAATGTTTTCTATGAAAAAGAAGTTATCTAGCTATCTATATAAATATATTAGCCTATATTTCCAACTCTGTGCTACTTTTATTCCTATAGTCTAGAACTAAGATGTGAATCAACAATTTTTAAATTTATATCCTATACCAACCGGATACATTCTATCTTCCTTTTGACCTTTAATTTCCTCACTTTATCTAGTTCTGGCAATCATTTCTCCTTCAACCGCATCAATATAGAGTCTCCCAAAGCTGCGTGGTCTCTAGTTCCCTTCTTATATTCTCTGCTTGAGATTTTATGTAATAAATTTAACTCTCACATTTGCAAGCACAATGTGAATTCTACCATGACATATTCAACAGGTATCCAACAACAATCAAACTCATAATTTTGACAAAGAGGCTGCTCTATCTAGCTTACCCATTTCTGTCGATAACACTGTAATTCTATCAGCTTGAAATTTTGAGCAGGCTGGAGATTTATCTACTGTTAAACATAGTTCAATTATACAAATAAACTATCCTTGCATAGCTACTATGTATGTTCCATTTGGTTCTGTTAAAGGAATACAATAGAAGCCACCTAATACAATAGAAGCCACCTAAGAATTAGAAGAAAAGACTCATAAGATAACTAATGGAGTCAAGCTTAACAACTTACATTTTAAGAGCATTCAATAGATGCCCTGGGAAAATGGAATAGAAGATGATTACTTGGGACTCAGAATCAATTGAGGCTCCGTAAAAATACATTTTTTTGAGTTTGGGTTGCAAAAATTACCTTTTAATATTCAGGAAAAAAATTTCAGGTAAATATGTTAATATCAACTAAGTTGAAAAGAGACAAAGATCAGGCATATACTAACTAGAGCAAAGGGTTATTGAGAGGCACTAACAGAAGATGAGATGAGAAAGGTAGATTGGGAGTATAATGGAAACAGCTTTAATTCTAGCCTAAGAAAGTGAACTTTTAAATAGTCATGAGGAACTAAGACAAGGACAGCTATGCTTTGATTTCTTTTATAATGATACTTTTTGGCATACTTTGGTATAGAATGAATTGTGCCTCCTCCCCCACCCCCCACCCCCATTCCCCCCCCACACACACACCAAAAATGTTGAACTCTTCATCTCCAGTATCTATAACTATGATCTTATTTGGAAGTATAGTCTTTGCAGATGATCAAGTTAAGATGAAATTATTAGGGTAAAGCCTAACCCAATAGGACTGCTATCCCTATACAAAGAGGAAATTTAGGCGTAAACATATACATACAAAAGGGAAGATGCTGTGGACAGAGAGAACACCATTTATAAGTCAAGAAATGCCTGAGGCTACCAGAAAGTAGGAGAGAGGCCTAGAACAGATTCTTCCTTCCAGCCCTCAAAAGGAAGCAACCCTGCTGACACGTTCACTTTGTACTATGGCCTTCAGAATGGCGAGGCAATACAAATTGCTGTGTTTTTTAAGCCACTTAATTTGTGGTACTTAGTTTTGGAATCGCTAAGGAACTAATACAACAATACTGTGGATTATGGATGTAAGGGTCTGAAACTGCAGGCAGAAAAAAACAGTGAAGTAATTTCAATAATTTGGGAATAAGTGATGTAGAATGGAAACGTTGGCCCACATATAAGAAATATTTTAATAAAGAATATAAAGATTTTCAGTAAATTAATTGTAGAAGAGACAAGAGAAAGGAAGAATAAAAATGACTTGCAGTTTTCTAGCTTGATCCATACACTCAATATTGAAAGACATGAAAAATATGAGACATCAGAAGAAATCACCTTGAAATGGAAGAATGAATTATTTTGTCAGAAATGTTTGGATTTGAGGTTACTCTGAAATATTCAGATTGTTGTTTTAAAAGAAAACTTGAAAAATATCTTGGCTGGACATAGAGATTTGAGTTCCATTGACATTTGAAGTAAAGAGCTTAGGCAATGTGGAGTGGAAGTGAAAATAGCTGAGGCTGGCACTCTAAGGAACAAGACCAGCTGATAGAGAAGGGATTTGTGAAAATCTCAGAAGTATTCAGACAAATAGAGGAATTCCACAAGAGTAAAATCCTAGAGAATTCAAAGAAAAAAACAAGTTTTGAGACAGACTGAATGGAAAACATTATAAATGCTATAGGGAAAAGAAGTACCCATTAAAGAACATTATTGGTAAACACACTTCTGATATCAGATATTAGATTAGCATATCAATTTAAGGAATAAGTAAGACAGCTGTCTCATAACAGCAAAGAAAGGGGTATAAGGAGCAGGTATACAAAATTTCATAATTTTGAGGGGCAGTGATTTTTAACATTTTAACATCTCCGAAATTGCTTTTAGAAACCAAGTCATTTTATAAACACTGCTGGCCTGGATTATTGCATTTTTCCAGAGACAATATGAATTTGCTTATGCCAGTCACAAGAGGTCTTACCAACCTGAGACCATTTTAGATTAAATTTTCTTCCTAAGAATTTTTTTTCTTTGTACCACACAGGTAGTCTGAATTAACTGTATGTGTATTGTAATTCATTTTCTCAGAATATAATTTATCTTCCACTTTTGTCCTAGACTTAGTCTCATACTTCCCAAATATTCTTATTGTCACTTTCTGATTAGTACATTTATAAGTCATTAAAACATGGATGTACCCTTTGGTGACATAATTATCCAACTGTGTGCCAGAATCTTTTCCAAAGCAGTGATTTCCATCTTGGATCATGCCCTCTCCTTTTCAAAGACTTTATTTTAGGTTTACAGTAAAATTAAGAAAAAAGTACAGAGAATTTCTATGCACTCTCTCCCTCCCCCCACCGTATGCATAACCTCCCTCATTATCAACATCCTCTTCCAGCATGGTACATTTCTTACAATCCATCAACCTATACTGACACATCTTAATCACCCAAAGCTCATAGTTTCCATAACAATTCATTCTTGGTGTTATAATTCTGTGAGTTTTGACACAGGTATAATGGCATATATCTATCACTATAGCACGATTCCACCTCTATAGTATTTTGGCACCTCTAAAATCCTCTGTGCTCTGCCTATTAATGCTTCCCCCTTCCCCACCCCTAGCAATCACAGATCTATTTACTCTTTCCATAGTTTTCACCTTTCCAGAATGCCATAATGTTAGAAATATGCAGTATGTAGCCTTTTCACATGTCTTCTTTCATTTAGCGATATGCACTTAAAGTTCCTCCATGTCTTTTCATGGCTTGATAGCTCATTTCCTTTTAGTGCTGAATCAATTCTATTGTCTGGATGGACTACAGTTTACTTATCCATTCACCTACTGATGAGCATCTTGGTTGCCTCCAAATGTTAGCGATATGAATACTGCTATAAATATCATGAGTAGATTTTTGTGTGGACGTAAGTTTTCAACTCATTTGGGTAAATATTAAAGAGCACAATTGCTTGGTCAAATGGCAAAGTAGCTATAATTTTGTAAGAAGCCACTAAACCATCTTCCAAAGCGACTGTATCATGTTGCATTCCCACCAGCAGTGGATGAGAGTTCCTGTTGTTCCACACCATGGCCAACATTTGGTGTTGACAGTGTTTTGGATTTTAGCCATTCTAATAGCTGTGTGGTGGTCTCACACTGTTGCTTTAATTTGCCACTTGGTAGTGACATAAGACATGGAACATCTTTTCATACCCTTATTTACTATCTGTGTCTCTTCTCTAGTGGAATGTCTGTTTAAACATTTGTGTTCACACAGATGCCTGCACACAAAAGTGTACAGCAGCTTTTTTCATGATTACCAAAAATTAGAAGCAACAAATATGTCCCTCAACAGGTGAATGGATAAATGATCTTAGGTATATACATGGAATGTATTATTTTTCAACAATGAAAAGACATGAGCTCTCAAACCCTGAAAAGACTGCAGTTTACTTATCCCATCTTGGAAATGGCCAAACTCTGGAGACAGTAAAAAAAAAAAAGGATGGTTGGAGAAGGGATGAAGAAGAGGAGCACGCCAGGTTTCCATGGCAGTGAAAGTGATCTGTATGATAATGTAATGATGGATACATGTCATTTTACATTTGTCAAAACAGAATGTACAACACAAAGAGTGTAAACTAATGCAAGCTATGGACTTTACCTAATAATAATGAATCAATATAATTGCATTAATTATAACTACTGTATCACAGTAATGCAAAATGGTAACAATTTGGTATAATTATGGTGAGGATTAAGGAGGTAAATGAGAGCTCTCTGTACTTCCTGTTCAATATTCTGTAAACCTAAAACTGCTCTGAAAATAATGTCTAGTAAATAGAAAACAAAACAAAACAAAATGAGTGCAAATGCATTATGATCAGAAGCTACACATATACCTGGGGTCTTTTAATGGTCCTTTTGTGATTGCCTAGGATGGGACCTAAAAGAGGTCATGTGCACACAGATACAGCAAACATTGCATGTGTGTATGTGTGCTTGTGTCCTTTTGAAAGTCAGCACTTCCTAAGTCAATTTATCCACTCAATTATCCATTAATCTAGCTATTCAGTAACCCTTAATTGGGCAGTCCGATACTATGGCAACCATCGGAGATAAAGGGAATATGTGTATGTTCACCTATGTGGTATATATATACTGCCTATCTGTATACTCATGCAATAAATACAGATAGGTAAATGGATGTTCACACTATATATGTATATATTACTAGAGGCCCGGTGCATGAAATTCATGCATGGGTAGGGTCCCTAGGCTTGGCCGGCAACCATGGCCAATCTGTGGGTGACTGGTTGGGCAATTGGGGAGGGGGGGGCTGCTGGCACCTGCCTTGGCTGGCCTGGCGCCACCCCTCTTGCTGCCACCGCTGGTCACCTCCCTCTGAGGGCGACCAGGTGGGTGATTGGGGGGTCCCCGCTGGCACCTGCTTTGGCTGGCCTGGGGCCTGCAGGCTGGGGGTAGCTCTTGTGTAGAGCGTCTGCCCCCTGGTGGTCAGTACGCATCATAGCTACCAGTCATTCCACTGATTGTTCCACTGTTCAGTCTATTTGTATATTAGGCTTTTATTATATGGGAAACATGGTACAGAGGTACATACAGAGTGGGGCAAAAGGAGGTTTACAGTTATTCATATGGAAAATAACACAATAACTAATACCAGAATAAACTGTGTTGCTCATAGTCACAACTGTAAACCTACTTTTGCCCCACCCTTTACATGTGATATATGCCTGTAGACAACTTAAAAGTGATAAGAAGAAAATACTTAATCATTACATCTTTGTAAAACTTATTTAGAGTCACTATCAAAATGTTACTGCCAGAAAACTCACTTCTGGGACCCAAAGACCCAAAGAGAACATTTCAACGATAATTAATAGTTCAAACAGTTGAAGACAAAGAGGTCAGAAAACACGTGGACTTATTCCTGTCCTGGGGGGATGGCTTGTCTTTGAGGACAGTGCCCATCTTAAAATGGATGGCTTCATCTGGCTTTTCCTGTGGACTTCAAGGACACCTGGAAGGTAGAACATTAGAAAACTCAAGTATTACAAAGTTTATTTAAAAAGTAAAGAATAGGAATGCCACAATACTTATTATTGAAAAACAATAACTGACTAGAAATTGAACGTTCATTTGAGAAAGTATTTGTGGAATAATTCCTTTTCTAGGGTCAGTAAAAGTCATTGGATGTACCTGATTTTGTTTGGTTTCTAATATATTTAATGTACATAAACTATATAAGTTGAGAAAACTCTGGATGCTTTTATATTTTTCTCCCAATTTCTTGTAAACCAATTAACATTACTGGGAGGGAGAAAGTATGCATCAGCATTAGCCATGGAAACTTTAGAAATATATCAATACTTGGACCCTATCCCAGACCTACCAAATCAAAATCTTCAGATGGTATTTAAACCAAACAAAGGCGTAAGAAAAGCTTTCAGCTTTTTCCCCCTAATGAATGGCTCAAGATAAGAACCACTATTCTTGCTGACAACTTTATAGACCCCCAACAAGGTGAGACTCAAATTAGCCAATCACAGAAAATAACACAGAAAAGAAGTAAAGAAAGGATAAATTATCTTGGAGAACTTTGAGAAAATCAATTAAGCCACCCTTGTGTGTTTGTAACTACAGGCCAGCCACTTTATTTTAAAAACCAAGATAGTATAGGTCTTTGATTATAACTTTCAAATATTCTATAATTGAGTAGATAGGGAAATCAACTGATTCCTTATTATTTTTTTTCCCTTTAATTGAACAAGGTTCTAATTCTCTTCCATCCCACCCAGGTTTACTGTCAAAGTCTAACCATTCTTTTCTCCTCCGCCAAGGATTGTAAACTCACCAACTTTTATTAATAAAATCTGACTAGTTCAATACAGATTGTTATGATTAGTTGGTTTGTAACTAGAATAGTCTTGAAAAGGATATGAACTAGGAAAAAGGATATGGTGAGGAAAATAATGCCATTCAAAATAAAGCATTTACAGAGAGACTTTTGAAATGAAGTGATAAGAATATGGCTAAATATATATGACATGCCCAGTAAATAGTAATTAATTATTTAAATTATTATTATCAAATGTGTAAAGGAATAAATAATAATGACTTCATCTATAGTACCTCTATAGAGAACAGAAATTTTGGAATAAACCTGTTTAGATAATTGGAGAACTTCAGAGTCAGAATCCAGGTTTGGCCCTAGCTGGTTTGGCTCAGTGGATAGAGCATTGGCCTATGGACTGAAAGGTCCCAGGTTTGATTCTGTTCAAGGGCACATGCCCGGGTTGCAGGCTTGATTCCCCAAGAGGGGGCATGCAGGAGACAGCCAATCAATGATTCTCTCTAATCATTGATATTTCTATATCTCTCTCCCTCTCCCTTCCTATCTGAAATCAATACAATATATTTATTTAAAAAAAGAATCCAGATTTGAATACATCTGTGATCCTATTATTCCAAAGGATATACACACTGGGGCAAAAGTAGGTTTACAGTTGTGAGTACATGAAACACGTTTCCTCTAAGATTTGGTTTTCTTGTTATTTTCTTTCTTCTCTTTTCCCCTTCCTCCCCTCTTTCCCTCAGTCCCTTGGTCTCTCCCTACACATTCTAGTGTAGATAGCTGGGCAGTAAAATAGATGGCATAGCTGATGATAATAAGAGAGGTAGAAACATCAATGATGAGAGAGAATCATTGATTGGCTGCTTCTTGAGTGTCCCCCACTGGAGATGGAGCCCACAACCCAGGCATATGCCCTGACAGGGAATCGAACCGTGACCTCCTAGTTCATAGGTTGATGCTCAACCACTGAGCCATGCAGGCCGGGCTGTGTTGGAGTTTCTTGATATTTAGTCTGTAATGAAGTTAAGCTCTTCTAAGTGGTAGTAGCTATAATATTTCTGACTATATTTTCTGTTCAATTTTTAAAAATAGAAAACTGCATATATTAAAATTTCTTAATTGAAAATAAATACTTTCATAACAAAAAATATAATCTGGCCAATTCTCATTTCCTTCACTGATGCCATCTTAGCCTATCAGTGATGGCGAACCTTTGAACTCGGCGTGTCAGCATTTTGAAAAACCCTAACTTAACTCTGGTGCCGTGTCACATATAGAAATTTTTTGATATTTGCAACCATAGTAAAACAAGGATTTATATTTTTGATATTTATTTTATATATTTAAGTGCCATTTAACAACGAAAAAAATCAACCAAAAAAATGAGTTCGTGTGTCACCCCTGACACGCGTGTCATCGGTTCGCCATCACTGGCCTAGATCATCATCAGGTTTTGCGTTGTTTGGCCCCGCTCCTGTACAGGGGCTCTAAGTTAGAGGCCAGAGTGATCCACCTGAAACATGTCTCTCCTCTTTCAAAATCACGCCATGGATTTTAACTCAGAGTTGAGTGGCCTACAGTCATCAGAGCATCCTACATGATTATATATGATTTCCCACCACACGATTCTATATGCCTTTAACTTTTGACATCATCAGTTGAAATTCTTCACCCACTTCACTCAGCTCTAGCTTTATCCACTTTCTCTTTTTTGAACACATAAACTACCCCCAAAAGATTTTCATTCTGTTCCATCTTCCTGGAATGATGTTTTGCCAGCTATCCTAATAAGGCTTATTATCTATCTTCTTCAGTTCTTCTCAATTGTCACCTTTTCCGTAAGTAAAGACCTCCTTGATAGCCCTATATAAAATAACAAAAAATCCTTCCCACAACTGTCAATTCTCTTTCCTTGCTATGTTTTCTTTAAATAACTTTTTATTTATTTCATAGAGGAAAAGAGAGAGGGAGAGAGAGATCAATAATGAAAGAGAATCATGATTTGCTGCCTCTTGCAGGCCCCACACTGGGGATTGAGACCGCAAACGAGGGCATGTGCCCTGACCTGGAATCAAACTGTGACCTCTTGGTTCATAGGTCGATGCTCAACCATTGAGCCACGCTGGCCGAGCTATATGTTTTCTTAATAGCTCTTATTATCATCAGCTATGCCATCTATTTTACTGCCTAGCTATCTACACTAGAATGTGTATGGAGAGACCAAGGGACTGAGAGAGAGGGGGGAGGTAGGGGGAAAGAGAAGAAAGAAAATAAAAACAAGAAACCCAAATCTTAGGGGAAACATGCTGAAATTATCACACTAAGTAGTTGCAGAACCATGACCTAGCCCTAAATCCAGTGAAATATGACTAATCCATGGTTTGTATATGACAATTTATATACAATTTTGATACTTATATTATTAATAGCTCCTACCTAACTTTTTTATCATGATAGCATCTTAGAACATATTTGTTTGCATTCATGTTATTCTATGAGGAGAACTATGTGAATATGAGAGAAGTGTATTCATTTGAAACATTAAGACAATGCTCTATATAAATAGGGGAAGAATATTTTTTAAGTAGAAGACTGGTGTTTGATTCCATCTTTATTGAGCCAACAAAAATCTTTGTGTGTATTTTTTCAGAGTTATTTTTAAAAGAGACCGCCCGAAACTTTATTTCAACAATGGATTGATCCCCATGGCATTTTAAATCTTGGGGTAAGCTGCTTCGGGTTAAAAATTAAAACATCCCATTATAGATCTACCAAATGGCCTTCTGTGCTTCAGGCATGGGGCTTGTCTAAAAGTGCTGCAGAGCGTATCTGTTTTGTAAATGTCTTTTGTAGTAAAGCATGAAGGGCTGAGTTTAACTGTTAGACAAAAGGAAGGATGTAGGCATAAGCGAATAATGTAGCTGTGCATGTAAGGTCACACCAAACGGCATCTTAGCAGAGAGAGGAACCTTACTTTTGAAAGATCAGGAAAAGGTGTAATTTAACTGAGGACATGTTACTCTGGGTGGTGTTTTGCTTGTTTGTTTAGAACTCAAATATTTGTGTGCAACTGAAGAAAGTCAGCTTCTTCCCACCATCATGCTGCCACATTATGATTTTCATTTTTACAATATTTAATTTCTCTTTTGGATGAACAAATTATCCTTGTGTCCCCTGAAGCCAACGGTAATGATTTCCACTGACTGCCTTAGCGAGGGCAGAACTGATTAACTTTAGACCTTTCTCCCACTAAAATCAGTAAACAAGTTACCAACAAAAGATGTATATATCTATATCTATATCTATATCTATATCATCTATATCTATATCTATATCTATATCTATATCTATATATCTATCTATCATCTATATCTATCTATTAGCCATAGATGATATAGATATAGATCTAGATATAGATCTAGATATAGATATAGATCTAGATATTCTTGATAAACAAATGAGAATGCTCTTATCTTCCTTTCTGCCAAAGGGGAAGAACATTCAGTGAACCCGCCAAACATGGCAATTGGCAGTTGGCCAGAGGATCGGCCACTGGCATGTCCCCTCAGCACAGGGCGGGCATTTGCATACTTGGCTGCCCTCTTGTTTAGAAGGACAGCTGCACTGGTGAGTGACCTCAATGGGATGCAGAGGAACTGTCATGAATAGCTTACTTTTAACCCATTTTAAACAGAGTTAAGCTGGACTATAGAGCTCTGTCGAGGAATCATGCTATAGATGAGAGGTATAAAAGCTAAAAGAGACCTTATTTTACCCATATATCTAAAACATGTACCGTTTACCTACTCGTCTTTGATCATTAGACATTTACCTTGTTTTATAGATGGAGAAATTATGTCTGACCGCACCTACTATATTGTGAGGAAGAGAGCCCTCTTTTCTGGATATTTATTTTGTTCTTTGCAAAAGAACAAAGAATCTTTTACTGAGAAGTTTTTAACTCAGAATTTACCTGGAAATGGCATGTCAGTTAATTACACAGATCAGAACCTCTAAACTCCCATGCGGATTTTGGATGATCATTATATGCCTTGCATTTCCTTGGTACTATGGGTGCAACAAAGAAGGAAGAGAAGCACATTCTACTCTAAGGAAGTTGTCAATCTAGTTGTTGAGCAAAAAATACCTAGAATTCTGCATTTACTGTATTTGGTACCTACAGCATCTTACAAATATCTCTTGTAGAACACCTGTTATGCCTCAGAGTAGTTATTTACATAACAATCTCTCAAGTTAATGAGAACTTTCTAGGTAGGAACTATTTCTCATCTATATATTTTTTTTATTTTTTAAAAGCATTCTAAACACAGTATCTTCTTTTTTTTTAATATATTTTATTGATTTTTTACAGAGAGGAAGGGAGAGAGATAGAGAGTTAGAAACATCCATGAGAGAGAAACATCGATCAGCTGCCTCCTGCACACTCCCTACTGGGGATGTGCCCGCAACCCAGGTACATGCCCTTGACTGGAATCGAACCTGGGACCTTTCAGTCTGCAGGCTGACGCTCTATCCACTGAGCCAAACTGGTTTCGGCATCTCATCTATATTTTTAATCAGTGACACAAAATATAATTTTATAATAGACATTTAATAATATTTTATATAAGCAAATATTTTAAAGGTTTAATTTGTTTCATGCTAGATATTTATGTATATGCAATATTTACATATATTCGCCTTAAATCTAAATATTTGAGCCCATTTTAGTTAAAAGGCCAACTAAAGAACTAAATTCATCTCATTGTCTCTTTCTGTCACTTATATATCCAATCCATTATTAGGTCTGACAAATCCAGCAAACTATATATCAAATTCATTTACTCCTGCTTCTCCACTGTTGTTATCCAATCCATAGCATTATTATCCATTACTTAGAGTTCTGTAATTCTCTAGTTTCACTTTTGCTTCTTCAGGCTCCACACATAAGAATCAGAGTGATTTCTTTAGAATGTTAGTCTAGGGAATGTCACCTCCCGGATTAGAACACTTAGAATAAAGTCAAACACCTCAGCCCATCAGTGTGATGCTGCTACAGCTCTATTCCCACCTCTTTGCTTACCCTCATCCTTCCCATGAGCCCCAGACACATTATGTTCTTTTTTTGAAAGCTTTTTCCAGTTATACGTTCTTTACACCAGCCATTTTCTCTGTCTGAAATATACTTTTTTCCTGACGTGGTTATAACTTGACTCTTCATCATTCGTGCTTCAGATTTTGTGTCTATTAGAATGCTTTTCCTGCAAGAAAAGAAAGATGCACCTTCCAGTAATCTGACAACGAGTTTCACTTTTCCACTCGCACAGTTTCTGAAGGAGGATGACTACCATGCTAGTGCATGGAGGAGCTCAGGGATACCAAGGCACCTGGGCGGGTTCTCTGCTCATCCTCTTTACTTTCCTCCCAAGTTATGATCCTTCCCAAGCATTATGTCCAAGAGCGAATATCAGGGGTGGGGAACCTTTTTCCTGCAGAGGGCCATTTGGATTTGATAACATCATTTGTGGGCCATACAGAATTATCAACTTAAAAATTAACCAACTATATTTGGTCATTTAATTAACTCACCCCTAATGCATGGCAGGGCCAGAGCAAATGATTTCATGGGCTTATTCGGCCGGGCCAGACGTTCCCACCCCTGGAATAGATGAACGCAATCAATACTTTTTCAGGAGAGAGGTGTCAGGGGAAATGACTGTTAGATCAGCAACTAAGGATGTTTGCTCTACTTCCTCAAAGCAGTAATCTTTGTTGGGGCACATGCATGAGGCAATTGATTGATGTGTCTTTCTCACATCTCTCTCTCTCTCTCTCTCTCTCTCTCTCTCTCTCTCTCTCTCTCTCTCTTCATCTTTCTCATCCCTTCCACTCTCTCTAAAAATCATTGGAAAAAATATCTTCTGGTGAAGATTAGCAACAAAAAAAATATACAATGTTACATAAGAGTACATTGTATATTCTTACAAAATATGTCAAATATACCCAGAAATTTTAGTTCCACATTGTCAATTTCAAAGTTTCTTTCAATAATTAGATACAATATTAATGCTTTTTCAAGCCTTTCTTTGATTTTCAGCTATGGTTTGTTGCTAGTGGGAGCTACATGGTTCAAAGAGAAGAGTTATAATGCAATAGCATATAGCAATAAAACAGGAACATTAGGGATAAAATAGAAGAGGTTTAGGAAATTTTGGAAATTAAGAGGACCATGGAGGAAGCACAGGGCTGCAGAGCAGTAGAAGGTATATTTCCATAGAATAGGGAAGCTGAAAAGCTGCAACAGGTATATTCCATAGAATGGAGGAGCTGAAAAGCTGCAACAGGTACATTTCCATAGAATGAGGGAGCTGGGCACAGCAAAAGGTCTATATTTACAAACTAAAGGGAAGGAAGCCCTGCATCCAGAAGAAGAAGGAAGCCCAAAGGGAATAGGAAAACAGTAAGGGAGGAGGGGGGAGAACCTCACATGGGAACCTCCTGGGCTTCAACCTTTGAGCCCAGGAGTTACCATAGAAACCAGTCTAAGGGAATAGTGACCAATCAGAGGGGGTATCAGGGCACCAGGATCTGCAGCCTTTATAAGCCATAGGGAAAAGGAACACAGTGGGACCTTTCCCCCCTCCCCACGTGGGAGTCTCTACTTGTTCTCCAATAAATCTCCACCTTTGCTATACTACCCTCTGTCCATGGATTCATTCTTCAACTCAGGCAGACAAAGAATCCGGGTTATAGTCCAAAAATCCCGTATCAGCAACATATATATCAAGGGGTCAACATGGAAGTCATGTGGGGTCTTGTGCCTTAAAAATTAGGCATAGTTACTGCCATCAGATAATGTTAGAACATGGATTTTGTGCCAAGTATTTAATATTTTATATTGAAATTCTAATAGGAAAGTTACAAGTATTCTTTCCAACTAGATGTTTTCTCTAAGTTCATGTGCATATTTCTAATATTTATTTCTTTATAAATAATTTTGTAGGCTGTTCACATAACAACATACATTTCTGTAACCTAGCTGCAAAGTCACTGCTTATGTAGACAGTACTAACACATTCCCACAAATTATTTAGCTTGTATTAGAGAGATGGACAAAACCTAAACATGTATGTATTAAAAATTATCTCTGACATTAAAAGCTGGTTCAATATCTAAAGTGTAGCAATTATTACAGCCACATTGAGCCATGCATGGCCTGTGGATTTGATTTCAAAATCAGTTAATAGCATATAGCACTATGTTTACTGCAGTCAGAAAATGGAGATTTGCTACAACTGGACTTCTGGTAATCTTTTTTCTCCCTTAGGCTCTTACTTAATAAGTTTTTTTTTGTTTTTGTTTTTTTTTTAAAGAAAGGGCTTATATTTCATCAGGCTTCTCATCTATAGTTTATTTCCTTCAAAGGATAAGTGTAACAGAGCCAGCAAAAAGAAACTAAATAGCAACATAAAACAAAAGTATAGCAACATTGTTCTTACTCAAATTGGGCTTGAATATCTCTTTAAAGCAGTGATTTTCAGCCAATGTGCCACAGGAATTTTAAAACATACAATATTTGACTATTTAGTCAGGGGCACTGACCTCTTTCCCCTGAGATTATCAAATTAAAAAAAAAATGACAACAGCCAACACAATAGTTATCTGGTGTGAATGAATCATAATTACATCTGTGGGTTTTTCTTTTTGTCAGATTAGCGAAAGATATAGCATATTTTTTGGTGTGCCACAGAACTTTTGTAATTAGTTTGTATGTCATGAGATCAAAAAGTTTGAAAAATCACTGCTTTAAAGAAATGAATGACAAATGAAGAAGATTCTTCCTCATTAAAAACACAATTAATATGTGGTAGCAGATAACTGAAGGAAGAGAAAAGAAAAAGATAAAGTCTACTTAATAGGAATAAAAAAAGTAAATTATTATTGAAAGACAAAAAAATTGTTGATTTTTTAAAAAGTATTGTTTAAGAAAGGAAAAGTAGCCCAGCCAGTGTGGCTAGGTGGTTGAACGTCACCCTATGAA
The DNA here is from genome assembly GCF_963259705.1 of Myotis daubentonii. Taxonomy (NCBI): domain Eukaryota; kingdom Metazoa; phylum Chordata; class Mammalia; order Chiroptera; family Vespertilionidae; genus Myotis; species Myotis daubentonii. The sequence goes on from NC_081849.1 coordinate 19,924,086, forward strand.
CCAGGAGATCATGGTTCCAAGTCTGGGCACATGCTAAGTTGTAGGCCAGATCCCCAGGAGGGTGCATGCAGGAGGCAGCCAATCAATGATTCTCTCTCATCATTGATGTTTGTATCGCTCTTTCTCTCCCTCTCCCTTCCTCTCTGAAATCAATAAAAATATTTATTTTTTAAAGAAAGCAAATGTAGAGAAGCAGTATAGATAGAGGTTTAAGTGGTCATTTCCTGGTGGTGTGACTTACATGTAAAATCTGTCAAATAGTCTTGAATCAAATAATCCTGTCTCAGAGGTATTTTGAGTATTTGCTGTACAACTACATGTAATATACTTAAAAGAGATTGGGCCTGTGGTAAATGCTTATTGAATGTTAGCTATTAGTATTTCTTAAAATGCCATAAGTGCTTAATTTTAGAAGGGTTAAAATGGTGGTCAAAAAGAACATTGATTCGGGGTTACACAGTTATACTTTCTGAGAATACAAACAGTCTCTGCTTAAATATGTGCATAGGAAATGGTGTATTAAGAAAACTCTTAACAGGTTTCAGGAATATTAGAAATAATATGCTGAAAACATGAGGAGTGTAGAGGTCCCTTCTTTAAGAAAAAGAAGAAAAAAAGACAAAAATATGACCAATAAAATGGCAATAAATGCATATCTATCAACAATTAAATCTAAAAAATAAACAAGCAGAACAGAAACTGACTCATAGATATAGGGAACATTTTGATGACTGCCAAATAGGAAACAGGTTTGGGGGATGGATAACAAATTGGTTCTTACAGAAGAGTCATGAGGATGTAATATTTCAATAACTATGCAAGGTGTCAGATGGGTACAGGATTTATTGGGATGATCACTCCGTAAGTTATATAATGTCTAACCACTGGGCCATATACCTGAAACTAATATAACATCGTATGTCAACTGTAAGTGAAAAAGTAACATATAATAACATAGTTAAGCTCAGTAACACCATAATAAACTGGATATATTTGACAAATATAGACTACTTCTCCCAACAATGGCAAAATACACATTCTTCTTAAGTTCACATGGAAATTCAAGATAGAACACACCCTCCACCATAAAACACACCCTTAACAAATTTAAAGCATTAGAAATCATACACTATCTGCCCTCAGACCACAATAAATTAAACTAGGAATCAATAACAGAAATATAACGGGGAAATACCAAATCCCTGGCAATTAAACAACACACTTTTAAGTAATGAGTCAAAGAACTCTCAAGAGAAATTAAAATAATTTCAACTAAATAAAAATGAAAACACAACTCGCTGAAATTTGTTGGATGCAGTAAACGCAGTATAGGGAAGTTATAGCAATGAATGCATATATTAGAAAAGAAAAAGGTTGAAAATCAATAATCTAAATTTCTACCTAAGGAAATTAGAAAAAAAGCAAATTAAATCCAAAGTAAGAAGAGAAAAAATAATCAAATCTAGAGCAGAAATCAGTAAAATTTAAAACAGGAAATTAATTGAGGAAATCAACAAAACCAAAAGCTGGTCCTTTGAAAAGAGCAACAAAATAACTAAGCCCTAACCAGGTTAATGAAGGGGAAAAAAAAGAGAGGAAATAATGCATAAATATCAGAAATGAAAGAGAAGTCATCACTATAGAACTGAAACAGAATTTTTGGACTGGAACCTGGATTCTTTGTCCGCTGGAATAGAAGAATGAATCCATGGACAGAAAGTGGCATAGCAAAGGTGGAGATTTATTGAAGAATAAGTACAGACTCCCACATGGGAGAGGGAAAGAGTCCCACAGAATGGACTTGCAAGTAGGGATGGGGGAAAGGGTCTCATGGAGTTCCTTTTCCCTGTGGCTTATCAAGGCTGCAGATCCTGTGCCTTGATATCTCCTCTGATTGGTCACTATTCCCTTAGACTGGTTACTATAGTAACTCCTGGGCTCAAAGGTTGAACCTCACAAGTGACATGTGAGGTTCCCCTCCTGCCCCTCCTTCCTTCCTGGAGTTTCTTCTTCTCCTTCTGGATTAAGGGCTTCCTACTCTTTATTTTGTAAATATAGACCTTTTGCTGTTCCCAGCTCCCTCATTCTATGGAAATGTACCTGTTGCAGCTTTTCAGCTTCCCTAGTCTATGGAAATATACCTTCTGCTGCTCTGCAGCCCTATGCTTCCTCCATGGTCCCCTTAATTTCCAAAATTTCCTAAACCTGTTCTATTTTACTCCTAAAATTCCTATTTCAGAACCTATGTACACTAAAAGGATAATATTATGAAAAACATACACAAATTTGATAATCTAGGTGAAATTGACTAATTCTTAGAAAAATATAATTTGCCCAAAGTCATACAACTGAATAGGCTTATAATATGTTAAAAATTGAATCAATAATTAATAACCATCCAAACAGAAAGTTACCAAACATACCATTTGCTACAAACTCTTTCAGAGGATAAAAGAGGGAATACTTTCTAACTTAATTTATAAGTTCAGCATTACCAAAACCAGACAAAATGTTAAAAGGAAAAAGGCTAAAGATCCATATCTCTAATAAATACAGATGCAAAAGGCCTTAACAAAATATTAGCAAATCATCTCCAACAATGTATAAAAAGAATTATATACCACACCCCAGTGGAATTTATCAACATTTTAAAATCAACTAATGTAATCATATAAACAGGCTAAAAATGAAAATCACATGATTATATCAATATATGCAGAGAAAACACTGGACAAAAATCTAACACTCATTCATGATAAAATAAATCAAAGTAGTACTAAGTAAATGGAGTGATATCACATGTTCATGGATAGGAAGACTCAATATTGTCAAGATGTCAGTCCTTCCTAACTTGATCTATAAATTCAGTGCAATCCAAATTAAAATCTCACCAAGTTACTTTTGAGTATAGATAAATTGATATTACAGTTTACAAGGACAGGCAAAATACCCAGAGTAACCAACACAATCTTGAAGGAGAAGAACAAAATAGTAGGACTGATACTACCCAACTTTAAGACTTGCTATAAAACTAAAGTGATCAAGACAGTGTGGTGTTGGTGAAACAATAGACAAATGGATCAATGAAACAGAAGTAGAAGGCCTAGAAATAGACCAATATAAATATAATAAACTGATTCTTAACAAGAGAGCAGAGCCAATATAATGGAGCAAAGATAGTCTTTTCAATAAATGGTGCTGGCACAACTGGACATCCACATACAAAACAAATGAATCTGGACACAAACTTTACACCCTTCACAAAAATGATTTCAAAATGGGTCGCAGACCTGTGAAATATAAAACTGTAACACTCCTAGAAGATAATAACATAAGAGAAAACCTGGATTACCTTGAGTATGGCACAATTCATGACAGAAATGACTGATTAGCTGAACTTCATTAAAATTAACTTCTGCTCTGCACAAGACAAGATCAAGAAAATGAGAATACAAGCAACAGACTAGAAGAAAATATTTTCTTAAGACATATCAGATAAAAGACTGTCATCCAAATATACAAAGAACTTTTAAAATCAACAATAAGAGACAAGCAACCCAATTAAAAATGGGCCAAAGATCTTGATAGACACCTCATCAAAGCAAAGCAGATATATAGATAGAAAAGAAGCATATGGAAAGATGTTCCACATCATCTGTCATGAGGGAAATGCAAATTACAACAGTGAGATACCACTAACACCTATTAGAATGGCCAAAATCTGTAACACTGACAATATGCTGGTGAGAACGTGGAGCAACAGGAAGTCTCATTTATTGCTCGTGGAAATATAAAATGGTACAGCTACTTTGGAAAAACAGTTTGAAGATTTCTTACAACACTAAACATGCTCTCATCCATACAATCCAGCAATTGTGTTCCCTGATATTTGCACAAAGGAGTTGAAAGTTTATGTCCACACAGAACTGCAAGTGGTGTTTTTAGCAGCTTTATTCATAATTGCCAAAACTTGGAGGCAACTAAGATGTCCTTCAGTAGGTGAATTGATAAATAAATGCGTGGGGTACATTCAGACAATGGACTATTACTCAACGCTAAAAACAAATGAGCTATCAATCCAGAAAAGTCATGGAGGAGCCATAAATACATATTAATAAGTGAGAGAAGCCAATCTGAAATGGTTATATTTTGTATAATTCCAACTATGTGACATTCTGGAAGGCAAAACTATGGAGACATTTAAAAAGATCAGTGATCACCAGGGTTTGCGGGAATAGAGGGAGTAGGGTAGAGGAGGAGGCTGAATTGAATAGTCAGAGCACAGAGGAGATTTTAGGACAGTGAAATACTTTGTAAAAAAAAACAAAACAGTAGCTTTAACATTATCCTTAAAAAATGAATCTGGAAGACAAAATTACATCTATGGTTCACTGGTCAACAGGCTCTCACCCTGCTGAGGAATAAACAAACTTCATTTTTCCAAATCTCCTCCTTTTCTGTGGTAAATGTTTTCATTTCACTTTCTATATTCAATTTACTCTGAAATTAACTACAGAGAGGAATTGTACATGAGTTATTGGATGACTTCACTTTAACTAAAAGCTCAGCACCGTTAGAGATGGGTGTGAAGAGTGAGTCTTCTTTTGGGCTCTTCTGGTGGTGGGAGGAGGAGGGGTGCCTTGAACCAACTGCTGTGTTTGTGCGGTTCACAGGCCTCTGCAGTGATGGTTTATCTCATCTTCCCCTTCCTTGTCCTGTCTGCAACTGCTGCTAAGACCTGGCGACTTTATGTTGTCTTTTCTCCCTTGCCTATATTTTCGCTCCTTAATCTTTGTTAGCATAGTTAGTTTACAATCTGATTCAGGGAAGTGTAATATGTGGGGCCCCTCTGGGTGGGATGGCCAGATAAAATAAAGAATACCTAGGTGGATTTAGATTTCACATAGACATCAAGTGAAGTTTTAGATCAGCAGTGCATAATCTTTTAGTATATGTATATTTCAAATATTGCATGTGATTGTCAATATTTATCTGAAATTCAAGTTTAACAGGGTTTCTTCTATTATATTTGCTACATATGGAAACCCTACCCAAGAGTTTATATTTCTGTCTATTGATTACCTTGACTTGTAAGGCATTATTGTATTGTCTTCTTTCCTCATGTATAATGTGGTATTTATTTATTTACTAGAGGCCTGAAGCACGAAATATGTGCAAGGAACTCGGCCCTCGCAGCCCCAGGTTCGTCTGGAAGGTCGTCTGGATGGTCATTCTGCTGTTCGGTCTAATTAGCATATTCGCTCTTTATTATATACTTGAGGCCCAGTGCACAAAATTCATGCATGGGGGTAGGGGGGTCCCCTCAGCCCGGCCTGTGCCCTCTCCAATCAGGGACCCCTTGAGGGATGTCTGACTGCCGGTTTAGGCCTGATCCCTGTGGGACCATTGGCTCCTAACTGCTCACCTGCCTGTCTGCCTGATCACCCCCAACTTCCCCCACCCCCACCGACCTGGTTGCCTCTTACTGCCCCCCCCTTGCCAGCCTGGTTGCCCCCAACTTCCCCCCTGCCGGATTGGTCTCCCCACACAGCCTGCTGTTTGGTCATTTGGTCATCCCTCACTGCCCCCTGGTCGCCCCATGCAGCCCATTCAGTCATCCGTTCAGTTGTTTCGGTTGCAACGGTCGCTTAGGCATATATATATATATATATATATACACACACACACATATATATATATATATATATATATATATATATATATATATATCTCCTATATAATAAAAGGCTAATGTGCAAATCGACCAAACAGTGGAATGACTGGTTGCTATGATGTGCACTGGCCACCAGGGGGCAGACGCTCAATGCAGGAACTGCTCCCTGGTGGTTAGTATGCTCCCACAGGGGGAGTGTTGCTTAGCGAGGAGCCGGGCTCCCGGCTGGCAAACTAAACGGTGGTGGCGGAAGCCTCTCCTGTCTCCACAGCAGTCGGACATCCCCCAAGGGCTCCAGACTGTGAGAGGGCACAGGCTGGGCTGAGGGGTTCCTCTCCAAGTGCACGTATTTCATGCACCAGGCCTCTAGTATATATATATATTTTAAAGCATAATATGCTAATTAGACTGGGCATCCTTCTGGATGACCTTCCAGATGAAGCTGGGGCTGCGAGGGAAGCCCGGGTCCTGGGTGCCTGCTGGCGGCCAGAGGGAAGCCTGAGTCCCTGGTACCAGAGGGAAGCCCGGGTCCCAGGTGCCAGAGGGAAGGCAGGCCTACTCTTGCACGAATTTCGTGCATCGGGCCTCTAGTGTATATATATATGATTTTCATTTGTTTATTATTTCTTTTACATTTGTTTATTATTTCTTTTACATTGTGTGCTCAATATTGTATCAGCAAAGTTGTCTGAAGAAATAGTTTGGTCTTAGATGAAATGATCCTTTCTCAAAATACCTACTTGCTTCATCCATGCACTTTGAGATACTAGCAATCCAGGATCAATTTAATCAAATTTCAAGGACTGAGTAGATTTAAGTCTGAGCCTGAGTTATTGTGATTTTCAACTACTTATTGATCATACTTATCTCAAACCAAGATGGGTTCACCAGGTTACCATCTCTGAACTCCAATTTCTACTTCCTCGCACAGCAAGACTGTTAATGTATTGTTTATCCTCTCAGCTTCTCTGGTGCTTTCTCTTGAATGGGAAAATACTTAGAAGAAGCTGTAAACTTGCCTCTCTAGCTTTCCATCCTTCCATAGATCCACACTAATTATTCTTTGTAATCTTACATCTTTTATGTCTTCCAGTAGGTATTTGTGTCTAGGTTCTCTAATTGTTCTCAGCAGGAGTTTAGTGTAAATCAGTCTTGTTTAACATGAACACAGGCTGATGTCACTAATAAATGCTCCTTAAGGATATGGGGCAGAATTGCATGAATATAAAGGGGAAACAGAAGTGGTTTTCCTTTCTTTACCACCTTAAAATGTCATGGAAGAGATGGTATCTGATTTAATGCTACATGTTAACCTCAGCCAATCTTGAAAGGCCATGAAGACCAGCAAACAAACCCCATTCACATTCAGGTATCAGATTTCAGAGGCACCCATTATGGAAGTTCTCAAAATATTTTGTTTTTAAAATCCCCTTGTGATTCCTGAACTATTAATTTGGGATATTTTAAGTATCTCCAAATAGGCAGTGAGTTTGTTAATCTTGCAGCTGGTTTCTTAATGGAGAGGCAGTGTTCATAAGGATGTTGTTTAATACTCTTAAACCTGGTTGAGTGAGTTTTCTTTGTGACAATTGTAATTGATTGCAGCTACTCTACAAAAGGTCATTTTATATCTCATGAATTATCAATTTTACTTTTATTAGTAGGCTATAAGCATTAAGTTTCATTTTATATGTTATATTTAACGCATTTTGTAAAGGTTTCCTATATAATCACTTCTAATCTGAAATTTTAGGAGCAATGAAGGGGATAGAACAACTTTTATATCCAAATCTTCACTTAAATGTAGCAAATGTGTTGAAAAAAATCTAAGCTTGTTTATACATATCTTAAATAGAAACCTGGAGTGTAGAAATGCTTCTAATCCTAAAAATAATTATCCATGAATTGGAGCACAGCTATGTGTCCATGTATGAAAATAAAGTGACGAGAAACAAATGGCTATGCCTCATTAATCTGACAAAAGCATTTTTAAGTATCTGTCATCAAAAGTTAAAATACATCCTTTCAAGCCAATCATTTAATTCAAATGTTTATTATATAAAGACTTAGATCACCATCTTCAAAGAGAACAGTGTTGATATTTGAGTTCTTCTAATAAAAATGTGAACAAATAATATTATCATTTGAAAGCAGTATAATATTTGCATACAAAGGAAAAAACACAGATTTGAATGCAAAATTCATTTTGTAGCTTCTAGCAAATGATAAGGATAGCAACCTCAAAGAAGAAGATCCCAGAAGTAAACACAATAAAAAGAATAACAATCAAAATGCCTGTCATACCCCAAGGCGCTGGGATAAGAAATAATACCATTCGTCTGTCTGGCAGAAGGTATGTTTCTGGTAATAACTCTTAGATGCTGATAGCAAGATGATTATTTATCAAAAAAAAGATATTTGTTTTTCAAGCTCCATTGGTGGGAATGACTTAAACTTTCAGTTTGGAAGATACAAGAATTATGTCTTGTAAGTTAAATACTCTTCATACAAACTAAAGTAAATAGCAGGAACTCAACTGAAACCCAACTGTTTCAGATCTTATTAGCCTTATCTTCACAGTAAATTTCCATTTTCTAGAATAGCCTGTGCTAGGGTAATGATTTTAAAAGTAAAGTTTTAGAATCAGATTTCTTGGGTCCTAACAGTGATTCTACCTGTTACAAAATGTGTGTACTTTGGTAAGTTACTTAATATCTTCGGACCTCCAATTATCCTATCTGTTAAATGGACTGGTTTTGAGAATTGAAAGGAGCATCTACACTAATAAAAGAGAAACATGGTAATTGGCGTACGACTGCTACCCTTCCCATTGGCTAATCATGGCGATATGCAAATTAACTGCCAACTAAGATGGCAGTTAACCGCCAACAAAGATGGCGGCTAACTTGCATACTGCAGACAGGATGGGACAGCACCATTCTGCCTGCCCCTCCGCCATCCAGGCCTGTTATCTGTGACCTGGATGGCGGCGACCCAACCTAGGGCTGGCGGGGCGTGACCGCAGCTGTCCCCTACTGGCCAAGACCCCAACCAGCTCTCCCGCCAGCAGACCGGGGCTGGCGGGGCGGCTGCGGCTTCCGCCCGCAGTCACGCCCCCCACCCGCTCCCGCCGGCAGACCCAGACCCGGGCTGGCGAGGTGGCTGCGGCTTACGCCCGCAGTCACGCCCCCGACCCGCTCTCGCATCAGTGTTGTTTTAACATCATGAGTTTGTTGTTATATCATTTTGTTACTATTTATTTATTAATAAAATTATGTATTATTTTCATATACATTGTACTCATTTCCTTTTATCTCTCACACTTTTATTATAGAGAAAGGGCAAATAGCAATATTAAAATATTTCCTCTAATTAATTCCCTTTCAATGTGCACGAATTTCGTGCACTGGGCCACTAGTCTCTATATATAAAAGCCTAAGTGACCATTATGACCAGATGACTGGCTGGTAGCTATGATGCACACTGACCACCAAGGGGCAGACACTCAATGCAGGAGTTGCACCCTGGTGGTCAGTGTGCTCCCACAGCCAACCTCCTGTGGTCTCTCCCTCTAGCTGGTCAACCTCCCACGAGATGGCCCTGATCAGCCAAATCGCTGGCCAGGCCGAGGGACCCCACCGTGCACGAATTTGTGTACCAGGCCTCTAGTTAAATATAAAGGGCTTAAAACAATGGCTGTCTTATAATTAGATTAATTGCTAGAATTACTTACTATGGTCTTTTTTCGAAGGTTTCATTCCAAATAAAAACTTGAGTGTCTTCTGGATTACTTATGCTTATTTTTGAACCAGTCTTTCCCAAATTCATCTGAGATAACCTTCCAAGAATCAGATGTCCCAATGAGGCAAAACTCTGAAAAGTGACTGGCTGGTGACTCTTCCTCTTCATCATTTTGGCCTCATTCTCAGGACAGGAAAAGCCTTTATCTTTGCAAATCCAGTGGCTCCCTCATGATGGCCACTTCTATGTGTTTATTCATGCAGATAAGATGGCTCCTTTTACTAAGGGAATGATATTCTTTTCAGTATGACACGCAGTGAGGATCCAAGAGCTGTCCCTTGTGATCCAGCATGTTATAATGAACTCTCCTCAAGTTCTCACTGTGAAACTAACACTCAGATGGGGATTGTTATTCTTTTTTTTTTTTGGCTTTTTGGGGGGTCATTCTGCATTAGCTGCATACTGTGCTGATAATCAACACTTGATTTTGATATCTGAGGCTCTAACATTGAATTTAACTACCCAAGGAGACCCATTTTCCTATGGCGAGCTTCCCCTCTAGGGAACTACTGTTATTTTTCATTTTTCTCTATCTGACTGAGAGTATATCAGACAGCTTTAAGTAAGTGTTTGATTATCGATTATTCTGTTCCATGTTTATTCCTCTACTGGGAAGTAAAAAAATATATAATTCGCCATGTTGCCTCCAAATCCCAAACCCAGTGATTGTATTTGGGAAGACAGGACACCTGTATGAGAGCAACTCCTCCAGTTGGAGTACCAGGCTCTTGACAAACCCAGCTATCTTGTTAGATTAAATTTTTAATTAAATAGTTAAATTCAGAGTGTGGTTCATGTTATCAATTTAGGCATTAATGCACTTTAACATGGAAATAATGACTTAAACATAATATTCCTTAGGGAATTACATTTTTTTAAGTTTTAAAACAAACACATATGCTGGTGATAAGGGTTAATTAGATAGCTTAGTTAGGTAGACAGGAAGGAGGGGGGAGTGGCAGTCCAGGCAGATGGTAACATTTCTGGTCTGAGTGATTAAAACAGCCATAAGTTAGATCTAAGGGGTAATAAAACATCTCCAGCCAGAACAACTGAGAGAGGGTCCATGGGAGAGGAAAGCATAGATGGGGGCTTGGAGATGCCAGATGCTTACCTTACTTGTACAGAGGATAAAGGAATGTTGCAAGATAAGGGGAGAGGAGCGGGGGGGGGGGGGGGGGAGGCACCACATGGACTTTGAGCTTTGAAACTAATACCATGTAGCAAAATGACCAATGAGGAAAGCACAGGGTCCTAGATCAAGGAAGGGTCCAATTAGAAAGGGTCAGTTCCAGACAAAGAACTGCAGCATATACTGGTATAAACTGGAGACAAAGAGACACGAGACGCATTTTTTAGATTGGCTTTCCCATTAAAGAGAGAGAGAGAGAGCAGGCTTTTTCCCATTTGGGGCTCCCCCCAGGGGGGTCCCCTTTGGGGAATCCCCTGCCCAGATGGAGTTTGTATCTGCTTCCAATAAACTTCTACATTTTTATTAAAGAAATCTTCATTGGAAAAGAACCCCCTAGAAGAAGTCTGTACCCCAAACCACACGTTTCACTGGCTTATTTATAAAACTCTTTTGAGATGAGCTTCTACTTGTTTTTACTATGAAATATAACTTTAGCATGGAGAGACTTTGGTGGGTTTTGTGTGTGTGTGTGTGTGTGTGTGTGTGTATGTGTGTGTGTGTGCGTGTGTGCACAGTTATAAAGTGATTTTGATCTCTTTGTGCCATTTTGTTACATTTTGCAATGCAACTAAAACTTTTAGTATACAAGGCCATTCATTAGAAACATCATTTGACAGAGTCACAGTGGCTTAAGTTGTCACGTAATTTTGGTAGCTTAAGGAATGGATTACATCTTTTGATATAAGCATTTATTATCAAGAAGAAGTATGTAAACTGAATTTAGGAAATGATTTTGAAAAAAGTGCATTTTCACTTTGTAAAAGTAATAAATTAAATTATTTAATAAGGTGCTATTCTAGTATTTAAAAGGAATGTCATTTATGTCTAGAGACATCTGATAGGAGAAGGATTTTGAAAGGATCACATAGATTAATCAACATGCATTATTTTATTGAGATCAGTGTGTAAATGCACTTAACGTATGAATAAAATTTGAATCAAAATTCAAAAAAAGACTGTGACTTAAATATTAACTATATTTATTATCCTATATAATAAAAGGCTAATATGCAAATCGACCGAATGGAGGAACGACCAGTTGCTATGACTCACACTGACCACCATCAGCTCAATGCAGGAGCTGCCCCCTGGTGGTCAGTGTGTTCCCACAGGGGGAGCACCACTCAGCCAGAAGCCGGGCTCATGGCTGGCTAGCGCAGCAGTGGTGGTGGGAGCCTCTCCCGCTTCTGTGGCAACACTAAGGATGTCTGACTCCCCCGAGGGCTCCCAGACTGCGAGAGGGTACAGGCCGGGCTGAGGGGACCCCCCCCCACCTGTGCACCGGGCCTCTAGTGAAATTATAATTTTTATTTTTCGTGTGCTTTTACTTATTAAAGGTGTGAGAAAGTGTCTCTTACATAGTATATTTTTTCAGATACGTTACTATTGCTATAAAAGAAATGGATATATTTTAATTACTCTGGTTTTCACAGTTGGAATACACTCAGTATTAAAATGGATGCTATGAATGTAAAAGAAAGTGTAAGAAGCGGTTTTAACGATTATCCCTGTGTGTTTGACTCCTGGCGACCCTATGAGTGAGTGAGGCCCACACTTTCCTGTCCTCAAGAGCCCTGCTCCCTTCCTGTCGACTCATGCCCACGGCTGCTTTCATGGAGTCAGTTCATCTCATACTTGATCTTCCTCTTTTCTTGCTGACTTCTGTTTTTCCCAAAAGTATTGTCTTTTCCAAAGACCCCTGCTTTCTCATCATGTTCTTGAACTAAGCTTCAGTTTTTTCATTTTTGACTCCAGTGATAGTTCAGGCTTAATGTGCTCTAAAAATCAAATGAACAAATCTTAATTTGTTCATTTTTCTAAAAATCAGATTAACTGATTTGCCCAAGTGTACAATATATGTATGTGCATACGTGTATGCATGGATGTAGACAGATTGATTGATAGATGAACAGACAGGCAGATAGATCCTTTACTTTGAGTCATGGGCTCTGAAACTAAGAGTTGGTTTTACAGTCACCTCTAATGTTTACACTGTAATGCATGGAAAGAAAATTTTTTACAAGTTCCTATTGATGCTAATTTAAATTTCTTGGGTTTTCAAAAAAACACACTCTTTAAAATTCATATTCATGAATTTTTTCAAAGTAAATTATTCAGCGCCTACACACTCTGTTATCTATTATTACTACCCAAATCATAATAAAACATGCTCAGGAGTCCAGAGTCCTTGGGTGACTATATAGCTTATGGGGTGATTATCTATCTATTTATCTATATCATCTATCTACCTACCTCTCTATCTATCTTCATCTCCCTATAAATATAAATATATATCCAAGTAAATATAGATATAAGAGCTATGGAAAAGAGACTGGAGAGTCACTAACTGAAGCGAGGGATTCAGAGAAAGGTTTAAACCAGGAGTGGGAAACGTCCAGCCAAAGGCCGTATAAGACCTGGGAAATCATTTGGCCTGGGCCTGCCAAGGCAACCGCAGGTGGGACTTGCATACAATAAATCTAGGAGCTTTTTTCGTAGCAACATAAATTTATATTAAGTGAGTTATATTAAGTGGATGATGTTATAAATATGCAGACGGTCCTTGTCAGAAAAAAGGTTCCCCACTCCTGGTTTAAACCATTCAGTCCTGGGCTGCACTTTTTAATTACGGAAAGGTCACTTTACAGGCAAACATCCAGATTTGGTAATAGTTTTTGTTACAGAAAAATTATATACATGCTATTTTTTTTTTTGCAGTATCTTCAATAAAGACTAACTAAATCCAGGTAGGTCATATGCCTCCATTTTTTTATATTTTCTTTTCATGTATTTTATTCAAAATTGTTGAAGCAACTGATATTGCTAAGCCAAATCTGCAAATTGGAACTGGTAATGTCAGGATTTCTGGGGTATAAGCAAGGCAAAGCAATTCATCATTGTTCATGCTCTCTGAAGACAGACTGCATAGTAATCAACAGAGACATTTTCTCAGAATCATGAGGCAATGGAAACTTTTTACATTTTCATTGACCTGGGTAGCAGAGCTGCCTTTTCATGACCTTATGTAAAGGTCCAACATAACATCCAGGAACCAAGACCACACGATATCAACACAGGGCTCCATAAAACTGAACCAATGGGATACTAACAACATAGACATCTGCTCATGATGAGCCGTAATGACTCACCTTAGAATTGGGGCTGATTGCTTCTGACATAGAAGGCATTTCAGTCATTTTATTGTTATGATTGTATTCCAATAAGCTCTTATTATATATCATCAGAAAAGGATTAATACTGACGTTACCAATAAGGTTCAGGAAGAATATCAAGAATATCTAAACCTATCAGTCCCAACACAGAATTGCCAAATGTGATAACATATAAAAATAAATATTTGGCATTTTAACAATAAAAGTCTAAGAAGGCTAATGATAGACAAAATGAAGAGAAGGAGGGACTATGTCATGGCAGGTATAAGGCCTTGGCCTTTGGTATCAGTGACGGGCGGTATAGAAGGGATCTTGAAGGGACCCCCACATCCCAGACTTGTTACTATTATTAAGAACATTGGTATTACGTTAAGAAGAACAGTGAAAATGAGAAGCAACTGAAATATGGATAGAAAAGTATAAGTGAACTCTGGCTTGTGTTTGTTTCTAGCTACTGAGTATTGTGGACAGAGATCTGGGCTTCAAGAGACTCCAGGAATGGCTATGACACAAAAGGAAATTTTACTCTGAGACTGTTTTATCACAAACAAAAGCCAGTCATTTCGCTTGTTCTGTCTGCTTTGGATGGCTCCCTAAGCATTAAGTAAAATAGTTAATGTGGACATAGTTTTTCAAACATGAAGTCTTCTGAAAATAAGTGTCACTCATAATTATTTCAGTCCGTGATCACTTATTGGTATAGACTACACTGCAGTGTTTTTCATGGGGGTTGCTTTTCTTCTTCATCTTTTTGCTCCTGTGACTCTCCCCCCCTCCCCAACCCTTTTTCTTCCAAAACCAGCAGGTGGTCAAAGTGCCTGTGTAGGATGGGCCGCTGGTAGGATGGATCTGAAGGCTGCAGCCAAAGTGACTATTTCAGTAACTGTCTCCTATATTCAGTTACAAAAAAAAGCCTGGCCAAGTATTTGTGGTAGTGGTCTTAAAGCCAGAGAATGTCAGAAAACAAACCTACTTGTGTTTATGAGCTTTGGTATTTGCTGTTCACCTGAATAGGATATAATATGCAATATGTTTATTTTACAAATAAGCAGTATGTTTGGTGGAACTGATGTCTGGACTCCCTCGGCATTGTTGTGAAAAGAATAAGAATGAAATGACTTTTTAAATTAAACTCCTTGGAGCAATCACTAATTTAGGTAACAAAGGCCAAAATCAAACAATCTCTCATTCGTTCTTAAGTGATTTTACTTGAGCAGGAATAAATAACTCTGTGCAATATTTATCATAGATTCTTTCCTCATAGCTTTCCCTTTTCTTGGCCTTTTTCTTTAACGTCTCTTAATTTTTATTTTATTTTAAAATATGTTTTTATTGATTTCAGAGATAGGAAAGTAGAGGAAGAGATAGAGCCATCAACGATGAGAGTGAATCATTGATCGGCTGCCTCCTGCACACCATCTACTAGGGATCAAGCCAGAAACCCAGGCATGTGCCCTGACCGGGAATCGAACTGCTAACTCCTGGTTGATGGGTCCACGCTCAACCACTGAGCCACACCAGCAGCCAGGCATAACATCTTTCAGTATGTATATCCTCATACTCCAGAAGCTGATAGAAGATGATGGGCAGGGTTAGGGTTCAAGTGCTGTGATCCATGAGAGTGATTTAGGAGGAATGTACACTGTCCTTATTTCCTGCACCAATGTTTATAAACAAAACAACAAAAGCTTAAAAATAGAAGCAGGGATAGTCTGTAAAGACATTTAGCAGTTTTAGCAGAACATAAAATTACCTTTAAAACAAACTGGTGATAATTGGTTAATTAGAAGAAGATTGGCAAGGCATTAAGAGATTTCTGAGAAGAAAGCATGAGCATAAAGGAATAAAAGCGGAGCTAGAAAGATCATTCTTTTTTAATATCTAGTTTAAAAAATATTGGTGATCTTTGGATTTTAGGAAAAAAATGCCATGTATAAAATAGTCAAAGTAATTATAAGAGGATCATTACAGAGCAACATGAATAGTTTGCTTTATTCACTGGTGATCCACCAATTTTAAAAATGCTGAATAAAGAAGAGATTTAAGTGTTGACACTCTTTAAGCTGATGTTAATAATAGCTCAAAAATTCTATTTAGTCTAACGTGCAGTCATCAGCATTAAAGGAATGAACCGTTTCATTATTTGGGAAAGAGGGTATCTCTTTACAAAGGAGAAAATATATATATATATATATATATATATATATATATATATATATATATATAATATATATATATAATCTTAAAATTTTTATTACTTATTTATTGAAAATTTTTATTTTTTTTACTTACAGTAAAATACTATTTTGGGTGTACAATAGATATTTGACAAATGTATGATGTTATGTTGCCTCTACCATCTTTCCAAAGAAACTCCTCATATTGCCTATTTGTCACCAAACTCTACCCCCTCCTTCCTTAAACCCTGACAACTGCTGAAATGTTCTGTCCTATGGTTTTTCCTCTGACACATCACACTGGACCAAGGGACACCCTTTTCATAAAAGGGTATGTATGTACCAATGGCGATTTTCCCATGAGATACCAGTAAATGGACCTTTTCATGTTGCCCCATGAAATGGCCTCATGAAAGTGCCAGCTTGTAGAAGAAATTCTGCATTGATGAGGTACTATCCTCCACGATGAGTTTGTACTCTAAAGTCATTGTTTTGTTTTGTTTACTCTACATGACCCGTGGACTTAGTCATAAGCTACTTGGCTATGAGAACTTAGAGGAGCAAGCAGGAATGGCTGTACTTACTATCACACCCAGAGGCTCACTGGGATACATTTATTTCCCATACTAATAACTCTGGTCCCGGCAGGTTCAGATGGCTTCCATAGGAAAATGCTTTAAATAGAGGACATAGAAAAACTATCACTACGTTTTAAGCTCTTTCTAGCCAATTGCTTTAGTTGACCCAAAGAATATCAAGGAAGAAAGATACTTGACATGATCAGCAGAATATTGTAGGTGGAATATATGAAGAAATGTGGAGAAATATATGACTTTTAAGAAACTGAAATAACAAAATTTTAGTCACATAATTATTAGGACATGAGCCAGTGAACATGTTAATATAGTTAATGCATGGAGCCAATCAGGTTGAGGTTATGTATAGACATTTTTAGACTTTTATGAATCTTAGTTCAATGATGTTTACTTCTTTGACTTTTATTTTGACATATTATTTTGAGTTCAGCCATTCATTCTGCAGCTTTTGTAGGCATGTTCATCTTCAACAGATTACTTCACTCTCTCAACAGTTATCCCCATTTGGAAATAATGGATAACAATGATTATGCTTCACAAATCTGGGGGAAATGAATGAATAGTTTATAATCAGTACAGTACACTTATTAACTGAAAGTGCATTGATAATTTATTTAAACTCTTCGAGGCACATATTCTTTATTTGTATACTGAAAATCTTAATAGTGTTTAAAATGAAATAATATTTCAAGTAAAATGCTTAGTTTAGTGCCTGATACAATGATCGATGCCATACTTTGTTGCTGTGGTTGTTACTATTGTTCTAAAAATTCTCCTTGGTTGAGCAAATGCATATTCCACTTTTTCTTGCAATGAGCAAAGTTGTCATAATGGTAAACATAGCAATACGGAAATTCACCGTTGTAAGTCAAATTATTGAAACAGGTGTTTCCTCAAATGTGGTTGAGATAAACATCAAAGTTACATTAATTTAATTAGAATTCCAAAAACTGATAACATGAATCTAATTAGGCATTTACATGGCAGTTATTTACAATTCACCAACTTGGGCTTAAAATGATACTTGATCTCTTTCCACTCAGCTGGCTATTTACTCCTAAATCCATGTCTTCGGATGCAAAGAGCCAATGTCTTACTACAGGAATATAATGGTGATAACAGTACTAATAGTAATGAAAGGAAAATAAATGTCAATTTTTCAGTTCATTCTTTCTTTTTTTTAAAAAAAATATATTGTTATTGATTTCAGAGAGGAAGGGAGAGGGAGAGAGAGATAGAAACATCAATGATGAGAGAGAATCATTCATTGGCTGTCTCCTTCATGCCCTCCACTGGGGATCAAGCCCACAACCCAGGCACGTGCCCCTGACCATAATCGAACCCGGGACCCTTCAGTCTGCAGGCCTACGCTCTATCTACTAAGCCAAAATAGCCAGGGCTTTCAGTTCATTTTTATTAGACATTGCACAAGGAATAGAATTAAATACAAATTTAAATCCTATAAAAATATAATTAGGCCTAAAGATACAACCAAGTGTTTTCCAGCATCATTTGCCCTATATGCTTTTTAAAGTTTAATGTCCTCTTTAAGTGAGACCACAACTATGACACTTTATAATCCTCTGAGCCAGAGATGTACAATTAATGCAAATTAAATTTTGTTTGCATTTAATGTTAGATATTTTATCCTCATTTGCTATGACTTACCTTATTTGTATCCTTAAGTTCTTCATGTTTCATTCAGAATGAGAACAATAAAAATATAGACTTACAAATATTCTCTTTGATTTTATAAGATCAACATAATCTTAAGCCCTGCTTCTGCTCTTTAAAAAAAAAGACTGAAAGTCTTAGGTAACACGGTCATAGAAGCTACTGAGAAAATTGCATGTGAAAATCTGTTAGATGATATTGGCCTCAAAAATTGAATTTAGAACCCAGCCCGCATGGCTCAGTGGTTGAACATCGGCCTATGAACCAGAAGGTTACAGTTTGAATCCCAGTCAGGGCACAGGCCCCGATTGCTGGCTTAATCCTCAGCGTGGAATGTGCAGGAGGCAGCCAATCAATGATTCTCTCTCATCACTGATGTTTTCACTTCTCTCTCCCTCTTCCTTCCTCTCTGAAATCAATAAAATATATTTAGCCATAGCTGGTTTGGCTCAGTGGATAGAGCGTCGGCCTGCGGACTGAAGGGTCCCAGGTTCGATTCCGGTCAAGGGCATGTACCTTCGTTGCGGGCACATCCCCAGTGGGGAGTGTGCAGGAGGCAGCTGATCGATGTTTCTCCCTCATTGACGTTTCTAACTCTCTATCCCTTTCCCATCCTCTCTGTAAAAAATCAATAAAATATTTTAAAAAAATATTTAAAAAATTGAACTTGGAAAATACAAGAAGAGAAGATCAAGATCAAATGTGAGATATAAAACAAGTTCCAAATTTCGTATGACATTTGTATAAGAATGACAGAGGTGATGTATTGGTAAATTAATTATTTTGGAAAGCATTCTAATATATAGTCCTAAAGTGGTAAATTAGCACTCTGTCTCTTCTCCCTCAGTTCTTTCTGAGTGTAGTAACCTTGAATGGTGTTAAGATGAGATATTTGGCTTCGCTGTACCCTGGTTTTAAAACATAAATCACTTTCAGGGATGTCTCTAACCTTACACTCTCATATTCTAATTTATGTTGCAAAATTGTGTTAAATGTTTCAGAAATTGTCATCGAAACACCCCTTCCAATACCCGGCGGCGGGGGGCGGGGGGGGGGGGGGAAGCAATGCCTTTATTCTTTTAAGGAATAGAATTAAATACAAACTTAATTTCTTTAAGGTAAAATGATGAGAACTTTTTATATCAATAGATGCCGAAAAAGCATTTGATAAAAACCAGTACCCATTTATGATAAAAAAAACTCTTAGCAATGTGGAATATCGGGATTATATCTCAACAAAATAAAGGCCATACATGACAAATCTACAGTCAACATCACACTCAATGTGCAAAAACTAAAAGTTTTTCCCTTAAGATCAGGAACCAGACAGGATGTCCACTTTTACCACTCTTATTCAACATAGTACTGAAAATCCTAGCCACAGAGATCAGAGAAGAAGAATAAATAAAAGGCATCCAAATTGTAAAAAAGAAAATAAATCTGTCATTATTTAGAGATGACATATTACACATAGAAAACTCTAAAGCAGTGATAGCGAACCTATGACAACCCGTGTCGCGAACTCATTTTTTTTGGTTGATTTTTCTTTGTTAAATGGCATTTAAATATATAAAATAAATATCAAAAATATATCTTTGTTTTACTATGGTTGCAAATATCAAAAAAATTCTGTATGTGACACGGCACCAGAGTTAAGTTAGGGTTTTTCAAAATGCTGACACGCCAAGCTCAAAAGGTTCGCCATCACTGCTCTAAAGACTTTACCAAAATCTACTAAATGAATCTGGCATGTTCAGAAACCAGTGGCATTTTTATACACCAATAATCAACTATCAGAAAGAGAAATGAAGAAAATAATCCCATTTACAGCTATAAAAAATGATAATAAGATACCTAGAACTAAATTAACCAAGGAAGTAAAAGACTTGTACTTGGAAAACTATAGCATATTGAAGAAAGAAATTGAGGAAGATACAAATGGAAGTGGAAGCATATACCATGTTCATGGATTAGAAGAATTAACATCATTAAAATGTCCATACTACCCAAATCAACCTATAGATTCAATGCAATACCTATTAAAATGCCAATGGCATATTTCACAGATCTATAACAAATATTTCAAAAATGTATATCGAACAAAAAATAGTCCCCCAAAAGCCTCAGCAATCTTGAGAAAGAAGCACAAAGCTGGAGGGATCATGATACCAGATATCAAACTGTAGTAGAAGGCCATTATAATCAAAACTACCTGATACTGGCAGAAGAATAGGCATATAGATCAATGGAATAGAATCAAAGCCTTCATAGTCAATTAACATTTGACAAAGAAGGTAAGAGCATACAATGGAGTAAAGATAGTCTGTTTAATAAATGGTATTGGGAAAATTGGACAAGTACATGCAAAAAAAAAAAAGAAAGAAAGAAAGAAAGAAAGAAAGAAAGAAAGAAAGAAAGAAAGAAAGAAAGAAGAAAGAAAGAAAGAAAGAAAGAAAGAAAGAAAGAAAGAAAGAAAGAAAGAAAGAAAGAAAAGAAACAAGACCACCAATTTACAACATACACAAGAATAAACTCCAAATAGAAATAAGACAAATATAAGTCATGAAACCATAAAAAATCCTAGAAGAAACCATTGGCAGTAAAATCTCAAGCATCTCTTGCAGCAATAATTTTGCTGATATGTCTCCTTGAGCAAGGGAAACAAAGAAAAAATAAACACAGTGGGACTACCTACATCAAACTAAAAACCTTTGTACTGCAAAAAAAAAAAACTATCAACAAAGTGAAAAGAGTACCCAATCTATGGGAGAACATATTTGGCAATGAGACATCTCATAGGGGTCTAACTTCCAAAATAGAGAACTCAACAAAAGTAGACAAACACTCCAATGAAAAAATGGGCAAGAGACCTGAATAGACACTTCTCCAAAGAAAACATATAGAAGGCCAAGAAACATGAAAAAATGCTCAACATCACTAATCTTCTGAGAGATGCAAATTAAAACCACAATGAGGTGTCACCTCACACCTGCCAGAATGGCTAACATCAATAATTCAGCAAACAAGTGATGGCAAGGATGTGGAGAAAAGGGAACCCCAATTGGTGGGAATACAGACTGGTGTAGCCATGGTGGAAAACAGTGTGGAGTTTCCTCAAAAATTTTAAAATGGATCTGCCTTTTGACCCAGTGATTCCACCTCTGTGAGTATAACCTTAGAAGGCTGAAACACCAATTTGAAAAAATATACACATCCCTATGTTCATAGCAACATTATTTACAATAGCCAAGATCTGGAAACAGCCCAAGTGTCCACTAGTAGATGAATAGATAAAAAAAAACCATGGTACATTTATACAATGGAATACTGCATAGCCATAAAAGGAATTAACTCTTACCTTTTGCCACAGGATGGATGAACCTGGAGATTAATAAGATAAGTGAAATAAAGCAGTCAGAGAAAGAGAAATGCCACATAATCTCACTTATATGTGGAATCTAATGAACAAAATAAACTGACAAACAAAATAGAAACAAAGGCATGGTTACATAGAATAAAAATGAAGTAACTTGCCCAGTCAGCTCTAACAATGAGCAGACACTACAACAGAAGATTTCAAAACTTAGGTCTCTATACTGAAGTGCCAGTGTTGATACTTACAGCCCACGTCATAGTGAGCGATAGGTCTCCTGGTCGAACTCCTGCGGGGACACTTTGCGTAGTAGGATTTTTCATATATAGATAAGCATGCATTTCTATTGGGTGTTTTTGCTGATTCATAAGTGTAAGAACATAAAGTATACTTAGGTAAGGCCAAAGCATTTTCCAAAGTGGTTGTACCAATTTGTATTCCCATCAGCAATGTTCAGATATTCTTGCTGCTTCACATCTCCTTTTTTTAAATGTCTGGTTCTGGAGTATTTAATGATCTAATTACTGGTTTAATTTTAATGTTCCCCAATGACCAAAAAATGGACACTTTTTCATTTGGAATTATCCTTTTTGAAGATAAAATTTAATACTATAATTTTTCTCATATAAAAATTTTCTAATTATATGTTTTAAAATTTGAAATGTCCTTAATATCACTGAGGTCAGTTCATTCCCATTGTCGTTATTTTGTTTTAATTTGGGAGAAATGTATTTATCTTCAGGTGTTGACTTACATTTTAGAATCTTAAAAGTCATTTTTCATTCTCTTTCATGTTATATGTAAGCTAACCCCAATATTATGGATATGCAATATCTACTATTATAAAATATATCACTTTACAAAAATGAAGAGTGAGTATATATACACATATACATACATACATCGTATATAATAAAGAGTTAATATGAAAATTGACCATCACTCCAACACACAAGATGGCCACCCCTATGTGGCCACAAGATGGCCAGCAGGGGAGGGCAGTTGTGGGTGATCAGGCCAGCAGGGGAGGAACCAGGCCTGCAAGGGAAGGCATTTGGGGGCAATCAGGTCTGTAGGGGAAGGCAATTAGGGGTGACCATGTATGCAGGGGAGGACAGTTGTGGGGGGCCAGGCCTGCAGGGGAGGGCAGTTAGGAGGGAGCAGGCCAGCATGGGAGGGAAGTTTGGAGAAACTAGGCCAGCAGGGGAGGACAGTTAAGGGCGACCAGGCTGGCAAGGGAGGGTAGTTAGGGGTGACTGGGCCAGCAGGGGAGGGCAGTTGGGGTCAGCCAGGCCTGCCTGGGAGGATAGTTAGGGGCAATCAGGATGGCAGGGGAGCAGTTAGGCATTGATCAGGCTGGCAGGGTGGTGGTTAGGGGGTGATCAGGCAGGCAGGCAGAGGCAGTTAGGGGTGATCAGAAAGGCAGGTGAGCAGTTAGGGGCAATAAGGAAGGCAGGCAGAGGTGGTTAGGAGTGATCAGGCAGGCAGGCAGAGGTGGTTAGGGGCGATCAGGCAGGCAGGTGAGCGGTTAGGGGCAATCAGGCAGGCAGGTGAGCAGTTAGCAGCATCAGGCGAGTAGTTAGGGGCATCAGGAATGCCAGCGGGATCAGGCCTAAACTGGCAGTTAGATATCCTCTTACAATCCGGGACCACTGGCTCCCAACTGCTCACCTGCCTGCCTACCTGATCACCCCTAAGCCCTCTGCCTGCCTACCTGATCGCCCCTAACCCCTCTGTCTGCCTGCCTGATTGCCCTTAACCCCTCTGTCTGCCTTCCTGATTGCCCCTAACCACTCACCTGCCTGCCTGATCACCCCTAATCACTCTGCCTGCCTGCTTGATCACCCCTAACTGCTTGCCTGCCTGTCTGATCACCCCTAACTGCCTCTGCCTTACCCCCGCCACCACAGCTCCATCCGGAAGGTCATCTGGAATGATGTCTGGAAGGTCATTTGGCTCTCCAGTCTAATTAGCATATTATGCTTTTATTATTATAGATTGTTGTCCAGCCTCCCTTTGGTTGACTATAGGATCACTGTTAATTGCAGTGGGAAAAGAAAGTAGGACAATGGGGAAAGCTGTGGGATGGAGCACCTAAGCCCAACTCCAGAGAGGGAAAGTATGGGAAAACATATCTGTTCTTGCCCCCTATACTCCACCCTCCCGCCCTGATTCCTACCTAAAGAAAAGTAATCCCTGAAGAAGCAGTGTTTGATTGAACTGGGAAACTGAAACAGGGAACTGAGCAAAAGTGCCCAACTCAGCTTTGGCTTCATCTCATGACGCTGCTTTTCTGAAATTCCCCAATTCTATTTTCATCCCGTGGGAAACTCACTGAGACAGCTTCCCTTCATCTGCTGTTTAAACTTCTTTGAATTCAGAGTGTATAAGAAGCACCACTGATTATAAATATGAATGTGTTTAAAATGTATAGTTGTAAAATATTCTCAAAGGTGTACACTGGGAATACACTGAGGATAGCTAGGCAATCCTGCCACACAAATCATCCCGGCTTGGGACCGGTAGATCAGCCACAAACAAGCTACTCTTCCGTGAACTGATGGCTATTTGGGGCACCTCCATGCCCATGTCCCTTAGATACAGCCTTCTGTGGGGTTTTTTTTTTTTTTCAATCATTACATCAACTTGTATTTTTTTCGTCTGAGTTTGATCTATCTCATTGGTAAACTTGGACCTTCACCTCTGCTATGTATTCCCAGAAAATTAAAGCCTTTTCTATTTCAACCTACCATAGGTTTCTTCTCAGTCACTCTTCCCACACGTAACTCACTTCCTAGGCAGCCAGTACCCCCAGCTCCCTACATCCCTCCCTGAGTCTACTAGCGCCCATTATTCACACACACAACTGACATCTGATCTAAATGTTTTGAAGAAAACTCCCAGGCTTAATATTGGAACTTTCAGCACCAAAAGACTTAACAAGCAATATATTTTTCATTTAACAATGTGGTTTTTTGAAATATTTCATTTCTCTGTCACTATTTATCTCTTGAGCCATACATTTCCCAGTAACATCAATGTCTTTCCTCTAAAATAACAGACTGTGCAAAAGTAACCAAAGATAAATGAATATTCCAGTGCCTCCAGAGTAATTCATAAACTTGAAAGAGGAGAAAGCATTACTGGAAAGCAATGAAATGTCAGAAATATAGTGTGCCAGCTTTAAATTACCACATAGGCAAGATTTTTTATTCTCTGTATTATTTGCATTTCAAAATTTAGCTCAATTTTTTTTCTTTTTTAGAAAAAGAAATAATAATACAGTAATGAAGGAGTCTCACTAAAGCAGCAGAAATCACAAGTGTGTGACCAGCTTTCGGCACGGGTCTGAATTTATTTCCCTTTGATCTTTTGCCTAGCCTTTCCAAAATCCCGTAAAAGTCCGTAAGGGCCCAAAGCTGATCGCTTGTCTAGTTCTTA
This sequence comes from Myotis daubentonii, assembly GCF_963259705.1. Lineage (NCBI taxonomy): Eukaryota > Metazoa > Chordata > Mammalia > Chiroptera > Vespertilionidae > Myotis > Myotis daubentonii. Next base: position 19,949,187 of record NC_081849.1, read on the forward strand.
TGAAGCATTTCCTTAAAAGAGTGAAAATGATCAGACAGCTGCAGCAGTTCAGCTTACAGGAAAAACACGAAATGTCATTTTCAAGGTAAGTATGCAGCTGTCTTTCTGTCACTTAAGGTTTTTAAAGACAAATCTAATTAAACGTCTACCTAAAAGGCTGACAGAATAATTCTTCGCATACTAATGAAATTTGTCTAAAGGCAGCGCAACCATAATTCTGTTTCTCTAGTTTGCATCTGGCGAGCAAACCTGGAAGCCCTTCTTTTTTGAAGGAAAATATAGAACTGCCTTCTTGTCTAAGATGCTTATGGCACATATTATATTAAATTGTATTCAATTTTTTAAGTGAGTTCCTTTCTTCAATAAGAGAGAGAACATTGGTCAGGATGGGAAATCTATAATAATAAAAGCATAATATGCAAATTGACTGAACGGCTGAACAGTAAAACAACCTTCCGGACAAAGCCGGGCATGTGAGGGCAGAGGCAGCCGGGACTGCGAAGGCTTAGTCTTGCACAAATTTCATGCATGAGGCCTCTAGTGCTTAATAATCTCGTGAGTGAAATAGGAATGTTTTTAATCTTATCTTCTGACTTAAATATTAAATTTTAACTCCCTCGTCTCTGCCTACTTTTTCTTTTGTAACATGAGAAAAGTATTTTGAAAATATTTAAGTTAGAAACTGAAATCGCGCCTATCAGTGTCATGTGCTTTTCTCTGTTCGCAGGTAGATGTTTTTCTCATTTTGAGTTATGTAGCTGGCCAAGCTCTCCAAATTCCAAGCCATTTAATGGAATATAATTCTAACAAACTTTCTTTCTCATCATTATATGAGTTTGTGTTCAGCTCCTATATAGAATAATTTGATGACTAAATTCTTGGCAAAGTTACATTTTGTTATGCAACTGCGGCAGGCGCCTCAGTTGAATATAATTTTTTATGTGTTTGCGTTGCTTGTTTATGTATTTTCATTCTCCACAATTGAAATGGAACTGTAAATTGTTATTGTTTTGAAAGATGGATATGAGTCTATGAATTGAGCTGTAAAATGTGCACTACATGAGACATTGGCTAGTGTCTCCATGATGTTTTTCTTAGTTCAGGTTTATAGTCAGTATTACTCATGTGTATAGATTAGTACATTTAAGACTGCATGAGTGCAGGACTGTGTACCAGTTCTTATAAAAATTAGGTCATTAGTTGGCCCATGATTTAAATATTTTGTAAGGAAAGGCTATCGTATAAAGGAGGCCAGTGAAGGTGAGTCCAAGGTATACTTTCTTATTGAATAATAGAGATAAAAAAAATAGCTCTAGGGAAACATATTGCTGAATTTAAATGGGAAGAGTCCATATTTATAATACCTCTTTATATAGTTTATGTTATTTTTAACACTGGAAAGAAACTTAAAATATACCTGTGAGAAAAGAATAGCGAGAGCCGGGTCTATTGTATTTATTTGAGGTCATGCAGCATTATTAGTAATAGAATCTGAGCTCTGCCTCCTACTAAAACCTGGTTCCTTAATATTTGGGTTTTCATATGTAGAATTCTTGTTTCACCAGAATTCATATCCCTCTAGTTATGATGTAGCCTAGCAGAGGAAAAGTTAATAAATGTGAAAATATTCACTAATAAATGGAACACTAGAAAATTCTGCTTAAAACTGGTGGTTTTTTCTTGCTATATTAACATCAGTGTCTATCTCTTTTTCTTCTTCTTCTTCTTTTTATTGTTTTCAGAGAGGAAGTGAGAGGGAGAAAGAGATAGAAACACCAATGATGAGAGAGAATCATTGATCGGCTGCCTCCCCCATGGGGGATTGAACCGTGGAATTGAACCATTACCTCCTGGTTCAAAGTTTAATGCTCAACCACTGAGCCACGCCAGCCCGAGATTGGTCAAATCAAGGAGTATGTTGAGGTATCAAATTTTTAAATCTACACTAATGAAAGAGAAAAATGGTAATTGGCGTACGATGATACCCTTTTTATTGGCTAATCAGGGCTATATGCAAATTAACTGCCAACTATGATTGGCAGTTAACTGCCAACAAGATGGCGATTAATTTGCATATGTAGGCACAATGCAGGGAGGCGAAAGGGAAAGCAGGAAGAAGCCCCCTGCCACTGACAGTGATCAGAAACCCAGGGGGGAGCTAAGAGCTGGGGGGCAGGGCAAAGGCGGCCCTGGGACCACCTTTGCCCTGCCCCCCAGCCATGATAGGAGAATCAGGCGCCTTTGCCGCCCTGGCCAGTGATAGCAGGAAGTAGGGGTGGAGCCAGGGATGGGAGCTGGGCACGGTCGAAGCTGGCAGTCCCAGGAGCTAGGGGTCCCTTGCCTGGGCCTAAAGCGGAGCCCACGATCGCGGGGCCGCTGCAGCTGCGGGTCCCTGCTGCCTGGGCCGGATGCCTCAGCCAGAGGCGTTAGGCCTGAGCAGGGGTGGAGCCTGCAACCGCGGGGAGCTGGGGGTCCCCTTCCCAGGCCTGACACCTCTGCCAGAGGCCTCAGGCCTGGTCAAGGGGCTGATCCGGTGATTGGTGATCGGAGGGTGATGAGGGTCAACTCCTCTGGCCGAGGCATCAGGCCTGGGTGGGGGGGGGGAGCCGGGGATTGGGGGGATATGATGGTCCCCTTGCCCAGGCCTGAAGCCTGGGTCAGAGGCGTCAGGCTTGGGCGGGGGGTGGAGCAAGCGATCAGAGGGAGATGGGGGTCCCCTGCCCAGGCATGATTCCTGGGCCAGAGGCCTCAGGCCTGGGCGGGGGCCAGAGGCCTCAGGCCTGGGCGTGGGCCAGAGCCAGTGATCGGGGGGAGATGGGGGTCCCCTGTCCAAGCCTGGCACCTCTGGCAGAGGCGTCAGGCCTGGGCAAGGGGCCGATCAGGTGATCAGAGAGTGATGGGGGTCTACGCCTCTGGCTGAGGCATCAGGCCTGGGCAAGGGGCAGAGCCAGTGATGGGGGGAAATGAGGGTCCCCTGCCCAGGCCTGACACCTCTGTCAGAGGCGTCAGGCCTGGGCAAGGGGCCGATCCTGCGATTGTAGGGTGATGGGGGTCAACGCCTGAGGGCTCCCAGTATGTGAGAGGGGGCAGGCTGGGCTGAGGGACACTCCCCCACACACACACCCAGTGCACGAATTTCGTGCACCGGGCCCCTAGTTGTCAGTAAGTTAGATAAGTTAACACCTGCAATGGAAAAAATATGTAAAGATGATGAAAGAACATGTGAAAGAGAATTAATTCCAATTATTCTGTGCTTCATAGGAAAATTGATGAAATATTTTATATTGTGGAAAAAATGTTTTAATGTTCAAATCAAATTGAGATGAAGAATACCATATCATAACATAATATCATTTAACCAAAAATATTAAAAATCCATATATGATTAATTTTTAATTCTTACTCAGAAATGCATTGTCTAAATACAAACTAAGAATTCCTACTTAATAGAAAAAATGTGATTTTTTTTTTAAGTAAAACAAATTAAATCTTTCCCCTGTATTTACTTTGAAATATTGTTCCACATTCAAGTAAATTTACTGTAAGGCAACTTTATTGGAGTGTAAAATGCACCCATATTAAATATAGGTTTTAATGATTTTTGATAAATGTATTGATACCGAATTTTTGGACTGGAACCCGGATTCTTTGTCTGCCAGAATTGAAGAATGAATCTATGGACAGAAAGTGGTATAGCGAAGGTGGAGATTTGTTGAAGAACAAGTACAGACTCCCACGTGGGAAGAGGGAAAGAGTCCCACAGAATGGACTCCCATGGGGGGAGGGGAAAGGGTCCCACTGAGTTCCTTTTCCCTGTGGCTTATAAAGGCCGCAGATCCTGGTGCCTTGATATCCCCTCTGACTGGTCACTATTCCCCTTTGAATCGGTTACTATAGTGATTCCTAAGGCCCTCCTCCCTCATAGTTGGTCCACTCTGCTGGGCTTTCTTCTTCTCCCGAATGAAGGGCTTCCTTCTCTTTATTTTGTAAATATAGATCTTTCCTGGCTACTTCCAGTTCCCTTGTCCCATGTAAATGCAACTGTTGCTGCTCCCTTATCTTATGGAAATGCAACTGTTGCTGCTCCCTTGTCTTATGGAAATGCAACTGCACCTGGCTTCCTGTGTTATGGAAATGTACCTTCTTCCAGTCTGCAGCCTCACGCTTTTCCATGGACCCCAATTCTAAAAAATCCCTAAGCCTGCCTATGTTCCCCCAAAATTCCTGCTTCAGTATCTATCTGTGTAATCATTACCACATCAAGAAAAAGAACATTCTCTCATTTCATATCCATAAAAAAATATTTCTCATTTGCTTTTGCAACCTATTTCCCCTCTCACCCCTGGCCCTAGGCAATCACTATGGCTCATTTTTAAATTTTGAAATAATTTTAGATCCACCGGAAGGATCTGTTGGAAGAAGTCATGGGGAGGACGCCATCACCAGTTGACATGGAGGAATTTCTGGGCAATCCCAGGTTCCTTATTCTCCCCACCCTCCTTGGAATGTGTCTTCACCCACTATGCTGGGAGCCTCTTCAGGGAAAGGGCTTTGAGAGATGAGGGACACATTTACCCTTTACTACCCCCACACCCTCCAGACCACTGTGCCAAATTGGCTAGGGCAGTGGTTGGCAAATGCATTAGTCAACAGAGCCAAATATTGAGAGCAATTTTTTTAAAAATATATTTTATTGATTTTTTTTACAGACAGGAAGGGAGCGGGATAGAGAGTTAGAAACATCGATGAGAGAGAAACATTGATCAGCTGCCTCCTGCACACCCTGTACTGGGGATGTGCCCGCAACCAAGGTACATGCCCTTGATCAGAATCAAACCTGGGACCCTTCAGTTCGCAGGCCGACGCTCTATCCACTGAGCCAAACCGGTTAGGGCGAGAGCCAAATTTTTCAAACTTAAACTATATAGGTAGGTACATTGTTATTAACTTAATTAGGGTACTCCTAAGGCTTAGGAAGAGCCACACTCAAGGGGCCAAAGAGCCGCATGTGGCTCGCGAGCTGCAGTTTGCCGACCACAGGCTAGGGCCATCCCCATATATTTGACTCTATTTACCTTTCCTACCCCCTCTACCTGCTGGTCTTTCACCCTGAGAACTCGGGGTTGCAGGCTTGCAAACCAACAGTCCACCACACCCCCTGGTAACTGCCCCTCGATAGTGGAAGTTCAGATTCGTGTTCAACTGTACAGCTGAGGAAGAAACAAGTCTTCCTTTGTCCTTCGGGTGGCGTAGGTATGTATGATCAGAAAGGCTACTTTCCAGACCTCCCTTTTCCTGATCCTTTGGCTGGACTGAGCAGGCTTTTCTAGGAGCTCCCGTTGTCTGTTCCTGTAGGAAGGTAATTTCTTATATGAACTGTGTATACTGCAATATGGATAAATCACACTCTTTATGAATAAAGACAATTTTACTTCTTCCTCTTCAACTTTGATCTTTTGTTTGTCTTTCTTTTTTTATCCTCACCCAAAGTTACATTTATTATTGATTTTAAAGAGAGAGGAAGGGAAAGGGAAAGAAAATCATCTATGTGAGAGAGAAACATCTATAGTCTCCTCCCATATGTGCACTGACCTGTGGTTTTTTTTTTTTTTAAATATATTTTATTGATTTTTTACAGAGAGGAAGGGAGAGAGATAGAGAGTTAGAAACATCGATGAGAGAGAGTCATCGATCAGCTGCCTCCTGCACATCTCCCACTGGGGATATGCCCACAACCCAGGTACATGCCCTTGACCGGAGTCGAACCCGGGACCTCTCAGTCCACAGGCCGACGCTCTATCCACTGAGCCAAACCGGTTTCGGCTGACCTGTGGTTTTGATCACAAACTGGGTATGTGCCCTGAGGAGGAATTGAACCTGTGACCCTCCATTGCATGGGACAATGCTCTAACCATTAGAGCCACAACAGATGGCTATTTCTTGTCTTTTGACCTGTCTAGAGCTCCAGTACAACCTTGAGCATAAATGGTGACAGTGGATTTCTTTGTGTTGGTTTTTTTTTGTGTGGAAAGAATTTAATTTTCCCTATTAAGTATGGTTAGCTTCAAGGTTTTCTTTTTTAAATATATTTTTATTGGTTTCAGAGAAGAAGGGAGAGGGAGAGAGAGAAACATCAATGATGAGAGAGGATCATCCATTGGCTGCCTCCTGCACGTTCCCCCACTGAAGACAGGTCCTGCAACCCAGGCTTTTGTCCTTGCCCAGAATCGATCCGGGACCCTCCAGGCCACAGGCCTATGCTCCATCCACCGAGCCAAACCAGCCAGGGCTTCAGATCTTTCTTTAATACCCTTCATGTGGTTCAGGATACACCCTTGTGTTCTTTGACTGCAGACATTTAATGTTTTTGTCGACTTATTTTTCCTTATGGTAAGGAGTGGGTGTTTTTCTATGTGCATTTGAGAGTATCATATGGTTTTTTAAAATTGTTATATGGTGAATTAGACTGAGTAATTTTCAAATAGTAAACCAAATTTACATTACCGAGATAAACCCCATAGGGTCATGAGATATTATTATATATGCTTTGTGATTTAATGTACTGATATTTTGTTTGAAATTGTTGCACCTATGTTCATAAAGGAGTATATAGTTTTCTTATAATGTGTAGAGTAATTCTAGTATGTTTGAATGAGTTAAAAAAATCCTCCGTATTCTTCAATTATCTTGAAGAATTTGCATAAAATTAGTATTATTATTTCTCTAAATAATATTTGTAGAATTTACCATTAAAATCATATGCACCTCAGTTCTCTTATGGGAAGGTTTTTAACAACAAATTCAATTTTATTATTAGATGTGCAACTTGTCATGTTATCTATTTTTTTAAAGTAAATTTGTGCTGCTGTTGCTTTTTCAGGTGAAAGGGTAAATGATACCATGATCTCATTCCTGTTACTTCACCTTAGGATGTAGCAAAATCCTCTTTTCCTTTATTTGCAAACACCTCTGCTGAATGTTGCTTAAGGGCATAACTACCCCATGCAAGGAAATACCAGGCCTAAGGAAGTACAGGGAAAAACCAAGATTCTAAGGGTAAAAATAAAATAAATAGCAATGATTAGATTGAAATATGGCCTATGCATTTTAAAATTAAGTAATTAAAATTATAGCAAGAATAAAATTCTGCTTTCTAATATTTTGATAGGACACCATCACTGAAATAAATGGTGTGTTTTCTATGTTTAGAGAACTCATTGAACTTTATCTCAAAAATATATTTAGGCATCAAGTCCTGAGGCCTGAAAATAATAGAGATAAATTTCTTGCCATTTATGTACACCTACAAAGTTATTTTTAACTTTAGATATTTTGAGGAAAACATTTGACAATTTTTTGTTGACTTTAATTTCCCCCAAAAAAGAGATAAGATAGGATATAAAATTGTTTTGAAACAAAATTTTTTAACTGGAACCCAGATTCTTTGTTCATGGGAATCCAAGAATGAATCCATGGACAGAAAGTGGTGTAGCGAAGGTGGAGATTTGTTGAAGAACCAGTACAGACTCCCACGTGGGGAGAGGGAAAGAGTCCCACAGAATGGACTCCCATGGGAGGAAGGGGAAAGGGTCCCACTGAGTTCCTTTTCCCTATGGCTTATAAAGGCTGCAGATCCTGGTGCCTTGATATCACCTCTGATTGGTCACATCCCTTAGACTGGTTACTATAGTAACTCCTGGGCTCCTAGGGGGAACCTCACATGTGTGAGGATCTCCGCCCCTCCTTCCTTACTGTTTTCCTATTCCCTTTGGGCTTCCTTCTCTTTATTCTGTAAATACAGACCTTTTGCTGTTCCCAGCTCCCTCATTCTATGGAAATGTAGCTGTTGCAGCTTTTCAGCTCCCCTAGTCTATGGAAATATACCTTCTGCTGCTCTGCAGCCCTGTGCTTCCTCCATGGTCCCCTTAATTTCCAAAATTTCTAAAGTTTCCTAAACTTGTTCTATTTTACCCCTAAAATTCCTGTTTCACAGTCCATGCAGATATTTAAAAAAAATATATTAGAAGTACAATGACCAGGGTCCTGATACTTTCATTCAGCTTAATAGCTTTGTTTAACACACTTTGAACTATGCTATCTAATAATAGACAAACATGGTAAGTGACTATACCTCCGCTATGCTTCCCATTGGCTAATCAGCAGGATATGCAAATTAACTGCCAACAAAGATGGTGGCCGACAGCCACACAGCCTAAGCGAGCAGGAGGTTTGCTTGCTCCAGTGATGGAGGAAGCCAAGTTTCCCCGCCTGCTGCAGCCCAGCTCTGAGCTCCGGAAGCAACAATGTTTCAATTATAGAAGCTAAACAAACCCAGATACCTGCTTTCAGCCAGCCACGGCCTCAGAGCTGGAGCCGGCTCTCAGCTCCAGTGACAGCTATAGAAGGTAAATAAATCCCAGAATAAAAAGAGAAAGAAAAAAAAAAAGAGGCTGGGAGCTTCAGTCTCCCACCAGCCTGAAAATGGCCCTCAGCCCTTCACCCAGGCTGGCCAGGCACCCAAGCGGGACCTCCACCTTGATCTGGGACAACCTTCAGGGCAAACCAGCCAGCCCCCACCCGTGCACCAAGCCTCTATCCTATATAGTAAAAGGGTAATATGCAAACTGACCCTAACAGCAGAAAGAATGGGAATGACTATTTTATGACACACACTGACCACCAGGGGGCAGATGCTCAATTCAGGAGCTGCCCTCTGATGGTCAGAGTGCTCTCACAGGGGGGGAGCTCTGCTCAGCCACAAGCCAGGCTGCCAGCTGCCAGTATAGCGGTGGTGGTGGGAGTCTCTCCTGCCTCTTCAGCAGTGCTAAGGATGTCCGACTGCAGGTTAGGTCTGCTCGCTGCTGGCAAATGGACATCCCCTGAGGGCTGCTGGGCTGCCAGAGGGATGTCTGATGGCCATTTTAGGCCCAATCCCCCTGGGAGCAGGCCTAAGCCAGCAAGTGGTCACCCCTGAGGGGTCCCAGACTGCGAGAGGGCACAGGCCACGCTAAGGTACCTCCTACCCCCGAGTGCACAAATTTTTGTGCACCGGGCCTCTAGTAAGTTTATACTAAGTATAAACTTTAGGGTTGCATTTGGAAAAAAATAACAGAATAGACTTGTTTAGTACAGATTTTTAGACCACAGTGATATTAAGTTCTCATTCTGTTTATTAAAAGAAAAATTGTTCTCATACAAAAACATACCACCTATTTTGCTTGGTAAAGAAGAAAACCTCATCTAATTTAATTACAATATGCTTCAAATTTTTATCTGTTATAAAGTGTGAAATTCACAAATAAGTCATAGTGGTCACCCAACAACTGAGGTTTTTATTATATGAATTGCATACCTTTCTTACATTGTATCTTTCATTGTCTAATAAATGACCAGAAACTTATTACCACTTATTCAACATTTGTTGATTTACTGATTAATTTATAAAAATATAAGTGGCAAGTGATCCAATGTTTATGTTGTTTGATTCAATGATTAATCCTTTCTATGTATATCAGCATTAGATGCTAGTATGTAAATAATGTCTATGTTCATTAAAATTTAATTGTCTATTCTTGGTTTCAAATGCATAAGGTACATGAATTTTAATTTTTTTAAATTGAAAGACAAAAATCTAATTCAATATCCTAAATCTATGATCTGGTGTTTATTTAGCTAAATTATCATGTCTAATGATACTAATGTATAATCAACATACAACTAGTTTCTATTCCTTTGCATTAATTTAGTTGCTACTGACTACTATTCAGCATACTCATATATGAATGCTATTTCAAAAATGTAGAGATATTCATTACATATGTCTTATTTTAGATTTTAAAAATATAAAAAGTTGGTTTAAAAACTTACTTTCCTATGATTCACCAATTACCTTTAATTCTTGAAAGCCATAACATTTTTTGGGGGAAAGTATTTGTCATCTAAATTTTGATGTCATCTCACAAGTTTGATTTTTAGATTTAACACATCCAGTGATTAATCAGCATGTCTGTGAGTGTCTAAATTTTATTGCAGTATTCTGAAGAATAACAAGATTTGTCACTCCTCTAGGAGACATTTAATATTTGATCTTGTTCACATGAGAAACTCTAAATTGATAAATCCCCGAGGAAGGTTGCAGATGACCATGGATATCTTTTCTGGAACATGTGGTTTTATGTAACAACATACCATAGTAATGAGTCTGCTTCCATGATTCATCACGTCATTAAATGAGTTAATACACTTTTGGTTTTTATCTATTGTGCTATGAACTACTTCAGTATAAACGTGCTGCCTCTTCAGGCATTATCATTCATTCTACGCACCGTGTCTCTTGCCTCACCTCTATGCCTGCTAGTATGTATTTATCTTCGGAACAAGCAACCCTTTCTGCGTCTTCAATCCATTGGTCTTCATTAGTGCATTTCTTTTTCAGACATAACCAATTGCCACCTTAACTGTCTGAGTCTTCAAAGTGTGCTGTATTTTGATTTTCCATCTGATGAACTTTGTTTTCCTGCCCCTTCTTTTTACAGTTCAAATCTATCTTTTCATTCTTTGCTGTCAACTTGAGCTTCTTGATCACTGTTTCTGAAACACCATGTTATTTGAGGTATCCAGACATGATTTTTTTTCAGAACTAGATGACATGTAATCTAATAACTTTTAAAAATTAGCATACTCATAATTTGAAACTTTAAAAATGTTGATAGAGATTAAAATAGCATATTTTTCTCATTTGACTTCTGAATATTTTTTTCATGTATTTTCACTCGATAAAACATATTTCTGTACAGTTTCTTTATCAACTCCTTGTTTCCGTTCAGACATTGAATTTTTTATAGAAAACTTTTTATTAAACAGTTTTGTATTTCTATTCTAATCAGTGTCATGTAGCAGATAGTCACTAAATAAGAAATTGTTCAAGCTTTCTGAGCAAACAGCAGCTTGTTTTCTTTGTCTCCTAAATATGAAAAAATAAATTACATTATAAAGAATAATTAATTTTTAATTGATACAATATCAAACTTATAGATCCTACAAATTACAAGACAGTGATAACACTATGATGATTATTTTTTATTAGCCATCACAAAAATAAAAATACAATATCTTGTGTTTTCTCTTTCTGACTTTCAGATTTATAGCATAAAACCAGTGACCCTTATAATTAGAATGAATCATTAATGAAACCCAACCAAATAATGTAATTAATGAACCCTTCTGCACCATCTCAAATATGTGGTCTTCCAGCTTCTTCTTAGTTGAGTGATCAAGTACTCACCAGCTCATAGAACAATCTATGCTGCTTTTGGTGGGACTTTTCCTTATTTACACATCAACCCTGTCCTTTTGCAACTTCTGTTTACTGGTCTTAGTTGAGTCATAAGGAGCGTAGTAGAGGAATGTTAGATTTCTGTAAGTGATCATCCAATATTAAAAGGAAAGTAAATCCTCACATTTTTTTCTAAGCTAAATATCTTGTTAATCAACGCTCATTTGATGAGTTAGTTAAAGGGCCCTCATTTTTCAAATCAGGCTTATAGAGTTACTAGAGGCCTGGTGCATGAGTTTTGTGCCTGCACCCTCTCGCAGTCTGGGGCTCCCAGTGGACAGTCAGACATTCTTAGTGCTGCTGCCACTGCTGCTGCGCTTGTCAGCTGTGAGCCCGGCTTCTGGCTGAGTTGCTCCCCCTGTGGGAGCGCACTGACCACCAGGGGGCAGCTCCTGCATTGAGCGTCTTCCCCCTGGTGGTCAGTGTATGTCACAGTGTCATAGCTCGGTTGTTCTGCTGTTAGGTTGATTTGCATATTAGCCTTTTATTAGATAAAATAATTTACATATGGCAAAATTCAGTCATTTATAAAGTTTGATTCAATGCATTATAACAAATTATTTCTGTCATGTGAATACTATAACATCAAGACTAAGAGCATTTCCATTGCTCCTTTGCAGTGTATCCTGTGCATCCGCAGTCAGCGACAAGATGTACCTCTTTTCACTATCTTATATTTAACCTTTGGATATGTGGTTGTTTCTTGTTCTGAGCTATTATAAAATTGCTATACAAATCCACATGCAGGACTTTGTGTGCACATGTGTTTTATTTCCCTTGGGTAACCTGAAGGAAGGATTGCTACATCCTATGGTAATGTATGTTTAATTTTATGCAAAACTCATAAAGTGTTTCCAAGGTGATAGTACAATTTGCATTTCCATAAAAATGTATACAATGTCCTGCCCATGTGTCTATTTATAATTTGGTTTTCATCATTGTATTTTTCTTATTATTTTGAAAATTTTATTTTTCAGTTACAGTTGACATTTAATATTATTTTATCTTAATTTCAGGTGTACAACATAGTGGTTAGACAATCATATAATTTATAAAATATTTCCCCTCATATTCCCATCTGGCACCATGCATAGTTATTACAATATTATTGACTATATCCCCTATGCTGTACTTCATAACCCTGTGAGTAATTTTAACTATCAGTTTTTACTTTTTAATTCCTTCACTATTTTCCACCCAGCTCCCCTAACTGCCCTCCTCTTTGGGGTGCCTTGAGCCATTTGCCCACTTGCCCAAGGCCTGGTTCTGGTGGCAACCAGCTTGACCCCTCCCAGGCTCACCCAGGCTCAACACTGGCAGCTACCAACAGTGGATTGCTTTGTAGCTCCTCCCAACAGGTAGCCCAGAGCTGGTCACAGGCATCCTCTGACATTGACCTGCATTGGAGACCCTCCCAGAGGCCCCAGAGCCAACATAACCTGTGGCTGGCTTCAGAACACAGCAGAGCACCGCCAGATAGAGTCCATCTTTTTAATTTCAGTTATTCCAGCAGTGTCTTCTCTCATTGCCATGGAAGCGTATTCTTTGCAGGTGACTAATGTTGTGTAGGAGTGTTTGCCTCATTTGTAGTTCTTATTGGACATCTATAACACTTTTATGAACTATCTCTTCAAATCTTTTACATTTTTAAGTTAAGTTGTTTGTCTTAATATTGAGCTATAAAACATATTTATATACTTCGGGGGGGAAAAAGCATTTACTAGATATGTGTATTGTCAAAATTTTCTTCCAACCTGGATTGTCTTTTTATTTTTATAGCATTGTCTTAAATTTTTTAAAAAAATTTATTGGGGTGATATTGGTTCACAAAATCCTCATCTGCACACTGAATCATGTATCTATCGCCCTAAGTAAAGTATTTTTCCATCCCCATCCCCACCCCCCTTTGTCCAACTCCATCTAACCCCACTCCACTTCTCCACTTTCACTTTGGCTAATACCACACTGTTGCATATATGTATATGGTGTTGTTTTTTTAAATTAATTCCTTCACCTTCTTTCAGCCAGCCCTCCAAGCTCCTCCCCTCTGACATTGTCTTTTGAAGACAGAGGTATTAAAATTTTGAAGTCAAATTAGTTTTGTATTAAGAATTAGTGCCTTACATGTCCAATTAATATATTGTTGTCTGAAATAAGATCTAAAAATCTGCTTTTTCCTGGAAATTTATAGTTTTAACACATTATGGTTTCTGATCCATTTCAACTGAATTTTTCTGTATGCTGCTAAGAAAGAGCTGTTCCTTCAGTTTTTACATTTGGATACCCATAGTCCAGAAATATTTGTTGAAAAGGCTGTTTCCTCAATAAATTATCTTAACAATCTTATGGAAAATCAATTGACCATATATGTGTTGGTCTATTTCTGGACTCATTATTAATTTATTTATATTTTTAATATTTGCCTATACTGCACTGCTTTCATTACTCTAGACTTATTGGTCTTAAAAATTTTATTTGAAGAATATTTGTATTTATTTTCTAGAATATGTTGCATAGTCAAGAATTCTGGATTGATAGTTTGTGTCTTTTTATGTTTCCTCCTTGGCTATTTTTAAGGTTTTCTTTATTTTTAATTTTAATCACTTTGCTGATGTACTTATGTGTGGTTTGCTTTGTATTTTCCTTCTTGAGGTTTAATAAACTTCTCAAGTCAGTAAGTTAATTTTTTACACTATACTACTTGGCACATTATGGTCATTACTGATTTAAACACTTACTCTATTCCTTCTAGCTATCCTCTCCTTTTGTTATTTCATTTTCATGTATGTCAGACAGCTTAATTATTTTTCCACAGACACCTGAGGCTATTTTAAATGTTCAGTCTTTTCCCCCTCACTTTTGTAAAATGAGTACTTTCTGTTCATCTGTCTTCAGTATCCTTAACCTTCTCCTCTTCCATCTAATTTGCGGTTACTTCATACAGGTTTATTTCTAATTTCAGATATTTACTACTGCAACCCAGACATTCATTCATTGAAACCATCTTTACTTATATGTCATTGAACATATTTCTAATTGCCTCTTTAAAAGCTCCTTCCTGCCAGGCCAGTGCAGCTCAGTGGTTGGAGGTCGACCCATGCACCAAGAGGTGGCCAGTTTGATTCCCTGGTTTCAGGCTGATCCCTAGTAGGGGGCATGCAGGAGGCAGACAATTGCTGTTGATCTTTCTCTCTCATCATTGTTTTTTACTATCTCTGTCTCCCTCTCCCTTCCTCTCTCTCCCTCTAACATCAATAAAAAGTTTTGTCCTGTTGATTACAAATGCTGAATCATCTTGGGGTCCATTTTTTCCTGACTGATACTAGTCATTATTTTAAATAGAAAGACATTCTTCTGTGTTGTTATATTTATAGTAATTACTAAATTTACTAACTTAGTGGAAAGCAACAAAGCTTTATTATCTTACAGAGTCTGAGAGGCAGAAAGGCAGGTGCATCTTAGCTGGGTCTTTAGGCTCAGGATCTCTCTCTCTCAAAGCTGCCACTAAGGGAGTGAGCAAAAGCGTAGTCATCCCACGGCTCAAGGGAGGGAGAATCTGCTCCCGAGCTCCTTCGGGTGGGTGTTGACTGTTGTGCCCAGAGTTCGGGGTCCCCAATAATCCACCACCAGGGAGCCTCTTCCGATGCAAAAGCAAGGAGTCTTTATTTATTAATCAATCCTAGGATTGGCTCCCAGCCTCTGTCCGACGCAGCGGTAAGGCGAGAGACCGTGTCCCAGGAGAACAAAGGTTATATAGAGCTAGTTATTTGGGTGGGCTTAGGGGGTGACGTGGGTTACAGAGATTGGTCATTTAGGTCAGGGTTTTTCATCGGGGTCTTACAGCACAAAGGTCAGGAAGTGACCAGCACATTCTGAGGCTTGGGCCGTCCCCAATATAGCCTTATCAGGACCTTAGCCGCATTCCTGGAGCTTCATTGGTCCACTCAGGTGGTGGTTGGGGGAGTTAGGTCAATACCGGCATTCTTGTGGTCACTCAGAAAAAGAGGGGGCTTGGGCTGAGGGCCCAGCCCTACAAGGCAAGATAGGGGAGAGGGAGGGGAGTATGTTTCTGCTTTGTCCTTTCATTGACAGGCCTCAAAAGATTATTTTCAAGCTCAGACCCCTGGATGCTCTCTGTCAGTGCCTTGCTTCAGGTTCCACCACTTGGAGCTTGAGGCCTCCAATAAGAGTGAGCAAGGTGGCACCCAGTCTTCCTGTTACTTTTGCCATGTTCAGTTTGTTAGAAGGCGTTGCCACCGGGTTCAGCCCACTTTCAAGCCGAGGGGATTACACAACAGCATGCACGCCAGGCAGCAGGGACCTTTGGAGTTCATTTTAGGAAAGACCCTCTGAGGAAAAGGCATGTGGGCGTTGCCATTCTTTCAGGGACAGAATAGCTCTTGCCAGTCCCTGGCCGCTTCGGTCACTCTAAGTGGTGATATAAATAAATATCTAGTTTTATATTTATACAAATTGATATATTTCAACATAAAATTATATATGTGCATTTGGCCAGAGTTCATAATAAACATCTGCATGAAGATAATGCATTCTATGACTTTTCTCCAGTTACCAAAAGTGGAACCTTTAGAGGCATATTTTGTTGAATAAAATTCTATTCTTCATTACTTATGATTACTATTTTTTTCAATGATATAAAATGCCTGGCTATTATTTCCCTTTAAATGTTTGTGTTAGTGGCTGTGATATATTCCATTGGTCATTCTGTTGAAACCAGTTTTGAAAGTCATTAAGACACATTGTATACTGTTAACACCTTTATTGACTCCATGTATATCTGAATATCTAAAGTCAATACATTTATTATATGGTGTGAAGATCTTTTAATTTTGCTTTATTTTATTGTTCCTCTTTTTTTCTGTTTAGGGAGTCATGATGTTCTAATTTTGGTATATAATTTCTCTAGCGAGGAAATGATTAAAGAATTGTAAAAGTAGTGGCTTTATTAAGCTAAATGACAGCAACTTACACAGTATTCTTTTTGTATTTTCTTGTGTATAATTTCTTCAGTAGATTTCAACTATACATGTCTTTCACACTTGTAATTCTTGTGATTTAATTCACTTTATTTTTGTACTCAAAATTATTTTTCTTTGCATTTAACTAACCATGCTTATGCCAGGGTGTGACTGGCAACAATTAAATTTGATAATGTTTAATTACCAAGACATCATTTTGAGATATTCAATGATTTGATTTGATTTTTGCATGAAGTGAAAAATAAAGGTGAAATAAACTGAGGGGAAGAAGCTAATGTGATATGGTACTTTGAGAAAACTTTATTAATTGGCATGCATTGCTTAGTATTTCTGTTACTGTCCATATTGCCTAACCAGGAAACTCAGGCTTAATAGCTTGCAACAGGAATCTGTGGGACTATTTTGTGCCTGCTCTGGCTGCTGCAGTTGCTACTGGCTTCTGGCTCTTTCCAGCATTGTGGATACCCAGTCTTGATCTGCAGAGCCATCTAGAGTGGTCAGATGCTTCCCTAGCACTGTCTTAGTCGTTCTTAGCGATGATGTGGGACTGTGACAATAATTTCCTGCAATACTTCTTTGCCAATTAAAAACACGTGCCAGAAGAGACTGGAGATGTATGAGAGTCTTCAACACAATGACAAATAAATGTCAAGGGAGGAATATGGCTTGAGAAGAACTGAGAATTGGATGGAGAGGTTATCCTCTTCAAGTCATTCATTTGTGCTGATAGAGGCAGTGCTCTGCAAGATCCTTTCTCTAGCCCCTCAACCTTATATTTTATTTCCTCATTCCCCTTTTGTTTCAGCTCCTTTTTCAGTCTAGTGAAAAGACATTCTGTCAAAACAATCATAATTTTTACCAGAGATGGCAGAAATTAATTTCACATAGATATATGCCTCATGTTAACATAGCTTTGACCCCATAAGTTTCAAAAATTATAGTCTCTAAGATCATCCTGGGAAGAAACCTTTCTTTCTTTTTTTGGCTTTGATATCATTATAAATATACATTCAACTTTCCTGTTCAAAGAAATATTGGACAATAAAACTTATCATTAACCCTGAATAACATTTACTAAAAGATTAATCAAAACATGACTGAAAATACATTGAATGTATTCAATGAAAATAACAAATATGATTTAGGAACACATTTGTCATCGTAAAGATAGCATCCAAAAGTATAACAATTCTAGTAGAAATGTGATGCATTATGAGCAAAACAATCACATTAGTTGCTTCACCGGGAACAATCATAATGTTACTGTTAATCTGTTCTTTGTCCACACTCAGGACTTAGTTCTATTTCTGGTTTATGGCAGTCACTAATAAATCTGTTGTATAAATATTAAATGAACATCAATTTGTCACTGTGCCATCTTTCATAAGTCGTCAAGTAGATATGGCCTGGGTGACGAGGCCTCATGTGCTTCATGATTCTGTCTCCCTGGTGGCTCTCCCCCTCACTAACATTAGCATAGTTCTCTTCATATCTGAACAACCCATAATGCCTTCATTGCTCAATGACTCAGTCTCTGATTCACGTGCACAAGAGCCAAGCCACGTAAATTAAAATGTAAACGCTACACTTCTCTGTAGTTAGGGCCTTCAAATCTCTTTCGCCCTGTTCTCAGAACTTCCTCTTGTTTCTCCATCAGATAAGTCCTCCATAGGATGATGTGGGACTGTGATAATAATTACCCTTTGCAACAGCATGGATGGACCTGGAGACCATTATGTTTGGTGAAATAAGCCAGTCAAATAAGACAAATATCACATGATCTCACTTATATGTGGACTCTAATGAAAAAAAAAAATAAAGTGAGGAGCAAAATAGGTCCATAGGCATGGATGCATGCAACAGACTAACAGACCTCAGAGGAGAAGCGGTAAGGGGGGATGAGAAGAATTTAGCCAAAGAGCATATATACCACGGACACAGGCAATAGTGTGGTGAAGGCCTGGAGTGGGCTATAGGTTGGGTGGAAGGGGTAAATGCAGGGAAAATAGGGAATATCTGTAATGCCTTCAAAAATAAAAAAAATAAACTTAAAAAAATATTTTAGAGCAAGAACTATCATTTCCAGCTCAGGTCTTTTTTTTTATCAAGTCCTGTGTATGATATAAACCATGTTCTCTATGCCACTATCCTCCTATGTCTCTTCTTCACAATGAAAATATTCACTTTTGAAAAGCCTTAGGAACAAGAAGAGAAAGGAAATAAAAACCTTAGAAGTTCTCAACTGCCTGAGAAACATTCAGCATTTTAAACTGTAATAGCCAAAATAAATGACAGCGTGGCTGATTAAATCTTTTAATTTCCTTTAATCCATGATGAGTAGCTAATGAGAAATTTAAAAGTACACTTTGTAAAGTGAGGAGGGTGGGCATCTCAGGCAGCAGTAGATTTAACATGACATTTTTGTAGTTCTAAAGTATAGAGAGCCTTCTAATAATTAGATATTTTTCTGATTCGTAGTAACTGATTGTAACATACCTCTAGCATTATCAGTAGTATAATTTCTACTCCTATTACTCTTCAGGAAATAAGGAGTTAAACACATACACACATATATTTATGTGTATTTATACATAATGCATATTTTTGTAAAATGTTGTATACATTAATATTAGTCTCAGCATATTAACAGGTATTAATATTATTATTAGCATGTTTCATATGATGGTAGACATTGATGTTTAGGTGATCTTCAAGACTCTGTATTATTTTATTCCCCTTTAAATAAATAAATTAACCAAATATTTTCTGAATGGCTACCGTGACATATTTTTATTATTTTATGAACACGCTATGTGTAGCATCATAATTGAAATTGTTAAATTGACTTATTTTTCTTGAAATTTTCACTGAATTCACCAAATCATCAAGATTTTGTGTTCCCTTGCCTTAGGAGTACCAAAAACAAAAGTTGCAAGCCATCTGCTCTTTTTCAGTAGCCTGAGTTATTTGAGAGGATTATGCAAAGTGAATGAGGAGAGCAGCCCCCTTTAAGGATGGGGAGTTGATGGCTGTAAGAAAGCTGTAACTGCTGAAACCGGTTTGGCTCAGTGGATAGAGCTTCGGCCTGCAGACTGAAAGTTCCCAGGTTCGATTCCGGTCAAGGGCATGTACCTGGGTTGCGGGCACATCCCCAGTGGGAGATGTGCAGGAGGCAGCTGATCGATGTTTCTAACTCTCTATCTCTCTCCCTTCCTCTCTGTAAAAAAATCAATAAAATATATTAAAAAAAAAAAAAGAAAGCTGTAACTAATAGAAGTGTTCCTTGTTTGGCTTCCTCATAAGGACCCGGGAGGATACCATACATCTGAGGCTTCTATAACCCAGGAACCAGGGGCCTTTTCTAAGAAATATTTGCCTTGTCCAAGATTGCACAGAAATAGCAAAGCAGCTGGGTTTAAAAGTGTCATAAAACCAGACTACCAACATCTCTTTTGTGATTATGGTGAACTGGTAACTGGAGAGGATTTCCTGAGTATTCCGTTCAGGCTAAGATCTGGAACCTCGCATGTCTGTGAGAAATATGGCAGGAAGTCAGGATAATGACACAGATTAAATTCCCATTCACCTTTGCGTGATTGGAATAATTTGTTATTTACTTTAAAGGGAAATATAAAAGTAATGTTTCTCCTCCATTTGAATTTATTATATAAGGTTTTTATTCACATCACTTGTTCCTTTCTATCTCAAAGCTTAGGTCATTTGTGTGGCTTCTACATCTTCACCTAGCTACTTTATGATCTTCACTTAGTCACTTTCTCAAGAAGTAGTTTTATTACCTTTCTTTCCACAGTAGGTCTATTTCCCCCATTACAATATGTATTGACCTTATGTCTCTTCCCTTGTGCCATTTATCACAATTTATGTAAATAATTAATGCTCTTATTGGTAATGTAATGCATGCCTTGCCCCTCCCCCTGCAACAAAAATATAAGTTCCAGTGTCAGAGGGCTTGGACTGCATTATTATTGTCTCCAGAACACCTCGCGTAGGTTGTATAAATGTATGGAGCAGTCACTCAGTGCACATTGATTGAATGAAAGGGTGAATATGGACGTGAATTACTGAAAGTAAACCTGAGTTGGAGATGAAGTCATGTCTGAATGATAAAATTTTTTATAGTAAGAAGACAATATGTAAGGCAGATTTCAAGACACAGGAAATACTGAGTTGGCACTGAACATCTACCAATTTTCCACCAAGGTTCTTGAGATACTATCATTCTAAAGCCTAAAAGGCGTCTGGATTCCTCAAGCCCCATGTATCATGCACACACGTATAAAATCCCTGCTATACACACAAATACACACACCCCTGAAACCATCTCATGGGTAAAGAGTGATAGTCAGGTAAAGAATGGAAAGTTGTTCACTGTTGAATCTTCACTAGTTGGTACATAGACAACATCAATAAATAAATTATTAGAAATTAAATAAATTGTGAGTAGATGAATGGATGTTCTAATAAAATAGGTTGGGTAAATTAATACCAATAGGGAAAACAATTAGCAGAAAATACACAGTAAGCAACTTACCAGTAAGAGAGGGATGCTTTCAAGACTAAACTAGCAGTGATTGCAAATTGCTAAGTTGATGTTAGTTATATCCTATATAATAAAAGCCTAATATGCAAATTGTCCCCTCAGGTGGTTGTTCAACTGGGAGTTCCACCAGGAAACCAGGAGTTTGACTGCTCACTATGACGTGCACTGGTCACCAGGGGGCAGTGCAGAACATGGTGGGCGTTGGTGACACAGCACTGGCAGCGGTGGCAGTGGAGGCACTGCTGACCCCGATGGGCCCCAGCGGGAGTGGGACTGCAGCGGGATTGTGGAGCAGGTGAGCGGGCGGTGCCAGGCCATGGCAGGTGCGAGCAGAGGTCCGGTTGTCCCCACAGATGGTGACCAGCAGCAGTGGCGAAGGGTGGGGCCGCTGTCTGGCTCCCAAGTGCTGAGGGAGCCAGGTGGGGGTGAGAGCCCCGATTGATCGCCCTGCAGGTGGGATGGGGGAGCAGGTGAAGAGGCAGCACCAGGCCAAGGTGGGGTGCCAGGCAGGGCTGTGGAGCTGCAAGGCTGGGGGCGTGAGCTGAGGCCCGATCTCTGCAGGCTACCCCGAGGGACCCCACCCATGCACAAATTCGTGCACCAGGCTCTAGTAAATATGTATCTTGGCTAAGTTATTGCTATTTTGAAAGAAAAACAGACTTGAAAATCAATTTTGTAATCTCATTTTTAGCATTGTGTCCACCACATGAAAAAGTTAATATTTTTGTTGCACTGATATACCACAGATAATATATCCTAGTCATTTTAGGGTCAGATTTGGCAAAAACTGAGTAACTTCCTACTTACCACCCTACTGCAAATTCTTATATTGTATTTTCCATTCTTTTCTGTTCTTTGCAATTTTTATTCTCCATTCTTTCTCATGCCCTTGAGGTTTCTCTCTTAGATACACTCAGAGCCCTGCCATTGGTGTTGCCATAGCAACATCTAAATTGGCGATCTAGTACTCAATCTTCTCTACTTTCTTTCCCCTTCTCTGGAATGTACTTTCTTTCCACCTATGTCACTGACATTCAAATAGGCCATACTACAGTTTTAAAGAGAAATAGAGTATATGAAAAGGGTGATTAGTAAGTTGGGGTTAGTGAATCAGGAAAGTAAGAAAATATAATTAAAATCTCTAGCAAATTTAAATATAGTTTTTTTAAAAAAACATTGTGTAGCCATTGTTCCAAAGATTTTTTTCTGTCAACTTTAGATTAAACTGCTTATTTTTTTTCAGCGTTGAAAAATATGTATTTTAAAGAATCAGAGAGAACAGAGACACTAAGGCTAATTTTCAAACAGGAAGCAATAAACTCAAGGTTGTTGGAAGGAGAGGATAAATCACTCAGGGAATTAGAAATACAGAGCCTTCCCAGACTAAGCCCATCTCAGCTGCCACCATCCCTCTAACAATTCCCTTCAGCACTTGGATATCTCTGAACAGCTGAGTTTGGCCTTTTACTTTTATAACTAAAACAACAAATGACAGAAATTTCTCTTCATTGTCTGATGTTAGTCCTGATTGAATTGTACCCTCTGGGAAGGCAGAGACTGTGCCTTCTGTTTCGTGAAACATTTCATCACCAATGGTAAAAATTAGATAGGAGTCAGGCTTCTGCATACATTGAAGAAATAAAATATCCTGGGCAGCACCGCCCCTTGGACCAAGACACTCTCTCATAAAATACTAAAATCACTCACTCACCCCTTGTTCCTATTACTACGGGAAGAAATATAGGCAGGGATGAATAAATTAATGAGGGCAGGTAAAGGACCTTCATTAAGTTTATTCCTAGGAATCTTATTTTTTTTTTGCCAAGCTATTTAAAGAATTATATTTCACCAATAAACTAAAAATACTTCAGCTGGAATTGAGATAGGGTATGTGGCATAACAGCTGCAAGTGCTAAAAGATACAGGAGCTGTCACAAAGACGGAAGACCAGCTCTCACTGGATTTATGGCCTAAAACTGGAAGAGACAAGCATGAGCCGACATGGCCACTAATTTTGAAAGGGAAAATAAGACATTTGGGGGACCAGCCATCTGAATCTGCACCAGTGACCTGCATTCGGACGCACACTCTTGCTTGCCGATAAACTCCACTCTTACCTGTGATGCCTGTCCTGCCTTGCAGAACCTGTGTCCCGGAATACTCCCATTTTACAGAGGCCATAAGCTGTGAACCATATACACCCCCCTGAGGGGGTTGGCTGCACTGGCACCAGACAGGACTCTGAGTGTAATCTCGCTTCCCCCATCCCAACTCAAGGGGGCCAGCAAAGCCCGTGAAAAGTCCCAAAGCCTGATCCATATTTGGGGGACAAAGGAACTAAAGGTATAAAGGGAAAGCTTCGGCCATATTCATCGCTCAGTGCCGGGAGCCGGTCCATCCTTGCTGTTTCAAGGGACCTGGCATATATGGCATACGGTTCTTAATATGTTTGCTCACCTTCTTGGCGCTGTGTTTTAACCAAGGTCACCTCTCCGAGAAAGGTTGAATCCCCAGGTAGGGATTTTCCCCTGAAGTTAGGGAGGGAATAAAACCCCTCAACTAAGTGCCAGGCGGGTAATTAATCCCTTTAACTACGAACAATCATGCTTAAACTACATAATCTTTTCTCCCTGGAATGGAGATAAGAAACGCCCTAACCTTTGTAATAGAGATTGATAGGATTGAATCAACTGGTATAAATACAGTTGTAACAAGACAGAAACACTCAGAACTCAGAACACAGAACTTAAGAGACAGGGCCTGGAAGACAGGACCAAGAGAGACAGAGCCTAGGCACAGAACCTACACAGAATGTTCTCTAGAGACAGAAGAACTTCGCTGGAGAGAACATGGCAAAAGATCCTGGACTGAACCTGACTACAGAAATTGGCAAGAGAACCTGACTAGAACCTGGTGACTGAACCTGGCTGGAGAACCTGTACAGAACCTGGCTGGAGATCCTAAGCAGAACCTCTCTGGAGATCGAGACCAGAACTTGGCTGGAGATCCTGGCTAGGCTGCTGATCAACTGAATGCTGTCTCTGTGACATTCCTTCTTCGCCGACTCCGTCCACGCCTTTGGGGACCCCTGGACCTGCTGGGGTTGGACCCCGGCAGCTCAGATTGGAGACTGACTCCCCTGAGTCGCGGCACTAGTGCATCTGCAAATAAAGGCTGCTTTTCTGAATATCCTCTGAGTGCCCAGCTGATTAATTCTTCCGTGCTGCCTGGCAGCTTATCTGAAACAATTTCACCTACCTGTAATCACTCACCTTATTATACACTCACTAGGGGTCCAGTGCACGAATTCATGCACCTTGAAAGGAACTGTGGGCCATGAGGCTGCGGTAGGCACAGGGGCGGGTCTCGGTTCATCCTCTGCGACCCGGCCCGGCCCCTCCCGCCATGGCCCTTGGTCTCCTGTCTGCTGGCAGCCCTACTCCTGCAGCCTCAGCTCCCATGCGCTGACGGTGCCAGCCCCAATCGCTCCATGCCATCAGCGGGTGCAAGCGGGGCCATCGCCATCAGCGGATGCAAGCAGTGGCTGCTGCCCCTCATCACCCCTCAGGAGAAGGGGGAGGTGGAGAAGCCCTCAGGGGCGTTCAGAGCTGGCAGCCACCGCTCACACCCACTGATGATGCTGAGTGATCAGACCAGCACCGGGCACCAGCAGCAGGTGTGAGTGGTGGCTCCACTGCCAGCTGCGGGTGCAAGCAGGGCCCACACCGGCAGCAGGTGCGAGCGCCAGGCAAGACTGCAGCATGCAGGAGCAAAGAATTTTCAGTAACCACCAGAGGCTAGCCCCAATGACAGGGACCGGCGCCCCACCTTGATCTGCCCACCACTGCCCCCCCCCCCCCCCCCCCCGCTCACCTGCTCAACCATCCTGCTGAGGCCAATGCCCGCTATGTTCCATACACGCTCCCTGGTGGTCAGTGCACGTCATAGTGACCAATTGTTAGGTTGTTCGGTTGTTAGGTTGTTCTGCTGTTCGGTCTGTTTGCATATTAGTCTTTCATTATGTAGGATTGTAATACATTAGCATGCTGAATGACACACCCTATGCCAGCATGATGGGAAACAAAAAGCCCATAAAGGGACACAAAATAACAGAGCCAGCAGAGCCCCTCTAAGAAATCTCCCTGTCTTTCCCTGGAAGATCCTGAATAGTCTTTGCCCTCATTAAGTACCCTATCTCCTGATTAAATGAACCTCAGGAAAGGAAGCAAATTGTGCTATGGGGCGGCTGTCCTGTCTGTGAGTAGCCCATTTTCTGTTCACTGCTTCATTAATAAATTCATTTTCTCTTTAAACTCTATGCTGTCTTGCCTTTGAATTCTTTCCTAGATGATTCTTTTCTAGAATGATTAATTGAAATCATACAGTATTCAGCCTTTCCAAACTGATTTCTTTCACATAGCAATATATTCACTCAGGGTTCATCTCTGTTTGTGTATACCTAGATAGCTCATTTTTTTCTTTGCTGAATAATATTCAATTGTGTGGATGTACTAACTGTGCTTATCCATCCATCTATCAATGGCCAGCTTATTTACTTCTAGCTTTTAGTAGTTGTAAATAAAATAGTTATAAACATTTGTTTGTAGTAGATACTGATGGTGATACAAGATTGGAATAAAAGGGCAGCAAAGTACAGTATAGTTCCAAAGGATCCAGAAGATGAAAGGAACATCAAAAAAACCCTAAAAACTGAGTAGACTAATCAGAATCTTCCAGGTTCAGTTCTGGGAATACAGATATTCAAGTTGAATTTTTGCCGAAATAGAGGGCATATTTTAATACTCAGGCTTTCAGCAAAACCCTAGAAAGATTTAAGAAATAATAACCATATCTCAGGAAAAAGGGATTGCAAAACCAAAATAATTGCACCCAGGCAAAATATTTTAAAAAATCTCCATTTAATCAAAATGAAACACCAATAATATG
The DNA here is from genome assembly GCF_963259705.1 of Myotis daubentonii. NCBI lineage: Eukaryota > Metazoa > Chordata > Mammalia > Chiroptera > Vespertilionidae > Myotis > Myotis daubentonii. The sequence continues at coordinate 19,975,030 of NC_081849.1, forward strand.
CCTGTTGGACAATGTTCAGTAATCTTCAATGGAACATAAAAGATTTTAGAATCTTTACAATGTAATTTTTCAATGTCCAGAATATGATAAATATTGCTCTATATAAGCAGGAAAATAAAGCCATAATCGAGAGAAATTAAAGAAGAAGAAAGGACAAACAAATGACACAGATGTTAAAGTTGAGAGAGAAAAACTGTAAAAATAACTAAGTAAGATATGTTTGTACAGTTGATAGATGTATATACATATATTAAGATGAGATAAGACTATGCAATATATTAAAAGAGATATAAAACTTCTGAAAGAATGAGATAGGAACTGAGAAATAAAATATGTGATATTTGAAATAAAAATAATTCACTTGGTGAGCATTACAGATCAGACATAGTAGAAAAGTCTATAGAAATTATACTAACTAAAGTGATAGAAAAAACTGAAATCAAATGCACTGAGCTTAAATTGAAAAATAATATTATTATATTAAAATTCATTCTGAGAATCCTATATAATAAAAGCCTAATTTGCTAAGTGTCTGGTCGTCTGGTCAGCCATTCAACCAATCAAAGCGTAATATGCTAATAAATGCTAAGGCCGCTCAACCACTTGCTATGATATGCACTGACCACTAGGGGGCAGACAATCAACTGGTTGACCCGTCACTATGATGTGCACTGACCATCAGGGGTTAGGCACTCTGACCGGTAGGTTAGCTTGCTGCTGGTGTCCCATGGTCCCTCCCTGGCTGGCCAACTTCCTGAATCCCTCCCCAGCCCCGACTGTGCACTGGTGGGGTCCCCCAGACTGGTCTACGCCCTCTTGCAATGAGGGCTGAGGGACCTCCCCCTCCCCGAGTGCACAAATTTCATACACCGGGCCTCTAGTAAAAATAAAATAGCATTCTAAATGTTTTATGGCTTAATATTAAAAAAAGAAACAATTGGAGACACAGAAGAAAGGAATTTGAGAAGGGGAAAGAAAAAATATTTGAAAAATGATAAGCTTTCTTCCAAATATTAAAAACTAAACCAGCAATTCATTGATTAATTAATTGTAGCCAGGGTTGTATGTTTTTATTTTATTTTATGTTTATTTGTGACTAATTCAGGACTAATTTCTCTATCATTATCAAATGTGAAATGCCAGATATATTCTTTATACAAACTTGTTACTGTTTGTTATCAGTTTTCTGCTAACCAACAGATATTTTAATTTCATAAATTGCTATTATTTATTGAGTCAAGTAAAATGCATGTGCATATGCTAAGCACCAATATTTTACTTATAGTTAATCCTCAATCTTAGGAGGTTACATTATTCTTGATAGCTTCATATGAGAAAACAGGTATGAAGCCACATGTGTAATTAATTGCAGGTCTGGGACACCTGAGTTAAAGCCCCTATATTTCCAGGTCTATAAAGTATAAGAAATTGTCAACAATTATTACTGTTATTATAGTATTCTATAAAGTAGGCATCTTTATCCACTAGACAAAACTTCTAAATGTCATCTAAGTTAAATACTTGATATCTTACTATGGGACTATATTAAGTCAGAAAACAAGGAAATGTTTTTGATCCCCTTAGAATCAATATATCTACCTCAGATAAATCAGTATTTACAGGAATATTTTTAACTATAGTCATTCCCAAATATCTATTTATGGAACATTCAGAATATTAGATTAAAAGATAACTATTACAAAGTTATTCTATAATAATAATTAATTCCATATTACATTTCTTTTAGATCTTATAAAGACATGTGCTTAGAGAGTAATGTCCAGTGTTAAGCATCATTGAACTATATAAATTTAATGTGGATTGCACTTAAATTTGTTCTTCTAGTTTTAAATGCCAAATATGAAATACAGTATTACAGTGAATATCATAAAAACTTTTTGCAACATAAGGGTGTTTTATTAAGTCAATACTAAAATTCCATTATTTTGAAAGCTACTTTTGCCTATAAAATATAGGTTTATGGTTTGGTTCATCAATTGTTAAATTTCAGTTACTGCAGAAGGAAAACCTTTAAAATGAAATTGTAGAAAGCAGATTCTGACATTTACAGCATAAATTGTATAGCCAAAGAGTGATGGAGGAGAGGGAAGAAAAAACCCTCCCTCCCTAGGTGTTCATTTGTCATGCATTTTTTTATTATTATGATGATGAAAAACATATAATATATAATTTTCCATCTTTTTTTCCAGTATGGTTCACATTAAATATTATTCTGTAATAGTTTCAGGTGTACAATCTAGTGGTTAGACAATCATATACTTTACAGAGTGAGTATATTTCAAGTATTCTCCTCTCCCTGGCCCATACATAGCTATTACAATATTATTATTTTTTCCTCCATTGACCTCTCTCTGGCCACTCCCATCCCCCAGCATATGCCTTCAACCCCCTAGTGACTATGTCCATTGGTAATGCTTATATGCATGCATATAAGCCCTTTGGTTAATCTCTTACTCCTTCCTCCCCAATTTTATAGTAAGGTCCTAGCCAACCTTTATAAAGTGGGAAATGCATACATATCTAAGATTTGGTGCATCTTATTGTATCTCCCCAATTTTGAAAGAAGCTGGAGAATTTTTAACACAAAAATAGATCAATCCTATTCACACAAAATTTGTCCTAGGGTCTGCAGGGAACAGGGTACATGGTAAAATAGCAATCTAAAAATGATTGAAAATCAGAGGTAGAGAAATTATAAAATAAAGCAACTTCAATTTTTCTTAGTGACTGTGGCTGGTCCCCCAAAGATATCTATGTCTTCATCTCTGGAATCTGTAAATATGTTAGGCTGTGGGGATTAAGGTTGCAGGTGGAATTAGAATGCTAATTAACTGCCCATGAGATGATTTTATCCTGGATTATTTTAGTGGGCTGGATGGATGGAAACTCTTGATTCCTTATAAGTAGAGGAGGAAGGCAGAAGACAGAGAGTCAGAGAAACGTTTGAAGATGCTTTGCAAATGGTGGTGGAAGGGGGCACAAGTCAAGGAATGCAGGCTGACTCTTGAAGTTAGGAAGGCAGGGAAGCAGTTCTCCACAGAGCCTACAGAGGATCACAGCCCTTGATTTTAGCCCATCTTGGACTTCTGATCTCCAAAACTTTAATAAATTTGAGTTGTTTTAAAACACTAAATCTGAGGTAACTGGTTAAAGCAGTACTGAAGAATGAATACAATGGGTTGGTACATTGACTAAATTAATTCCAATTTTAAACAGAATCCAAAAATTAGAGAGTTGATTTTTTCCAAATAATAGTTAAATTTAAGTAAGAGAATATTTCCCAGAACAGAATATTTTATGGTGTTGGTTTATCTGAGATTATGAACATTAATGAAAATTTAAATGGTCAACATGTATGGCATTCTTCTGGTCTGTGGAAAGAGGCTAAAGATCATGCCAAGATCCCCATTCAGCTCCAGCTATAAATAAAGTGCACAAACTATATAAATCACTAATCAAGTGAAATGTGGAATCAATAGGTACTTGTATATTTTCTACTTATTAGGTGAGGAATTTATTGCAATTAAACTAGCTAAAGATTTCCATCTATAATTAACATTTTAAATGTTTCTGCTACATCTAAATTGTGCTCATCAACTAAGGTACCACCTGATCACTCGTCAAAATTTTATGAAATCACTGCTAATGAAATCAGTTTTTATTTAAAAATTTTACCAGTTCAGTTTTATTCAGAAAATTTGCCAATTCTATTTATATTTTTATCCAAGTGAGAAATTTTCTTTAATAATTGAAAAGTATCTTTGGTGTATAGGTGTAGAATATTTCATAAAATATCTAGAAATATTTAATTTTTATAAATTATATTATTTTAATTAGATTAGGATTTTGTCAGTATTAAAAAGACAAATATTTTAAAATTTAAAAGGTAGCAGATTATTGCATTATTATAGATCAATACAGATGGGCCTAAAACCTTAAGCTTTTCCTTTTTACTCACATTGAAATAGTGCATCATAAATATTTAAAATTTAGTGAGTTATATGATTAATTTATTAAAGGTTTTGTGAGTGATTAGGGAAGTAAAGGACATTATAATACATAGCATCTAACATTTTACTCCAAAATTTTTCATTTTGTTCTCCATCTCTTTTTTTCTTCATAAATCTTTTGCTTCCTAGCTTTCCCCTGTTTTCAAATTTGACTGTGTACATCATCTTACTCAGTAAAAATACCTGATTTTCCATTCTCCTTAGAAAACAATAACTGTTTGTAAATAAATATACTTTTCATGCTATTTTTTTCCATTTCCTGTCACAGCAGGACACTTTGAAATCAATCCCTTTTGAGGACTATTCCATTGAGAAAATAATCACCCTTTCTTACCTACTAATAAAACGGAACTCAAGAAGTGACAATTTTATATTTATATATTTACTAGAGGCCCGGTGCACAAAATTTGTGCCCTCAGGGGGGAGGGGGCCCCTCAGCCCGGCCTGTGCCCTCTCGCAGTCTGGGACCCCTCAGGAGATAATGACCTGCTGGCTTAGGCCTGCTCCCGGGTGGCAGAGGGCAGGCCCAATCCCTATGTGCAGCCCCTGTTCGGGCTCAGAGCAGGGCCGATTGGGGAGTTGGAGCACCTCCCCCTGTCACGCACAGAGCAGGGCAGATCAGAGGGTTGGGGAGCTCCCCACTGTCACGCACAGAGCAGGGCAGATCAGGGGGTTGGGGTGCCGCCCTCTATCATCTACAGAGCAGGGCCCATCAGGGGGCTGGGGCGCCGCCACTGTCACAGTCAGGGCAGGGCCAATGGGGAGGTTATGGCTCTACCCCATCACACACAGAGCAGGGCCCATGGAGGGGGGGTTGGAGAGCCACCCTCTATCACCCAAAGAGCAGGGCCGATCAGGGGCTTGGGGCGCCACCACTCTCACACTCAGGGCAGGGCCGATGGGGAGGTTATGGCTCTACCCCGTCACACACAGAGCAGGGCCCATGGGGGTGGGGGGGCTTGGGGCGCCGCACCCTGTCACACGCAGAGCAGGGCCAATCAGGGGGTTGGGGAGCTGCACCCTGTCACACACAGAGCCACAGGGTGATCAGGGTGTTGGGGAGCTCCCCCCTATCAGGCACAGAGCAGGGCTGATCAGGGGCGCCTTCCCCTGTCACGAACAGAACAGGGCGGATAGGGAGGTTGTGGCCCCGCCCCCTGTCACACACAGAGCCGCCCAGCCATCAGGGTTTTGGGCGCTGCCCCCTGTCACACTGATCCCGGTGCCGGGAGGCCTCTCGGCTCCGCTGATCCCAGTGCTGGGAGGCCTTGCGGCTCCGCTGATCCCAATGCTGGGAGGCATATTACCCTTTTACTATATAGGATAGAGGCCTGGTGCATGGGTAGGGGCTGGCTGGTTTGCTGTGAAGGGTGTCCTGGATCAGGGTGGGGGTCCCCACTGGGGTGCCTGGCCAGCCTGGGTGAGGGGATGATGGCTGTTTGCAGCTGGTCACACACCATTCAGTGTAGGGGTCCCCACTGAGGTGCCTGGCCATTCTGGGTGAGGGGCTGAGGGCTGTTTTCAGGCTGGCAGGTGACTGAAGCTCCCAACTGCTCCTTTTTTTTCTTTTTTTTTTTTTATTCTGGGCCAGCTTTAGCTCTGGCTGCAGCTCTTAGTCCTCCGCTGCTGAAAGCAAGTATCTGGTTTGTTTGGGTTCTATAATCGAAACACTGTATCAACTCCAGCTCTGCGATCCCAGCGGGCTGAAAGCAGGTTTCTGGGGTTTTGCTTAGCTTCTATATTTGTAACAATGTTTCAAACTGCAAGCTCAGAGGCCGGTAAGGCAGGCGGGGAACGTTGGAGTCCTCTGTCACTGAAGCAAGCAAGCCTCTTGTTAGCTTCCAGCTGCCTGGCTGCCGGCCACCATCTTGGCTGGCAGTTAATTTGCATATCACCCTGATTAGCCAATGGGAAGTGTAGCGGTCGTACGCTAATTACCATGTTTTGTCCCGACCTGCGGGACAACAACGGGGGAACGAAGAGACACCCTAGGAGAATGAGACAAACAAGGGACACGAGAGAATGGAGGCAAGACAAGAATCTGATCAAGCCTCAACATTTTTATTTTACAGCGGCAGAATATATATTGTTCCAGGGATGGGGGTGGGTAGCAAAGCTTACAGTAATAGCCTATCAGTGGCAGCTATTTGCTTATGGTGTGTGACAAGTGGTGTGAGACGGATTCTTAATTGCTGACCAAACCGCAGGACGTACGTGGTTTCTGGTAACTAGGAGTTACTACCAGAAACTTATTGTTCTTAAGATGGCTTTGCCGTGGTCTCTGGTAACTAGGAGTTACTACCAGAAACTTATTGTTCTTAAGATGGGTTTGACTAGGCCAGTTTCTCCAATAGCTCCCAACAATGTTTCTCTTTATTAGATAGGATATAATTATAATATAGTAAAGATAGCATATATATACTGCACATATGTGTATAGAAGTATATATGTATATATAAAGTATATGTATATGAAATATGTATATGTACATATATATATCATCTAATCTAATAATAGACAAGCATGGTAATTGACCATACCTCCGCCACACTTCCCATTGACTAATCAGCAGGATATGCAAATTAACCCAACCAAGATGGCAACTGGCACCCAAGCAGCTGAAGCGAGCAGGAGACTTTCCTGCTGCAAAGATGGAGGAGCCAAGGTTTCCTGCCTGCCGCGGCCCGGCTCTGAGCTCCACTCTAAGCACAAAGTTGCAATTATAGAAGCTAAACAAACCCCAGATACCTGCTTTCAGCAGGCCCTGGCCTCAGAGATGGAGCGGCAACAAAGTTTCAATTATAGAAGGTAAATAAATCCCAGAATAAAAAAGAAAAAGAAAAAAAGGAGAGGCTGGAAGCTTCCGTCGCTGGCTTGGCCAGCCTGAAAACAGCCCTCAGCCCCTCACCCAGACTGGCCATGCACCCCAGTGGGGACCTCCACCCTAAAGGGGGTGCGGGCAGCCTGAAAATAGCCATCAGCCCCTCATCCAGGCTGGCCAGGCACCCCAGTGGGGACCCCCACCCTGAAGGGAGTGTGACCAGCTGCAAACAGCCATCAGCCCCCAACCCAGGCTGGCCCGGCACCCCAGTGGGACCCCCACCCTGATCTGAGACACCCTTCAGAGCAAACCAGCTGGCTCCCACCCATGCACCAGGCGTCTATCCTATATAGTAAAAGGGTAATATGCAAACTTACCCTAACAGCAGAAAGACTGGGAATAACTGGTCACTATGACACACACTGACTACCAGGGGGCAGACGCTCAATGCAGGAGTGGCCTCTGGTGGTCAGTGCGCTCCCACATGGGGGAGCTCTGCTTAGCCACAAGCCAGGCTAATGGCTGCCAGTACAGCGGTGGTGGTGGTGGGAGCCTCTCCTGCCTCCTCAGCAGCGCTAAGGATGTCTGACTGCAGCTTAGGTCTGCTCCCCGCTGGCAAGTGGACTTCCCCTGAGGGGTGCTGGGCTGCCAGAGGGATTTTTAATTGCCAGCTTAGGCCCAATCCCCCAAGAAGCAGACCTAAGCCAGCAGGTGGTCATCCCCCGAGGGGTCCCAGGCTGCGAGAGGGCACAGGCCAGGCTGAGGGACCCCCCACCCTTGAGTGCACAAATTTTTGTGCACCTGGTCTCTGGTATATAATAAAAGACTGATATGCAAATTGACTGAACAGTGGAACAACTGGTCCCTATGATGCACGCTGACCACCAGGGGACAGATGCTCAACTCAGGCACTACCCCCTGGTGGTCAGTGCGCTTCCACAGGGGGAGTGCTGCTCAGCCAGAAGCCCAGATCCTGGCTGGGGAGTGTGGCAATGGTGGTGGGAGCCGCTCCCGCCTCTGCGGCAGCATTGTGGAGCAGCGAGCAGGCGAGCGGGCATCCTCCAAGGGCTCCTGAACTGGGAGACGGTGCAGGCTGGGCTGAGGGAACCACGCACATTAGAGGCCAGGTGCATAAAATTTGTGCACTGGCGGGGGGGGGAGTCCCTCAGCCCAGCCTGCACCCTCTCCAATCACGAACCCATTGGGGATGTCTGACCACCAGTTTAGGCCTGATCCCTGTGGGGATGATTTGCACCTGTGGAATCAGGCCTAAACTGGCGGCCAGACACCCCTCTCACAATCTGGGACCACTGGCTCCTAACCACTCACCTGCCCGCCTGCCTGATTGCCCCTAATCCCTCTGCCTGCCTGCCTGATCACCCCTAACCTTTCTGCCTGTCTTACTGATCTTTCAAGATCAGACACACATTGGTCTTCAGACATTTTCTGTCAATAACGCTGGCTTCTTTCAGCTGCAGAGCTACGTTGTATCAGTAGTTTCTCTTTAGACATAGTCCCACCTCCCTGCTGTCACGATCTGAGATGCAGATGAATGAGAGTCCTATCTGTCAGGCCGCTGAGAGCTGTCTGACCAATGGCTGATTCTGGCTGATTCTGTGGGGGTGGGACTTCCTCCTTCCAGTTGTCAGAGTCTCCAGGACACAAGTGTTCTGCGTCCAGCCTGGCCAGAGGCCCTCCTCCGCACCTGGCAGTGGAAAGGCCACTCCCCCACACCATTCCGCACTCACTGACCAGATGCCTTCCGTTGCTGGGGTGGAATGCTTGCCTTGTCGCTGTGGCAATGAAGCAAGCATTCTGCCAGGCTGCTCACGCTGCCAGCTCTCAGTGGCCACCCCCCCCCCCAGACTGGAGGACTCCAGCAGGGCTGAGAGGACTGGGCGCCACCATCTTTGTGATGGAGTGATGGTCAATTTGCATATTACCCTTTTACTAGATAGGATATATATATGTATATGTATATATATATATGTATGTATATATGTATATGTGTATATATATATATGTATATATGTATAGGTATATATATATATATAAATAATGTGGTGCAATGTACTAAGTTAAATTGGATGTTATTACCAACTCTGTTGCTAAAGGCTGTATGGCCTTTTGAAAGTCAGTTAACTACTCTGAGCTGCAGAGTTATCAGCTTTAAAGTGTAGTTGGTTTACAGGGTCGTTTCTAGTCATAGGTTCTATAAGACTTGGAGTATGTGGCCTGACCCCTGCCACTGAGACATTTGCTTTCTCACTGGGGAAGCAAAGCAAATAATAAAAACTCTTATAAAGTGGTAGCACACAATTAAGTGATGCCTAAAAGAGCAAAATTGGTAGTACTTCGTAGATATTTTAAAAACTGGACTTAACCTCCTTTGAACAATAAACTTGAAGAGGAGAAGGCATTCTTAGCAAAACAGAGGAATGGAATCGGGCATAAGCATGTCATCTTGAAAGAACTGTGTCAGGGCCGGGTTGGCTAAAGCAGTTTATGCTGGGAAGATGTTAGAAAATGAGGGCTTTTGGTTTGTTTGTGTGATATTTTTTCTTTTAAAAACTTTATTTCAACATAACTGTGCTTACAGAAATACACTCATGTTGGTTAATATAATGCAATTTAAATTTAACTTATTTTACATGATTTGCACCAAAAACTTGGTACATGGATTAAGCATTTTAAAAAAAGACTTGCAATCTGTTTTATTTTTTATCTATTACAAATGTATATAAAAGATCCTCCAATTGCTGCTCAAGCAGGCAGCAAGAACCTTGAGAAATTAATCTTTGATTTGTTTCTGAAAATTAACACATATTACACTGTTAACATTTATAAAATTGCTACAACAAAGCAGTGTTGCAATGTTTCAATGCCAGTTTACAAAGTTCAATAACTAATGGATGCTAAAAAAAAAGTAGGGAGAGTCTATGTATACATGTGAAGCTATAAATGCTTTTTTATTTAGTTAATATTGCATATATGGGAATTACAAATCTATACAAACCAAGATTCAGATAATTTCCCGAATCTGAATTAACACTGCCAGCTAAGTTTATCTGCTGAGGTGAAGAAGGAAACTTCATATGCTAGCTATTTTTCTGATTTATGCAGAAAAATAATATTTCTTCCCCAGCTTTTCAGTTCAGAACTGATATTTATACTATAGGCAACGTAGTCCCTTCCATTTGTCAACATTCATGGAGTGACATGTGGTGAGATCTACTTGGTTTTAAATACTTATTAGCACTCATATACAAAATAGTCTCCAAAGTTAGCCTACAGGACTTTAGAAGTGATTCTAAAACATCACTTCCTTCTTGGAAGACTCGTGAAAACATCCAGCCATAGTTATAAGAAACCTTGTAAAAACATGTTGTCCTGCCCAGCCTCTGTGGCTCGACCTATGAACCAGTAGGTCAAGGTTTGATTCCTGGTCAGGGCACATGCCCAGGTTGTGGGCTTGATCCCCAGTGTGGGGCATATAGGAAGTGTCGTCCAATCAATGATTCTCCCTCATCAGTGATGTTTCTCTCTGTCTCTCGCCCTTCCCCTCTGAAATCAATAAAAATACGTTTTTTAAAAAATGTTACCCCTTGTGAATTATACTTCAATTAAAAAAAAAAAAGTGCCCCAAAGAAGCACCTCTGAAAAGAGGAAAAAGATATAACTTAAAATATCTTGAAAACAATAGATTTGAAAAATAGTTAAGATATACATTTTCATAAGACTACCTATGATTGGGCTTATAATGTATTCTAGAATTTCAAGCTTATCTCTAGTCACTAACCATCAATTTTCAAATAACAAGTTCACTTTTTATTCCTTTATAAAAAGGGAAAATTCTAGCTTAAATTCTATCTGGTGGAGGGTAAACTGAGACAACAAAAAGATTTAAACATTTCATTGGTATGGTAGGGCCTGACTTTGGCCAGATAAAAGATTAAGCAGAGAAATTAGGTTTATTTCATAGGCGATAAGGAACTAGTGAAAAGTTGTTTAAGAAGGAAATGGTATGATGAAAGCACAATAGTCTGGCACTACCATAGAGAATATAAATGTGGAGGAGGAAAGAAAGCGAGGAAGGAAATGGAATTGGAAAAGACATTAACATTTTTTAAACTGAGGATCTGCTGAATGTAAAACGTCATATTTTATGCTGCAGGCGTTAATACACTGTCTTGGTAGGAGAAATCAGCATATGCCGTAGACACCCTAAATTTGAAATAACGAGTTCCAATAAAATGAGGGCCAGGATAGGGAAAATGTAAGAAGTTTGTGAACTGACTTTAAAAAATGATTTGGTGTTTTATTGGATATGAAGAAAGAGCAATAAAATATAATGTGGGTATATGAAATTGGGATTGGTAGAATGGTAGTGGTAATAAAGATGAAAAGGAAATTGAAAAAAGAAAACATTTTGGGAAAGAAGGTAATGAATCAATTTTATAAAATAGCCTGTGAAAGGCAGTATTTTAGGAAAAGAAGAAAAGGACATTTTATATCAGTGACCCAAGAATCTGGTGTTAAATATTTAATTTACATCTAGTTATATTTTTGTCCCAATTAGATTCTGTGAAAGGATCTGAGGTGTTTATCTAAGACGTCCCTTGAGATAAACTTTAACTGTGCAGGTGTAGGGCATTCAAGTAGTTGCTAGTGAAGAGGCTACTCTATGAAAGCAGGGCCAAGGGAAGGCCTAGGACCGAAAAGACCAGAGCTTTTATTTTAATTTTGAGCATACGCAAAATAATTCAATTAACTCCCGGAGGAATTACACCCCATGAAACATAGACAGTTCCAAATCACACAGCACTTTATTATTCACAAAAGTTCCTGATGCTGCGGGTGCAGGCTTACTGGGGGATCCCGGTGGTGCTGTCCTCTGGGGTCCGGCAGCTGGGCTGGTCCGGTCCAGAGGCAGGGGCCAGTGTTCCTCACCCAAGAGCTCGGTCACCTCTCAATCGAGAGGTACTGGCCATTCTTCTGTCGTCTGGCAGAGAGAGGAGCATGGAGCAGCATCGATTGCCGGACTGACAAGAGGACGTGCCTTTGTGGCTGTCTCAACAGGCGAGCACTTGGCTGGTCAGGATACCCATTTTTAAAGCCTGTACGGCACCCGTAGAAGTTCAGGTGGCTATCAGTGAATTACGTCAATGCCCATATGTTAATTTCAAACAGGGCGAGGGGCTACATGTGGTTATCTAGGGAGACTACATCACTCACACAAATGGTTATCTTAGCAAGTCACTCCAAGTCAGTAACTGAAGTTCAGATCCTTATCTATGGGGTATACACGCTTCAGAGCAGTGGGGAATGTGTCCTTAATGTCACACTTTAAGTTTTAAGGAAAGTTAACTCAAACATTTTAAAATCTTCTTAACATTTTTTAGACATTTTTAAACATTTCTATATATTACGACAATAATTTTGTACACTAGGAGAGATTATTTTATTTCTAAACTTAGCTAATACTCCCTAATAAGTTTCTAATAATGTTTACACACACACATAACACTCTCTCACACACACACATTGGTTAATGCCAATATCCAAGTCATGAAAAAAGGACAATTATTCTTGCATAGATTGCTAATTATAAGTACTTACTAAGCTGTTACATACCCAGGGCCACTACTACAGCCTAAGATTATCTTCAACATAAATACAGGTTCTGTTGGGGGAAATACAGTTGTAGGAGGAGGAAAACAAGAATGACAAAGTTAAGAAGAAATCTAGCTCCTGTGTTTAGTTCTCACTAATAGAATTGTCAACATAAGAAACATTCAAACCTATAGAGAATTTTTGTGAGTTTATTTGAGCTAAACTGTCGACAATTGCTGGGAAGCAAAATCTCAAGGAATTGAGAAAATGCTCCAGAGGATGACAGTTTTGCACCTTATTTTATACATTACAATAGAAAGAGGAGATGGGTGTGTTACATGAAATCCATTGGTGATAGGCTCAGGAGGTGGGAGAAAGCAAAGGGGGTGGGGAGAACCTCTGGGTTTGGATACAATGTAAAATGATAGACACATACTTCTTTTACTAGGTGGGTATAGGACAGTTAACAGTCAACAATTAACTCACTAACAATGAGGGCATTTGTGGTCTCTGCAGAGCTGTGCCTGTGCTTTGAGGCTGGGGTGGCCAACCCGTGGTCCGTGGGCCACTGGTGGTATGTGAGTTCTGAAAGGTTGGTGACTGCTGCTTTGAGGGGTCTGGAAAAAGGAAAATTAATTTGAAATACCAAAGATATCTTACTGTAGATGCAAAAAGACAATAAACAGGCTCAGCTAGGGTAAAGACTCACCCTTGTCAGGGAACATGCCAGCCTAGGACATGACTACCCACCATAAACTGCTTTTAGTTGAAAAGTTTTAATTTCAAACCATCCTTTGTGGCTATTTTAGGTCTCTGAGTTTGTTAGTCGACCACACAGGCCTCCCCAGGATTCATATGTGGCCCCTTTTGGTCTACAGCAGCAGTTCTCAACCTGTGGGTCGCGACCCCTTTGGTGGTCAAACAACCCTTTCACAGGGGTCGCCTAAGACCATCCTGCATATCAGATATTTACATTACGATTCATAACAGCAGCAACATTACAGTTATGAAGTAGCAACAAAAATTTTATGGTTGGGTCACAACATGAGGAACTGTATTTAAAGGGCCAGAAGGTTGAGGACCACTGGTCTACAGAGTCATCTTCAATACTGTTCTCTCTTGATCTTGAAGCCTCAAATAATTAAATTCACATTTTATCGACTCCAATGGAATGGAACTAGCAATATTTTACACCAAGTTCTGAAGTTACCAAAATGTTTCATAACTAGAATTTATATGCAGACATTTCTACCTAGATCCCAGTTCTTGCCTGCATGAAAAAATGATACTCAGAGAGGACAGTGTGTACAATTAAGCAACATTGAGTACGCTTCTCTTTAGAACGCCTACCTGCATCCCACATGTCTCTCAGTTGTTATAGGCAGCATCTTTAACAGTCATGGTGTTCTTGGGAATCTAATTGTCGTTTGGCTTATTGTTTGTAAAGAGTTGGGCAGCATCATGGGCAAGGGCCTACAACATACCCTGGATAGGGAATAAGGAGACCGGCTTACCAGATGCAGGATTCCATGGAAACAGTCAAAGTGAAAGAAGGGACTGTGGGACTCCTGAGAGAATACTGCCAGGAGTGATGAGGAAAACAGGCTGTAGGTAGGCTAGTCTCAGCTGAAGCTCTCAGGGCCAGAGTAAACAGTGCCTCCAGGACAAGGGCTGACCATTCCCCTCCCTTTTCACGTCACAAAATAATGAAAATGCTTCTCACTGGCTAGAGAAAGAAGCCATCACAGAAGATCTAATGGTCAATGAGGAGGCCATCCTGATAGTGACAGCAGAGAGAACAGAGCTCAGTGCTTCTGCGTTTGCTTCAGGGAACCATCGGCCAAAGATACGGACTGCAGGAGGGGTTAGCGCTGGTCTGACAGTGGCCTCTGGGTAGTGCCACGCAGGATATCATCAAGATTCATGAGGAGATGAATGGGACAGTAGGAGAAAACGAAGCAGAGAAATCAGAGGAAAACTGCTGAAGTCAATGATCTATGGTAGTGGTTCTCAACCTTCCTAATACCACGACCCTTTAATACAGTTCCTCATGTTGTGATGACCCCCAACCATAAAATTATTTTCGTTGCTACTTCATAACTGTAATTTTGCTACTGTAAACAATATGTAATTATATATGTGTTTTCCGATGGTCTTAGGCGACCCCTGTGAAAGGGTCGTTTGACCCCCAAAGGGGTCGTGACGCACAGGTTGAGAACCGCTGATATGAGAACACAGTCTGCTTTTTGTATTTACAGAAAGTCCTAACAGGAGAACTGAGGCTCTGCCCTGGGCAAATGGGTGACTATTGATTAAGTGTTTCTAGGAATAATCTGTTGAAGTGACTTACCCCTGTGTGGGGGCTGATCTAATGCTTCACATTTTTTTGCTCTTCCTGCTCAAACACTTACGTCCATATTGCATGCTTAATTCCCTCTGACCATATCCAGAAACCCAACTGCCATGGATGTTTCCATGCCTAAAAACAGTCACACGCTCAGAAAACCCGTCTTTGCTTTTCATTAACTAGAGTCATAGCATGTTACAATTTGGTTGGGAGTTATAGTAGTGTGACTATAAAATAATTAAATTGGGTTTATTAAACCGCATAAGGACATTAATTGTATTCATTTTGATTCATGGCATATAGTTAGTGGGCTTTTTCTGGGTTAGTCTGATACTCACAATATCAGTCTGTTTAATGTCAGTCATCATTCACATGTGTCTTATATGTACATTTCTACTGTATGAAGATACTTTTGACCCAAACTTAAGTTCCTCTGTCAGGATGGTAAGTTACAAATGGACATTATTTTGTACAGTTTTCATATTGAATAAAAATGCTCAGGTTAAATCAATGAAACACTAATAGTTGTGGTAAAAATTGCATTTAAATGGCGTGGTGAAATGCAATCTTCAAGATATGTTTAAGGGATGCCTATTTCCTATTATTTGTATTAATTGCTTGTTTCTGAAAAACTAAATTTCTTTAGTAATTGTTGTAGCTATTTGGTAGATGTAGATCTCATTGTGTAAAGCTGAATTTTCAGGCTATATGACTAAGATTGGGAGGGTAAATAAATATAATAATATTAATAATAATATTAATAATAAATAATAATAAATAAATATGATTCATATTATTTCTTTTTTAAAAAATATATTTTATTGATTTTTTTTTTTTACAGCAAGGAAGGGAGAGGGATAGAGAGTTAGAAACACCAATGAGAGAGGAACATTGATATGCCGCCTCCTGCACACTCCCCACCGGGGATGTGCCTGCAAACAAGGTACATGCCCCTGACTGGAATTGAACCCGGGACCTTCGGTCCACAGGCCGACGCTCTATCCACTGAGCCAAACCAGTCAGGGCCATATGATTTCTTATTCCCTTTTTGAACTGCTTCTGAGAGGGGTAGGAATAGAATGTTGGGGAACCAGCTAGAATTGTAAGAAATATTAATCACACTCTGTTAGCTGTGATTTTTTATTCTGATTAAAGAAGGCACATTCTAACCTGGTTGACAGCTGCACTCAGGACCTGGGAGCTCACCTGGAAGTTCAGCCCTTCCTCTCCATTTGGAGCTGCCATTATCATGGAAAGATTAGCATAGCAACTCTGCTGTAGAAACCAGAATCACCAGTCCTTGCATATCACTAAGCCCTTTCAAAATCCCCAGCCCTTTTGCATACCTGCAGGCCTTTGCAAATCTCTAGCTTGCTTACCTACTAACTGCCCATTTGGCATACCCTTTGGCTATTTCCCCATGTACTCCTTTGTACTTCTACCAATATACTAGTAAGCAGCCAGCTTATGGTGGGTGCAGAGCAGATTTTTGTGAATGACCGTTGCTCTCCCATACTGCGGGCAGTACTGAAATAAACATTCACATATGATTCAACCCTGTTTCTGCTTAATTGGCTCAAGTAGTGACAGGCAGCATGAGGGACAAACGTTGTTTGTCCAGTTTACGCTTCCTTTCCTACAAGCAAGAGATCGTAGCCAAGATTTACTCTTCTTTCTCCAACTGCGGTAGCAGATAGAAGTATGTCTAAAAACAAAACAGAAACTAATACCTTGAGGTGAAAAGAGACTCGTTTTATAAATATATACACACACACACACACACAGAAAAAATAAATAAATACAGAAACATGCATGGGCTTTTTCAAACAACATAAACTCTCTAATTAGAGTCATTTTAGTTGCAAGGAGAGATCTCTGCAGCTAACTCCAGCAAAAAGTGAGGGGAAGTATATCTATCTATATATATATATATAAAGCCAGTGACTGGAATGCTGTAACGACCAGTTGCGATGATGCCACTGCGGCCAGCTAACCCGCCCATGGGGCGTGGGGCCAGCTGGCCAACCTCTCGTGACCCCTCCCCACAGCCGGTCCCACCCCTGACTGGCTTCTCCCACCCCAATCAGCCTGCAGCCCCTACCTCTGACCGGCCCCACCCCTGATCACCCCCCCCCCCCAAGCCAATAGGGGGCAGGGCTGGCTGGCTGGCCCCTGATTGGCACCCCCTTTGGGGAGTGGGGCCAGCCGGCCCACTGCCCACAGTCCCTCCCCACCACTGGCCCCAACCCAGATCAGCCCCCACCACCATGGTTGGCTCATGGTCCCTCCCCCAAGCCAGCTCTGCCCTTCTACCCCAATCAGGGGCAGGGCCCGCCAGCCAATCGCCTGTGGCCCAGCCCTTATTGGACTGATTTGGGCAGGCCTGTCAGCCAACCTCCCACCGTCTCCTCCTCCCGAAAGGCCAGCTGGACCCCACTGGTGAAGAATTTGGGCACTGGGCCTCTAGTTTTCTTATAAAGATATATTAGGCAATTTTATCTAAAGATAGATGGTCTTATGGGAAATAAAACTAAGAAGTAGAAAATCAAGCTTCTCTTGTCATTTCTTAGGCACTACATGGTCTCCCTAATCTCCACAAGTATACTCCTTGCTTGTCTCTTCTTGTTCCTAATTTATTATTCCTAACTAGCCAGTCTTGCTCATGGCTGCATTCGTGTAATATCTATATGTTTGTGGTAGTCCTAGCTTTGCCAAGGCTGAGTCATTCTTGCTAATAAAATAAAATTAGTAAGTTTATATACCTAGTATACTTTATACAGATCTTCTAAGATGTTTTAAGAGATAATACATTTTGGAAATAAAATAGTGCTTTTAATCATTATAGAAGATACTAATGCTATTATTTGAAAACTAGCCAATAATATTTGCTTGTATTTTCCAATTTTGAAATATTTGCTATAGGCCAAAAGTTTTGTAAATACTACTAAACAGTATTTTCAAAGTAGTAAGCATTTTAACTATAATAAGGAGTCAAGAGTATGAAAAATGTTGGTAATTTATGAATAACCTATGATTTAGTATTTCTCATTTCTTGTTCTGAAATTCCATAATTAGTATCTGTTGGGAATGTAGGAATACATATATTTCAAGTAATGCCTACTAAAAAAAAATTAGAGACAAAACAGGCAGGTTTAGGGAATAATGATGGTCCATAGGAGAGGAATGCATAGATGGGGGTTTGGAGATGCCAAAATGCTTATCTTACAGAGGATAGATAAATAACACAGGATAAGGAGTGTGTGTGTGGCGGGGGGCGGGGGGTGGTGGTGGCATACATTCACAGAGGATAAAGAAAAGTCACAAGATATCGGGAAGAAGGAAACATATTTTCACAGAGGATAGAGGAATGCTTCAAGATAAAGCGAGAGTGGGGCACCACGTGAGCTTTGAGCTTTGAAACTGACACTGTGTAGCAGAATGACCAATGAGGAATGCAAGGATCCTAAGTCAAGGAAAGGTCCAATTAGAAAGGGTCAGGTTCTAACAAAGAACTACAGCATGTATAAACTGAGACAACGGAACACCAGACAGATTATAGACTTTTGGATTTAGATTTTTTTCCCGAGAGAGAGAGAGAGAGAGAGAGAGAGAGAGAGAGAGAGAGAGAGAGCAGGCTTTTCCCCCATTTGGGGACCCCTCCCCAGGGGGTCCCCTTTGGTGACAACCCTGCCCAGAAGGAGTTTCTATATTCTTCCAATAAACTTCCACATTTTTATTAAAGAAATCTATTAGTCTATGAATTCATTCTTCATCTTTGTTGGACAAGGACCCACTAGAAGAAATCTGCACCCTAAACCCCACATTTCATATATGCTGCCCAACCTTGTCATCTTTTCATGCTGATCTCATGTTTCACTACCATATTTTTCTTGCCTCAAGGTGACTTTTCTCCCATTTTCACAAACAATATTAATTATTCATTTCTGTCACCTCTGCCCTCACTTCTCATCCATACCTACTTTTCTGTTTGCCAATTGGTAGCTATTTTTATGGTCATTATCACTGATTTGTTTCACAAGACACTACCTTTTTTTCAGAGGTAAGGAGAAAAGACCTCATTCTCTCCTGGGGGTAAATTTGCTTACAGGACTTTTAGAAATTCTCAGTTATTAAACTATTTGACAGTTTCCTTGAACTGCCAAGACTGCACTGCTTTGTGTTATATAAGCCAGTTTCTTTTTGTCGCTGTCACAGATGGGCTGTCGCAGACACTGGGAACTTGCTTTGTGAACAAATGTGTCCAGTTATTTTTTCTCTGGTAAAGTTCAATGGTCTTTTATGCCAATAGGGCTTCCCTCGAGAGGAACATCAGCTCTGTAGACATGTCCTAAAAATGCCATATTTCATAGCTCTCTCTTTTGTGTGTGTGTGTGTGTGTGTGTGTGTGTGTGTGTGTGTGTCCTTTATGGAACTCTCTCTCATTTATATTGGAAAACGATGAGCAATCTTTTTGTACTAAGGGCAGAAATGTTAAAAATAAAAGTGTTTACAACTCAATTTTCATTTAAATCAAGAGTATTATTGAATCTCTTGAAAAATAAAGCTGAACAATTGTTAAATAAATAAATCCAACCATGCATGTTTGTGTGCATTATCTCATTTCATTCTTGGGAGAAAAAAAAAACAAACCACACACAAAAACCAAAAACAGGAGGTGGCACCATTATAATTCCCAATTTTCAGATATTGAAACTGAAGCTCAGAGAGTTAAAATAACTGTTCAAATTCATACAACAGGTTACTAGCAATGAATGGGCTCTAATTAATTTATTCAATGCAATCTAAGACTTAATGACTTAACTATAAGAATATACCAGCTTTAATGGCAGAGCAGTAAATAAGATGGACCCTCTGATCCCATATAATCTTAGCTGCTATTTTTCCTGTTGCTTTTTGGTTTGTGTTGAGTAGCAGTGATCAAACTACATGATTTGGGAGAACACCAATCGGGCTGATTGCAGCCACTTTCTGGTTCTCTGGACCAGTACATGATGCTCAAGGGCATCTTGGAGCCTGAAGGCCAGCCTCATGCATGTGAGGGCTGCACCACTGTCAGCCAACTTCTGCTGAACACCATCACTGTGGTCGCATTTGTTAGGAGAAATGTGCCAGATCCTTAATGTCTTAATTGTCTTTGTTCTAGGCCTCATGTGTTTTCTCTGGTAGTTGTTTTATTATTGATGGGTAGCTGATTTGTATATTTTCCCATTTGATTTTTTTTTTTATGTATTTGTTCATGTAGGCTGTGTTTGAATCTTTATCAAAGCCAGATTCAAAGCTATGGGGCTTTAATGAGGCTCACAGCCTAATGTTATTCATTACTTCATAGATGTTGGTATTTTACTGCGTACCCTCTTTAAATAGAAAATCAACTGGTATCTTTGTTCAAATCATCTCCTGATTTATATTCTATGGCAAAGATATTTTCTGTGGTTTACAATGTATGTATGACAGATGCTTGATGAATTCAGGCAAAATAATATTTAACAATTGAATTATCTCATTAGAATGAAATACCACGATGTTTTATATTAGTGTTTTCTATTTTTGTTAGTTATGTATACATTTAAAAGTAAAATATAACTATATAAACAATGGCTGCTTTGTGTGTGTGTGTTTGTCTGTGTGCATCATAAATTGTCTTTTCTGTTTTTTTGTTGAATTAGTGAATTCCACATACACAATTATGCTTGCAAATTAAAGGGTAGCTTTTCCCAACCAGATTATGGAACAACTTATTTTCATTATCCCCATACTGCATTGCCCATAGAAAGGTGAAGTAAATGTATTTTAATTCTATTTTTTTTAGAAGTAACTTAATATGAAGGGTAATAAAAGATGCCAAGGGACTAAGGGTTCTTCTTAGAAACTGTTTCTGAGGGCTTGGAATATGTGTAGAGTTCTACAAGTCATAAAATAATAGGTAGGTTACACATGAACAAAGTGAAATGTTTATATTAGTTCTAGTTTCAGGGAGTTTTATGTCTATCCTTCAAAGACTAATCATCTAATAGAAATATGCTTTTTTCATCACTAAAATACAGACTTGAAGACACTCTTGAGCCCATTTTATGAAATAATGAACCTTTTAATATGAGGTTGACAGACATGCTTTAAAGGATTTAGAAACCGAATTTACTCTGCAAGCAGGGTTTATTCATTCCTAGCATAAATTGAAGAGATAAACTGGGGCTGCTAAAATGAATTTTGTCAATGATTTAAATTTAAAAATCCAACTGTTCATGTCCCTATATTGTCTTCCTCAAATTTTATAATCTTCCTTTTTTACTGTCTTGTATTTATCTCTTTCATTTCCACTATTTGTATGAATCCTCCTCAAAAAATACATTAAAAACAAACAAAAAATAAAGAAATAAGCAAAACTCATATCCCTGTTGACTTATCTCATGTTTGAATTCTGGATGATCGACTACATATTTTGTTAAGGTAAATGCAAAACAAAAGAAATCTTGACTGGGGAATGGAAAACTGGTTGGGTTTCATTTCTTCAACCAATTAGCTATGTGATTGGGCAGAATCCTTCATATTTTGGGGTCTTGTTTTCATCACAGTTAAGTGTACAAAACTCCTAATAATCTATCATTCTGCAACTCAAGAAATCTCAGTCCTCTTGGGTCTCTATTTCCACAGAAACAAAATGTAGGTAGGGACCTATATTGTCGAGGAACATAGGCGATGGGACAACTTAAAGAAGGGATTACATACAATATTTGCACAAAGGACACCAAGAAAAAATGATAATGTATCCTGAAGCTAACTCCAATTTGAAGTCATTGACACATTACTTAGACTTGACTTGGTAAAGAGAAGGAGCAGTTACCAGAACCTGTGAAGAATGGAAGCTATAAGGAAGGGTTGCCCAACAGGAGCTACGGACTTCAGCAGAAGGATATAGATATGGCCTACTGAAGCTTAGCAGTGATAGAGTCTGGGGAACACATCCCTGCCCTCTCTCTCCTTCTCTGGTGCTTTCCAATGGTGAAACCTAACAAAGAATTAGAAGACAAAGGATTTCAGTTGATACAGTACATTTGGGTCAATTTTCTAAGGCAAACAGCAGGGCAGAGAAGGGTGAAAAATAGATCTGGACTAAGGATGAAGAACATTCAGCTCAGAGTTATCCTACTGAAAGATGGAAAGGGAAGCTGGATTCAGTGATGACTAAAAAATACTTTCTGGCAAATCCTCCTTTTCTGGATTTTAGCTGCCAAGTCTTAACATCTGGAAACTTTCACAGGAGACTTACATGTGACTGAGATAGGTTGGTCTTATATAATGGAGAGGGTGGTGAAAGGAGGGGAAATCTTTTCATAATATTTCCTTTTATATATAATCCACCATTTCTCACTCAGAAAGATGGAATACTTTGAAGATTGCTATTATAATTGACACATTTCATTTTTCTCTTATAATGAAGTGGATATAAAATGATCAGAACAGGGTCATTTTGTAATGAAGAAACAATTCCATGGGACATACTTTCCCATCTGTAATTATTTTACAAGTATCTGTTTTACATAAAAAACAACACAGTTGTGAGGCATGCAATACTGTGATAATGGCCAGCTATTATTTCCAGCAAAGCAGATGCCAACAAAGCACGGTAAGTAAAACCAAATTGGGCTTACAATGAACATTGAAACAGGACTATCTACTTTTGAAACAAAGGAGAAGATTGTATAAAATAAATGAATAAATATGCACATAGTTAACCAAAATTTATACCAGAAAGCTAATTCTCCAGAAATTTTCTTTATTTCTATGTGTTTAAATCTGCTGCCTTATCTAGAAAATGCTGTTATTTTAAATATAGATGGTTCAGAAGATCTTTTATGGTAAGGTTTCCAATATACACAAAATTGAGTGTACATTTGTAATGCTGGTTGAGTTGCAAGAAGATGCCTTAACTGACTTTTGGGAGCAGCGATATGTGGTTTCAAATCAAGTGGGTGAGCAAAATAAAGATTGGAAGAAATTGATTTTTTCTTGCACTTCTTTATTTCGTAGGCTTCAACTTTCATTGCTTTGCTGCCAAACTTACTCTAGCTAAAACTCATCTGATCGCTAAAACAACCTTCCTTTATGTCATGAACTGATCAGGGATTGAAATTTGGTTAACCCTCTGCTGAACTAGAGTGATTAGAAAGCACTGCAAGTAGCATTCAGTGGGGTATAGGAATTCTATTAAGGTTCAGAGGATACAAATCCTCCCAAATCGCAGTGATAAATGCAATGAACTTTATTTTACACTCAGCAACCATTTGATTCATGTGATTGGCAGATAAAGTTCAGTTATTCCTAATATACTGCTAAAATTTTAATTAAATGGGTCATATCAAATGTATTTACATATTTTCATCTTCTACTCTCTTCTTGGGTTGCATAAAAATATATTTCTCATTTAAAAATCACTTTTTAATCCTTTTTAACAATATCCCCTGTGGTTATATGACACGATCTTAATATTTAATAGTAAAGAAGGAAGCAGTTTACACATTTGTCATGTTATAGCCTGTCCTGTCCTTAGACTTTCATGCATTTATTCATGTGACAGAATTACTAGCTACAGCTCTTGCCACATAAAGTGCAATTTCTTTAAAACACTTGCTTGACCAAACAGTTATGTTTCTAAATGACCTAGAAGATTTTACCTAAAATACAAGAGTGCTTGTTTTTCTATTCAGTCTCTTGTTTTATAACGTCTGCATTTTTAATCTTGATATACTCTTCACCTATTACACATATTGATCTTACTTCCAAAAGACATTGTGGTAGTTTCCTAAATGTCTTGAAATGTCATAGACAATTTCAATGTACAATTTGTTTTCTATGTTGATCACACATATTTTGATGTGTCTTCCGTCTGGCCTTTCCAACTGATAAAGATTTGAATGCATTAATGACATTTTCCTCTTAATGCTATAGCAATGCTGATTTACATCTAAAAATGTCTTAAGGATTTGAATTTTTTTCCTCTTTAAAACAGCTGACACTAAGCTCTAGGTTTTGCATTTATTGACAGAAACCTAAGAATTTTAGACATCTTCAAAATGTGCTGAGCTCTTTAAAATCTTCAGTCAGAAGACCAAACCTGGCAATGATTCAGTGTGGTAATTCTCATGGTCTTGGCTGATAATGATTATAATATAATACAGAAGCATCTACGTTCTTTCTTTTTAAATTAAGCTGCCCTGTGTGGGCTGATAGATGCATATATTCTAGGAATAGCTTCTCAGAGAGGGATAAGGTTTCACACAGTACTGCCAGTAGGTTGAGAAAAGGTAATCCTCTGACACGTTTGGATTCACTTCTCTGACCACACTGACTCCATCATGTAGGAGTTGAGTATAGTCTCAGAGCGTCAGCTTCTGATTGGCAATATTTCAAAGCTAAACTCTGTCCACTGAGGCTTAAACTGCAGGAGAAGGTCCATTTTCTCGAGCGCTTGTCATGGCAAATCAGCTCACTATTCGTCTTCTGAAGATATGATGTAAATTCCAGACTTGCCATTTAGGCATTTGGGATCCTTGACTTGGAGCGAAAAACTAAGTCCTCACATATTGCAGATAATTCATATGAACTGTGGTTATCAGATTAAAAATGGAATTCAGTGAGCACTGAGTTTGGTTGTTGGTGGGCCGAGCTAAAATGTGAACACATTGGGGACTGGAAGGAAGGTAGGCAGTGATGACGCTGAACACATTAGAGGTGGGATTTAAATAATCAGCCTTTTGTATAGTGACTAACATGTGCAATATGGAGCTCTGAAGAAGAATTCTAAACGTCAGTCTGAAGACAAGAGCCAGGATAGCTGCATTCAAATCATTTGAATATAATTTTTAATAAAGATTCCCTGTTTTATTCACCATGTAGGGAATAAGGAGAGAGACTCTTCATTTTAATAAAGATGTAATAACTGGTCTAGAAAGCTGGGAGGCATTTTTGTTAATCATGCTATCCATATACAAGAATAGGACTTGGATTGACAGGGAACACCCTTAACCATTTAAATTGCCAAAGAGTCTCTGTGTCTAAGGAACATGTAATTTTGGACATGAGTAGGAGTATCTTAATAGTTGATTCCACTTCATATCCATGTACTCAAGAAATAAGTTTTATAAATGATATAAAAAATGAAGAAATGTTAAAGTTGTATGTTAGATTCATAACATGTCCATACAGATGCTTCCATCTGCTTTACTTGTAGTTTTAATAACTGCTAGATAAAACGCAGTTTTCTGATTTAAATTATTAAATGTTAACAGGCTGATGATATAAAGGAAATGGAATTCAGGATTTTGTTCACTTATCTCTTAATGGATTATGTGGCTCTGACAGACCATGGCACTTTTTGGTCTCATTGATTCTCTCTTTAAAGATTTCTCTGTTGCCCTAATTCCTAAGCTCTATTGCTTTCTCCATGCAATGACATTTAATGCTACAAGTGAAAAGTTTTTACTTTGTTATAAATGTTCCATTGTTTTCCTGGCTATGTTGTTAGTTAGGTTATTGTATTAAATCTTAATTCTCAAGATAGAAGTTTTTGAATTATTGAAAACTGTTGCTTCTATCTGCTACCCTACTTACCTTTCCTTGCTTGCTCCATTTCTTCCTCTCAATTTTTATCCCCTTTCTCCTTCTACATTTCCTCTTCAAGCAAGGGTGCCTACATGTGTGATTAGGCATCACTGAGTTAATATTTTTCTTTCTATGCAGTTCAACAGTTAGTCCCATTGACCTCTTTAGCAGAGGGTTATATATGCAGAGTGAGATCAAAAGCTAAGATCAGAACATTGTCCCCAAGTCAATTATTGCCTTAAGTTTGGGGTACTCTGATCCTAAAATTTAATTTGTATATAGTACATACTTATGTTTGACTTTGATTATGATGCAAACTAGGGTAAGAACCAAGGAGGTTCCCAGTGGAGAGAGCATTGTACAGTGAGAATCACTGTAGAGTATTGTTGTTGTAGAATGGGATTCTGTGATAAATTTTATTGAAGAAAAAGTTACTCTTGTAGGTTTCAATGGGTGATGCTATTTGCTACTAGTTCCAGAAATATGCATACTACTGCCTGTGTTAGAACACCAAGTAGCAGTTGAAGATAAAATCCTAGCGCCAACTATATACTAAATGTAAAATCAACCTTTTCAGAATGCTGGAATATTCATAAAATTTAACCAGGACATTAGGTAGTTTTCTCAGAGTTCTTCACAGAATGGTGTCTACAGTGTCATAATTCCAGAATACCTTTTTGGAAATGAACCAATACGTGTTACACAAGCTCACTGTATTTTTCATCTAACAGATTCTCTAAGTGAATATCGTGGGTGAATATTTTGTTGAATGGCTAGAGCTTCTGGAAATTCCAAATTGTCATCTAGCAGTAGAATAAGTATGAATGGGAGAAGCATGCATTTCCTTCTCCCCATTCCAGTAGATACCTAGAAATTAGAGTCCCCTGGTACAGCTGAATGTATAGAAGAAAGAAGGCAGGTGCTGTAGAGTCTCTAATAATGCTCCCAAATGAAGAAACATCTTGTGTTGTTGGCTGTTGGTAAATGAGAATGCTGGGCTCTGAGATTCAATTATTTCTCCATTACCTATACCCCGTTGCATACAGCTAGAGGTTTCTCTTACAAGGAAGAGGAAGAAGCTAAGATTGTGATCTCTGATCTTGGCCTTGCACTGTCCTGTGGGCACTCTTTTTGTCTAATGCAAGATGCAGAGTTGATTGTAAGCTTTCAAAACAAGGTTCTAAACCCGAGTTAATGTTCAAGGAGCAGATATTGATCTTGTATGTGACAAACACACTATGAATTAGCAAGCTGTGGGAACCCTAGAGGTTATATCTGTCATGATTCCAGTTTCAAGTTAGCAATCCAAACTAAAGACACAGCAGAGGGAGCTTGGACAATTGTAACAATGAAAGCGCTCGCTCTTGCTCTCTCTGTCATTCTAGTTTGTATTTCTCCCTCGGCCTTCAAGATAATAGCCCCTGCCTCGGATATGCTAATTAACTAGAGGCATCCTGCTTATGCTTGATCAACCCCTTGCCAGAGGGCTATTTCCAGAAGAGGTGGGGAAATATGCACAAAGTAATGACTGTTTAATCTCCAGAACTGGACTCAGATCGGTGCTGCTGTGGCAGTATGGCAGGGCAACAAGCCACCAGGGACACGGGATTTAGAATGTGTGTGCTCTTCTTTCTCTCCCTAGGATCCCTTCAGGCATGCCTTGCTGCCTAGCTGTCTATGACCCTTCCCCACTTCTTGCTTCCCCCCTCCTTCCTTGCCTTGACATGAAAGATCTCCCATGAGGCACGTGGGGCTTCACCCAAGTGCAAGCTCCTCCGTTTTCCCAAGACAAGGACAGGGTGAAAGAGGTGAGAGGAAGCCATTAGATGCTCTCCAAGTCCCTTTCATTCCAGTGTCTTTCCGGGTGCAGGGCTGGCAAGAGAACTGGGAGAAACACCATCTCCCCACCCTCCCACCCTCCACCGCACCTTGGAATTCCAACTACCAAAGACTGAAGTAAGGCAGGAAAGCTAAGATATGCAACTCCAAAGACTTTCTAAATTTTGAGGTTGGTAGCTGTGGAAGTTGCAGGAGGGGTAACAGCTGAAATTTCTCAAGGTGCACAGCTGGAGAGCTGAGGACTCATGCTCACAAAAGCATGCTACTCAGTTGTGAGGCAAAGGAAGCTTTCTGGAATCTCAGCAATCCTAGATTTCAGACTCCCCTGAAAGGAACAAACTGATCCAGCTCCCAAAACAATGGAAAGCCATGCTGCAGTGAGTCAAATTACAGCTGCCCAGAGATGCAATGAAGTTTGATTCGGCAACCAAGCTAGCAGAGTGGCAGAAAAAGAGTAGGACCGCTTTCCCAAGGTAAATGTTATTTACTGCAG
Organism: Myotis daubentonii; assembly: GCF_963259705.1. NCBI lineage: Eukaryota > Metazoa > Chordata > Mammalia > Chiroptera > Vespertilionidae > Myotis > Myotis daubentonii. Next base: position 20,002,794 of record NC_081849.1, read on the forward strand.
TAGCTACTGTTTCTTTAATTAAAACTTCGGGCATTATAATTAAAGATTATGATGACATAAAAATATAATCAGTTCTCAAGAGAGGAAACAGTCAATAGAAGCAAATACAGACTTGGCCCAGATGTGGAAGTTATCTATCATTACTAAATTATTCATTATTACATTCATATTACTAAGATGAAAATGGAAAAGATGAAAAATATGAAGGAAATAGGAAACTTATCAAGCACCACGTGGAAATTATAAAAGAGTCAAATTGAACGCAAGGATGTCTGATTGAACAAATTGTTACCTGTTCAAGAAATTAAGAGTAAGAAAAATAAAAGTTTTATTTTACTTTTACTTGTCCTTACTTTATATAGATCTGAGTTCCTAACATTATTTTTCTTCTCTCTAAAGAACTCATACAACTTAACAAAAGGAAGACAAACAATCCAATTAAAAAATGGGCAAAGGACCTAAATAGACACTTCTCCAAAGGGGAAATGCGATGGTCAACAGACTTTTGAAAAAATGCTCACTGATCATCAGAGAGATGCAAATCAAAGAACTTTTAACATTTCTTACAAGGCAGGTCTACTAGTAACAAATTTTCTCAGTTTTTGTTTGTCTGATAAAGTCTTTATTTCTCCTTCACTGTTGAAGGATAATTTTGTAGGAATCACAATTCTAGGTTTGTGGGTTTTTCTCAACACTTTAAATATTTTACTCCACTCTCCTCTTGCTTGCATGGTTTCTGAGGAGAAGTTGAAAGTAATCCTTATCTTTGTTCCCTGGTAGAATAAAGTGTTTTATTCCCTCTGTCTTTTTTTCAGGATTATTTATTAATCTTTGATTTTCTATAGTTTGAAAGTCACATGCCTAGGTGTGTTTGTTTGTTTTAGCATTTATGCTGCTTGTTATTCTCCAAACTTCCTGGATCTATGATTTGGTGTCTGACGTGAACTTGTGGAAATTCTTAGTCATTATTGATTCAGATATTCGTTCTCTTTCTCTTTCTTCTCCTGGTAATCCCATTACACACGTGTTACACCTTTTGCAGTTGTCCCACAGTCCTTGGCTATTATACTTTTTCAGTAGATTTTCTCTTTTCTTCTTGGTTTTTGAGGATTCTATGGCTCTATCCTCTAGCTAAGAGACTTTCTTCACCATTTGCAGTCTCCTAATAAGCCAATTAAAGGCATTTAAAAATATATCTTGCAGCATCCTTATTATTATTTTTTATTTCTAGCATTTCTCGTTGGTTCTCTCTTATGATTTCCAAATCTCTGCTTACATTGTCCATCTATTCTTTCATGCTAATTTACCCATTAGCACTCTTAGCATATGAACCATGGTTGTTATAAATTCTCATTCGGATCATTCCAACACACTGCCATCTTTAGTTCTGGTGGTGTCTTTTCAAGGGTGTGTTTTGCCTTTTGGTATGCCTTATAATATTTTTCTTGATAGCCTGAAATGATGTTCTGGCTAAAAGGCAGAGCTGTGTATAGGCCTTCAGTGTGGTGATGAGTGTGGAGGTGGGGGAAGCCTACGATTAGGTCTTTTAGCGAGCATGTGCCTGGAACTGTGAACTTCACAAGTGCTTCTCAGGGCTTTCCCTCCCCCGTTAGGGGTATGGTTAGAGGGGTCAGGTGGGTATTTTCCTCCCCAGGTCAGACAGACACTGATGGTACCCCAGCACCTCAGGCTCTGGGGACCTAGTTTTCCCCGCGGGCAGACTTGTTAAGAACAGAGTGTTCTGGCATATTTCAAAATGCTTACTTTTCTCTCTCCCTGCCAGAAGCACAGGATTTTTGTCTGATATTTACTATGGGAACCTCAGCAAGCTCCTGTGGGTAAATCTTAACAATATTTGGTGGCTGCCCTGATGACTGAGTCCTCTGGGGGTTTTTAATTCTCAGAGTTGTCCACAAATGGGCCTCCAGCAATTTGTCAATTACAGTTCAGGTTTTCCTATGCCCACCACTGGTTTCTGCCTTCATTTCTGCTCAAGGGTTTCTGTTCTGATTAACCATGGCTCCCTGATTTAATCTGTCTGTTTCTCTAATCCTGGGGGCAGTGGTTGCCGTGTGTCTTCCCTTCTCTTATGAATCTAAAAAGAGATGTCGATTTTTTGCAGTCCGTTCAGCTCTTTGCTTGTTGTTAGGCTGAAGTAGCAACTTCCAAGCCCTAATCAAGGGAACAGGGAATAAGAGGTGTATATGTATATATTTTTAGTGGATGTATGCAATCACAATCTATCCAAATGCATATTTAATAGCTGTGCATTTTCATTTAATACCTCAAATACATACATTTGTACACAAAGATGGATACATATATAAACATGTATATGGGTGCAAAGCAAAAGGTGTCATTTCCTTTAAATAAGAAATACTCCCCCATATATTCAAAAATATTTATCTGACAGGATTATCTATAATTTTGAGTATGTACATATTACTAAATTCATAGGTCAGTTATTTATTTCCCATCCTCTGGACCACATTCCCTCACACATGTATTTCTCCATAGACCTCCCGTGCCTATCTCACATGCAGGCACCTTTGCCCACAGGAGTGAGCAGGAACCCTGGCGCTCTCCCAACCACCAGCAGATCTCTCATTGCCAAGCCCTGCCAAGCCCAGGCAACAGAACTATTAAAAACGGATTGTAACATTTGTTCCTCTTTCCACAGGGAGTAGCCATGAGAAGGTACAGCCAGTCTGCATGCATCATTTTTTATAAAGTGACTATTTGTGTTAGTAAGGAAGGCCAGATATTGTTCACATCCTTGTGGGACTGCACAGCATGCAAAGAAAAAAGAAGAAAAGAAAAAAGAAAAAAAAGAAAAGAAAAGAGAAGAAAAGAAGAGAACTGTGTTCTTTTGCTTCCTCCTAAGTTAAAGCTGTTTTCATTTTTGTTTGACCCTGAGAAAGCTCATCATCCCTCATCCATCAAAACCAGAAGCACCACGCTGTGGAGGAAGAGTTCTTTAGTCTTATTAAGTGCTTTTTCTTCTTTTCTTTAAACCCCGAGTTTTCACACCAAAGTATAGTCAATTATCACTGTTCATAGTAGTTATGTTCTATGGTCTAGAAAGTCACCATGAATTTTGAACCCGTGAATATTGAGCCATTGTTTCTAGGGGGCACACAGAGTTCATTTCCTGTGAGCCTCTGGTTACAATATTTTCATTGAATGTTCAGTACATAACGTTGTTTTATGTGTTTCTGTGTAAAGACACCTTATGTGGTATATATTTAATGATATATATGTACATATATATTTGATTTATTAACATTGAACTCACAGCTGATAGCACACAGGCCTGAACAAAGTCTATCTAACACATAATTTCTCCATGAGTCACATTACAGCCGTCTTGCACTGAGGATTGCTGGAGAGCAGTACTTCAGCACTGCACATGGGGACCATTTTGAACCGTGAAATCACACACACACACACCAAAACCACACACACAACCACGGGAAAACTGTGGCACTAAATAGACTGAACAGGATGCTTGTTTTCACTGAAACTTGAAACAAGGGGGTGGAGTGCTCTCCGTTCTGCCTCAGTTGAGAACTGCATGAGGTTCCTCAAGTTTTCCACTGCTCTGCTCTGTGTGTGAGTCCAGGAATGTGAGGAAAGCGTTGGGAGTTTTCATTTTGAGGTTACAAATCCATTTAGTGAGTAGGCTGACTTACCAATATGGAATCCGTGAGTAACGAGGATCAACTAAATCTCGATGGAAACACAGGTAGAACACATATTGTTTCCCCAATTTTCTATGTTTGTGATTTAAGTTCCTGTAGTTTTCTGATAAAAATGAACTATTTGTCAGGATTTACAATCTGCCTTCCCTGTTCCTTCCACTGTGGGAAATGTCTTTTCCACAATCAGTACTAGTAAGTTTGTCAGTTCACTTTTCATATTAGCAAGCATCTACACCAGTGATGGTGAACCTATGACACACGTGTCAAAGGTGACACGCGAACTCATTTTTTTGGTTGATTTTTCTTTGTTAAATGGCATTTAAATATATAAAATAAATATCAAAAATATAAGTCTTTGTTTTACTATGGTTGCAAATATCAAAAAAATTTCTATATGTGACACAGCACCAGAGTTAAGTTAGGGTTTTTCAAAATGCTGACACTCCAAGCTCAAAAGGTTCGCCATCACTGAACTGTGCCAAGTATTCCTCAAAATGAAAAAATACTAAAGCAAGTTATTATGCTTACTACAAATATGTAAAATTTCATTGCACATATGATATAACATTTAATCCTTCTATAGTAAATTGGGGCCAGGGACAAAAAAAAGGGCATAGTCCACTATGAGGCTAGCAGAAAAGGTATTAAAGTTGAATCTTGATGAATAAACTGAACTATGCCCCCACTCCCTTACATACATTGTTTATTTTCTTACATAAGGTGAAATAATCTTTAACTCCTAGGTGATTTAATTTTTTAAATCTTTACTGTTGAAAGTATTACAGATATCCCCTTTTTTCCTCATTGACCCCTTCTAGCCCATTACCGCCCCCGCTCAGCCCCAAGCCTTCACCACACTATTGTCTGTGTCCAGGGTTATGCATACAAGTTCTTTGGTTAATCTCTTCCCACTCACCCTCCTCCCCTCCACTGTCTTCCCTCTGAAACTCAACAGTCTGTTCCATTTTTCTATGTCTCTGGATCTATTTTGTTCATTAGCTTATATGAATTATGCTTTTTAAAAAATAACTAATATCAGAATTTCACAAGAATAGGTTTATTTCAAAAAGAACATTTCTGGAGTTTTCTCTGAAAAAATTTTCTAGCACTTATGTACAAGGCAGTTAAAGTATGCCTATATTTTCTGTTTTTACATTTACTTCCGTGAATTGGACAGGATCATATATGGCCATACAATAGATATGAAACAATGGTCTCAAGCATGTTTCTAGGGCAAAGATGCGGAGACACAACACTCTATGTCAAGTTTAGATAATTTTGAGATAGAATTAGGAGGCTATTTCTATAATACCTGTGGGAGATTATAGTTTACACAAAGGCAGCAGCAACAACATTGATAAGGAGAGGAAAAACTTGAGAATTATTTAAGATATAGGACATAATATCCTAGTGGATGTTGATGGAAAGATTGGAGATAGTTTAGAGAGACTCTCAGAAATATGGCAGGCACATAATATGTGATAATATTATTAATAACAAAAAATATCAAACCAGATCTAATCATTGACATTAATTACATACTTACCATGAATCTAGCACTATAATATGTTATGTCATCTAATTTAATTCTTACAACTCCATGAATTATTTATTATTATTATTTTTTAATAAGACAAATCATATGTATGTAAAGAGATTGGGTAACTTTTGTCAGGTCACAAAGCTAATGATGGGCAGATCCAGCATTTGAATAAGTCAGATTTGAATGGTTAATTTCCTATAAGATAAAGTTTTCAGTTATATATTGTGTATATATGCAGTAGGATAGAAATGCATTTTTTTAGCAAACCTTGCTTTTATAACATTTTGAACACAACAGTTTGTTTTTCTATTATGTTCTGATATGCTCATATATTTTTAAATGACTATCAGGAAAACACTTGGCATTGAAAAAAACTTTAAATATGTTCTTAGTATTAATTCAAAGCATGTTATCTCTTCTCTATAATAATTGTTCAGAAAATAAAAAAGAACTGTCTTTTGGGGGGGAAAAAGGCAGCAATTAATGATAAGACTGAATAGCATTTCTGAGAAAACATAGACTTGGGAATAAACCAGATTTGATTTTTCATTCAGTGAGCTGATAGAATAATCTTTAATTGGATGCTAAAATAATCTAATACATATTTCTACATTTTCCAATTAAAGTTGCACATATAAATATAATCCAAAGGCAAAACCCACATTGACCTTTATATTATTAAAAGTCATGTGCGATATAAAAATTTTGTTCCAAATCTCCTGATTATAACAGTCCAGTGCAAAAACCAATACTGATAATGGGAAAAACTTAACTGTAATTCCAAGGCAAATGTAATTGTTTGTTCTAAAACCAACATCCTAAAACATTTCTATTATGCATTACTTAAATAATGACAATGTGTATTTTCAGTTGTTTTCTTCAGTCCCCAAATGGAAATGTCTGAATTGCTGTTAGTCATTTTGTCAAATTTGGGTCATGAGCTTTACTTAAATGAGAAGTTCTGGTTGGTTTAGGGCAGTGATGGCGAACCTTTTGAGCTCAGCGTGTCAGCATTTTGAAAAACCCTAACTTAACTCTGGTGCTGTGTCACATATAGAATTTTTTTTATATTTGCAACCATAGTAAAACAAAGGCTTATATTTTTGATATTTATTTTATATATTTAAATGCCATTTAACAAAGAAAAATCAACCAAAAAAATGAGTTTGTGTGTCACCTCTGACACGCATGTCAGAGGTTCGCCATCACTGGTTTAGGGCAATCCATCATTTCTTATGAGAAATCAGCTGGAAACTCATCCTTTTCCAGATTTGGAGTGGGAAGAGATGGTGACTATACAAGATTATTGTTGTATTAGGACAGTCAGAACACCATATTCTAGGGACTCTATCATTCTAAATTGAATTCACTATCTTCTCTCCCAATAACCTTCTGCTTTAAACCTAATTTCCTTTAGTGACATCACCATTGTCCTAGTCATTCAGGTAGAAAGTCCCTATAAATTCTTGACATATCTTTTACATTTGATTCCACATCCAAGCAGTTGCCACATCCTGTCTATTCTATCTTAATGATATGTTTTAGTTTCCCATCCTCTTTATCAACAACCAGAGGCCTGGTGCACAACATTTGTGCACTCGGGGCGGGGGGGGGGGGTGTCTCTCAGCATGGCCTGTGCCTTTTCGCAGTCCAGGAGCCCTCAGGGGATGTCTGACTGATGGCTTAGGCCTGATCCCCATGGACATCTGTCAGTCAGACATCCTTAGTGCTGCCATGGAGGCAGGAGAGGCTCCCTCCACTGCTGCTGTGCTCGCCAGCCATCAGCCCGGCTTCTGGCTGAGTAGTGCTCTCCCTGTGGGAGCACACTGACCACCAGGAGGCAGCTCCTGTGTCTGCCCCCTGGTGGTCAGTGTGCATCATAGTGACTTGTCGTTCTGCTGTTTGTTAATTTGCATATTACCCTTTTATTGTATAGGATATTAGTAACTTAAGTAAGCCTGGTATCTCACACTTATAAACATTGCAATCATATCCCAACTGTTTTGTCCATCTAGTGTCTTTCTTTTTCTCACATGCTTTATAGCTTCCCAATTGATCCCTCTGAAATAGAACATTAATTGTGCCATAACAGTGGTTTCCCAAAGTCTTTAGAATAAATTCAAACCCCATAATTTAGCATTCAACATCCTCCAAAATGTGATCAGAATATAACTTTCTGGACATAGTTCCTACCGGTCTCTCATGAACCTAACAATAATCTTCTCTCACTATGGGTCACTATTTCTTCCCAATTTAATTTTCTTAATCTTATTTCCACCACTTAGGTTAACTTGCTCTCTCCACCCTACATGTTGATATTTTATATGTTCTTTAATATTCAACCTGTATGCCATGTGATTATTGAGCATGCTGAAAATAATCAATGGTTATCTTTAATTCACAAACTGCTTTGCTTTTCTTGTAAAGTATATTGAGCATGATCTGTCTTATGGTTTATATCATTGTTGTCTATCACAGAGTATTTTGCTTATTGAACTACTCAATAAATAAAAGGAATGGATTTTTGTATTTCAATAGAAAAGCTCATGGGGAAAGAGAGAAATGTCATAATATAAGCAATGGAGAATCAATGACTAAATCCAGATAACTGCACTATTTTGGCAGTGTGGCTACTGAGACAGGAAAGTCTCACTACACTTCTTAAACTTTAGTTTCTCCATGTATTGCTATGTGTGGTATTTTCCAGATTTCCTTCACAAAGAACCATGATGTCTCAGTAAATACAATAATGAGATTCATTGGAAATTGCTTTACAGTAGAGTGATGACTTATGAAGGGGTAGTGAATCAGTAAGTCAGTAAACTTTAAATTTGTGACAGCTAATAACAAAATAACATTATCTGACCTCTTCATATCATTTATAAAACATTAAAAACCCCTAAACTTTCAATTATATCAAAGAAAAGCATTCCTGTTGGACTTGTACATACTAAAAATATCTTTCTGCTATACTGCACTGAGCTAAATGGGATATAAACCGTCCTATACATGTCATCCTATTATAGACGCCTGTAAAATAATCAGTAAAGGTTAACTTGATCATTACTGACCAATTTGTCTAGTCTAAGCAACTCACAGCTAGTCTAATGGTAGTAACTGATTCTTATTTAACAATAAAAATTATAATTCTATTTATGCATCTTTCATATTATAAAGGTGTGGGAACAAAAATATACTGTAGTGTTTTTAAGTGAAAAATGTACATTGAAGGAAAAACACTCGTTTGGTCCTGCGATTAGATGATTCTATTCAGGTGTGTCATTAGATGTTATAGAGCAGGGGTCCTCAAACTACGGCCTGCGGGCCACATGCAAATACAAATATTGTATTTGTTCCCGTTTTGTTTTTTTACTTCAAAATAAGATATGTGCAGTGTGCATAGGAATTTGTTCATAGTTTTTTTTTAAACTATAGTCCGGCCCTCCATCGGTCTGAGGGACAGTGCACTGGCCCCCTGTTTAAAAAGTTTGAGGACCCCTGTTATAGAGCCTGTTGTTCTGAGACTAAATTTCAAGATTAACCATGAGCTCCAGCCTGAAGGAGGAGAAGCACCTTCTGTCTACTGCTTCCATGTGCCCATCTTTTACCCATGACCTTTAGTCAACTATTATTGCCTTTACTCTCCTCCTCCCTGTTCTTGTGACAACTATTAAAATCCTCAGTATAAATAAAGATTCTTTTTACAATGAAATCAACTTTTTTTTATTTCATTTGCATCAGAAATCCTGATGTATTTGCTTTTTGGCCATATTTTTCATTTGCGAAATTGTAAAATTGAAAAAGTATATTCCTTTTGCTTTTGTTATGAAACAGTCCACAAAAATATATAATTATTTTTTGAAACCATATTAAATGTACAGAAAATTTGCAAATACAGGTAGTTCAAAGACTGCTTTTACCTGAACCATCTGAAAGTAATTTTCCTGTATGATGCCCTACCACACCCAAACACGTTAATACGCATTTCGTACACACAAAGACATTCTCCTACACAACCACAATACAAAGTCTCAAAATGAGAAAATGAATAATGATACATTACTACCCCCTGGGGTATGGCACGCACACCTGGGTGAAGTTCCCTGATTCTCCATGGCGTTCTTCATAAGAAAGGATCTAGTTCAGAGGCATGTATTGCTTTAGTTGCCACGTGTATTCAGGCTCCTTCTCCTTGGAACAGTTATTCAGTTTGTCTTTGATTCTCATAACTACTTTGGAAGTTACTGGCCTGATATTTAATGGCATGTCCCTCAATTTGGTTTTATCTGATACTTTTCATAATTAGATTTACTTTATGCGTCCTTAGCAAGAATGTCACATAAAGGTTGCTGTGTGGTTGCTATTGCTTCTGATCAGGTGGCACATAATTTTGACTTGTTCCATTAGTGGTGATGCCCACTTTGCTTTGATGAAGGTGTTAAGTATGAGGCTTCTCCCCCTGTCAAGTTAGTAATTTCGCACTATAATGGGTCAGTATTTGAAGCTATGTAAACATTCCTCATCAATATTTTAATTAATAAATTAATTATACTCTGGATATTTTTAAAAAATTTTATTCACTGGAATAAAATGTGTTCCTGCCACTATTTATATTATCAAATTTTCCCCGATTTGGTCAGTGGAAGCCCCTTTAAGCCAGCTCCCTTGACCTTTTGGCAGTTGACATCAGTTTTTGACTACTTCCTTGCTCTTTGACAGAACATGATCCAAGTTCAATTTACACGTTATGCTACCCCAGCAGGGAATTAGCTATTTTTCCAAAAAAGACTAGTTCCTTTTAGTGGAAAATAATATTTATAATCCAATATCTGCATGTTAGATGTAATATCTCCCAAACCCTCTCAGTGTACAGAGCTAGAGAAAACATTTATGTTTATACATTATACATAGACAGGCACACACACACACACACACTTTATTTCTGTAGTTATATCTATATTTATCAATTGATCAATGGGTAGAAGGAAAACCAATTTTTCAACAACCAATATTTTATTTTTTCTCTCTATTTCAATGATTGTAACTCACTTCTCTGACAATGAGAAATTTGCCTTCTATTTGTCGTAATATGTTTATTTATTTGAATTGCTCTCTCTATAACCACTGTTTAGTCACTGTTACCAGCCCCACTCCATGCAAATTGCTCTCCTAACCACATGGGCTCCAATACCAGGTGCTGGACTGCCTCTTCTGAATGGACAAACTCCTCACCCTAACCAAGCTGTCAGGTCACCCTTCAATGTGGAAGATCTCCTCACCCTCTTGGGCTTTAATGTTATTGCCTGGCTGCTTCTTCACACAGACACCCTTTTGAGTATTGCATAGAAGGTCATGAATATCATCCTAAGAAGATTATTCCAAAAATGTGAACATAGGAACAGTGGTCACATATAGCTTAATATGTATTTTAGGAAGAATGCAGAGGATGTAGGAGATAAATCAATGAGAGTTTAGAAACAGGTAGTAGTTACATCCATCTCTCCAATTTTATCTCCCAGAATATCTTCATAGAAACTTAGACTAGTCTCTCTACTACCCTCTTCATAAAACATAAGTAACATCCCAATCCTCCTGCAATGTCCATGCCATTCCTTTCTGCCAATTCAGTGCAATTCTTCTTCAAGAACATCTCATCTACTGTGGCTTTTACACTTGTGCTGGGCCATCCCTTCCCATGTGGATGTTCTTTTTTTTAAAAAATATATTTTATTGATTTTTCATAGAGAGGAAGGGACAGGGATAGAGAGTTAGAAACATCGATGAGAGAGAAACATTGACCAGCTGCCTCCTGCACGCCCCCTACTGGGGATGTGCCCACAACCAAGGTACATGCCCTTGACCAGAATCGAACCCAGGACCCCTCAGTCTGCAGGCCGATGCTCTATCCACTGAGCCAAACCGGTGCTGGCCCATGTGGATGTTCTTATTCTGCTTTCTCCTTGGGTACTAAAAACTTGATTTATATTGGCCAGTCATTTCATGAACCCTCCCTGTGAATGTCTAAAGTGCTTAGTAGAGTCACTTATTGGACATTGGTATGTCCTACCAATAATGTTGCTTTTTTTTTCTTTACAGATCTCATATCTTCCTGCTAATCCATAAGCTCTTTGTGAACACAAATCCTGTATAATTATTATTTATATCCCCACGGCTTAAAGCATACTGCTTTATATTAACGAGGTCCTTGAAATACTTGCAAGTGAAGTGAAACTTATCCATTATCACAATTATTTTAGACATAAAAGAAATCCCTGAGAGCATAGTGAGTCTCATTCAAAAGTTGTTGGAGGACATTTGAAAATTAAGGTTGAACAGGAAGATATTTTAGTAAATATGGTACAAACTAAGTTGCTGCTTTTTGTATGTGAAAGATACTTGCATTAGAAACATCTTGGAAATGTGGTAACATGTGGATTTATCATCCAACAAGCTAAAGGCCACTTAAGCTTGATGTTGAAAAGGATAGCGTGTTTGATGGTACAAGAGAAAACTACTGGTACACATTGGTCTTTCAGCAAATCTGTAGACTCATACTTCTCATCTAATAACTTTTGACAAATAATTTCATAGATGTGAATAAAAGAAAAAAATAAAATGAAAAGACTCTGACATCTTTCTGAAGCAGGGTTCTGAAATTCAGTGGAATGTGCTTTCTCAGTGTCATTCAAACTTATACCCAAACTCCAGAAGCTAAGGAAAATAAAATTGAAGAACTCTAAAATTAACTAGGAAACCTTACTGAAACAACTCCAAAAGTTATGTGCTGTTCTTCAGAGAGGATTTCAGAATTAATGTGAGGAAAGGGTTTATTGATTGGAATGTAATGGGAGAGAAAGGAATTGGAAATGATCAATGCAGTCATTGAGTTTTGCTCAGCTGGATTTTGCACACAGTATATTTAAACATTAAGAAATATATTCAGAGCTTTTTAGACTGGTTCCTTTCAAACCACATTGATTGTACTATTGAATAAAAATTCGAGAAACCAATGTTCTCTAGTGCGACAGACATGTGATCAGAAACTTTGTGGTTCAAATTGCTGCTTCCCTAGTATTTCATTTGACATGTGTATTTATCACTTTATCCTCTCACACGTATCCTACCATATGTATGATCACAAAAGAGGTGCAAAATGAAAATTAGCAAAATTGTTTGATAAATAGCTCAAATGTCAGGGAGAAGAGCAGCAAATAATCTGTGGAACAATTGAGTATGAATGCATTGATGTTGAAAAGGATAGCATTGCAAAGAAAACATGGTCGAAATGATTGCAGAGGATTGCAGATCGAAGCTTTACAATACATGGATAATAAGAGAGAGTACAGAGGAAAAATGCTATGGCTGAGATAAGGCAATGAAGAAGGGGGCTTTACCTGGGATAAGGAGCAAATGACCCAAAAGTGTTAAAGCAGAAGCAAAGATTTGTGTCAAGTGTAGGGAATAGCAGGAGAGTTACAGTAGCCCTTCACATATTAACTGAGGTTATGAAATAATATTGATTGCATAAGTACCATGTGCACACAAACACAGCTAATAATTTCTTCTGTAGATGAAAATTGACCTTGACCTGGGGATGTCTAACTCTACTCATAGTAGTGTACTTTTATGTGTCAAAACTGGCATTAAGAACCTAGAATATTATGTATTTAGAACTACACAACACAAATAATTTTGTCTTATTTTGATAAATTTGTTATTGTCATTCTGATGTCTACTTCTTCTTGGAAGTATATAATTTACCCAGATAATGCAGTTTTTAGACAAAATCATCAAATATTAATTGTTCATAGTCTATTAGACATCTTGTTCAATGTTGGGTATACAGTGACAAATAAAATAGAAAATATTCTTAGCCTCATGTTCTATAATTACTGATAGTGAATGAATGCATATGTGAATGAATAAAACAGACAAGGGAAACAGTGGTGTAAAAAATGAGGAAGAAAAACAGTGGAAAGGAGACCTCTGTTTTACTTGAGCTCATTAACAATTTGAAACAATGCTGTGGAATCACTGTTTGCTTGCGCCTATTGCAAAACAACATTTTTCTCATCCTAGAATCTTTGATCACACAATTATCTATAGTTAAAATCATAAACTTATCCTTTAATCTCCATCATCAATATGTCATATGTCTACATTTCCCAGATATGGGTATGAATTTTCAATTTCCCAATGGAACCTGGGATTTACGCTCCAGTGTTTTATTTGCTCACATGAAATAATGGGCAAATGTGGTTGTGTAACTATGTACTTCTTATACTCGTTATTTGATCTCCCAACCTCTTGGAGACAAGATTTTTTGTGGTATTATTGTTTTCCCCTCACACCCATAGTAGGTGCCAATCAAATGAAGCTGCCCTCCAAGCGAGATCTCTCTGATGGGTGAGCAATCAGGCAACTTGAATCCATTTTTAAATCTAATCACTGTCTATAATTCCCGATGACATGTAAGTTTCCCCCGCAATATCCTTTTCTTAGTAATAATGACTAACCCTTCCAACTTCTCTTTCTCTAGGCTTATCAGTGGCTGCGATCAAATGTAGATTTCATCTGATGAGATATAAAGATGAGCCATGAAGGTGGAAATCTGTAACAGGTTAGGAAAGTTGAATCAATTTTGAGTAGAGCTTTCATCATGATGAACATGGGTGGAGGTGGACAGGTCATGGCTGAAATGCCACATCTTTTTGCTGTTCTTACCAAGATTTAATAGATTTTCTTAAATAAATGTTTCTCTATTTCATGTTTGCCCATATAACAATTTTCAGAGACTTTGGGTATTTTTATAATTTTCAGCATTTATGGTTGTTTCACTGGAGAAAGGAACCCAGCAATGAGATCTCTTGTGTGGTTTCTGGAACAGATAATGAATGCTGCTCATCCATTATAAAGTCAAGTTCTGGTAGCAGGAACACATTTTTTTTTAATCTTTAATTTCTTTATTGGTTAAGGTATTACAAATGTGTCCTCATCCCCCCATTAAACCCCCAACTCCCCTGCCTCCCACTCATGCTCTCACCCCCCTGTTGTCCGTGTCCATTGGTTTGGCTTATATGCATGCATACAAGTCCTTTGGTTGATCTCTTCCCCTTACCCCCTCCCTCCTCTACTTTCCCTCTGGGGATTGACAGTCTGATCGCTGTTTCTCTGTCTTTGGATCTGTCCCTGTTTATGATCTCACTTATTTGTGGAATATAGAGAACAACATAGACTGATGAACAGGAACACATTTAATGTTCTCTGGAAAGCATAGGGAAGGGCTCCAGTTGATGGAGCAGAAATATATCAAAGATTCTGGGGAAAAGCTCTGGAATTATAAAACAGAGCAGTGGGCAAGATTCTAATGAAGAATCCACCAGGGCACGTTCAAACCCAGTATTCTCAATTTTTTCCCGTTTTTTTGTTTGTTTGTTTGTTTGTTTTAAAGGAGAAATGAAGAGGTAAATAGCTATGCTTAGTAACACAGGCCTGAGCAAATTACATTGACAGCTTCTATTTCCTAAGAGAGAAAGACCAAGCATATATACCCTCTGCTAAGACAGTATCATGTCTGCAATAATATCTCTTTTTAAAAAATATCTTCTATTGGTTTTCTACCTAGAGGAAATAAATGATAATCTACCTTTTTGTGTGTGTGAGAAATAATGTGTCATATAATTTTGAAATTACTCCTACAGTAAAGAACATAAAATTGATGTGAAATGCATCCCTATTATATTGTGTTAAATAGAGAACATTAACGATGCTTTCCTGACATTTTTTTTCTAATGGGAAAAAATGTAGCTAAATAAACAAAATTTTTCTTATCCATTATTTATAAAAACCATGGGCTCTATTCTAGTTTCTATTGTAAATCTGGAATTGTGATTGATAAACCTTAGTCATTTACTCTGGTTTCTTTTCAAACATAAAAGATTCTGTTTATACTTATCTTGTTAAGAACCTAACTATTCAACTGCTGAATAGAAATCATTAGGACAACAGAAGTAAGAAAGACTGAGAAAAGTTTTTAGCAAATAAGAGACACTCAAACATCAATGACTACAAAGGAAACCTGATTACTTTGCTTTGATTGATTTTTTCCTGACTTGTGTACTTTATCATGTGCCATAGCATACCATCCATGTACAAAATTACCATCTTTGTACATAATTAAGATGCTAAAACTATTCCAAATTAGTTATCTGGCCCTTAGGAATTTAAAAACATTTGCAAATGATGGCATTTCTTATTAAAATATGTGTTGTGGAATTATATATTTAATAAAGGTCATACCAGTGACCAGAAAAAACTTAGTTCAGTTCCCAAAGTGCCTAATTGCATGCTGACCATTTCTTAGTTACTCTCTGCTTTGAAATTAATTTTAAAAATTTGCTTTTTTTTTTCTTTAATAAAAAAATACCATCAGAAGCTAACCAGTACTCAGATCAAGAAATTAAATATTACCTGCTTCCCAAAAGCCCAGCTCATGCCTTCTTGTAGTCATAACCTGCTCTCTGGGCAAGTCCTTATTTTTAACAGTACAGATTGGTTTAGTTTAGATTTTAACTTTTTAATAAATGCAGATAGACAGTCTTGTCTTTTTTTTAATATTTTTTAATTTAAAAAGTTTAGTGAAATTAATCTGTTTAATGTGGATGTTGTTTACTAGTATTCATTCTCATTTCTACATAGTATTAGTCAGTATATATTTTGTAAAGGTATAGAGCACTGCCAGCATTATTGTGCTTAGAGGAACCTTTTTGGGGAAAAAGAAAGTAACATCTACCAATCCAGTCCATATATTCACCCGTAATGTATGCATTCAAGGTGACACTATCTAGAGAGGTATCACAGGACATCAACACAATCATGGGACTTGCCAGTCACTCAGGGTTTGGGGTTCTCAGCCTGGTACCCAGGCATGTGAGAAGTGAGAAGTCAGCCCATGCAACAGTGGGCAGCTGATCGAGTAGGCTGCCTGTGGATATGTTTGCTCTCATATACTTTCCCAAGAAGGAAGAATGAAAGAAGAAAGTAAGATCATTAAAAATAAAGAAAAAGTATGATACGGTGTTCCTTAAAAATATGATCCTAAAAAAATAAAAATAAAGAAAAAAAATTGGTCCTAGAATTCTAAAGGGAATGCTCCATTGTTTTTATATAAAGAAAGGTGTTCATTTATATAAAAGGGTTTCAGAATTACCTTCTTCAGAACATACTGCCGGTTGAGTAGGAACTGTCAGGTTGATGAATGACATTTGTCATGTCATGATTTGCTGCTTAGTAGCACCAGACTTCAGAGTGGGACAGTTTGAGTTATTGACAACAAACTCTCAAGGAGAATACAATGAGTGACTCTCTGGGGGGGAACACAGTCTAATACTGCTAACCTTCCAAACATTATGTTTCACTTTCCTTGTACAAAATAGAATTCATTGTAAATATATTATGTGAAAGCTTGCCATATGCTAGGAACAAAGGTATACTACTCTGTTAATGTCAGTATTACTTATGGAATCTTGGCAGAAAAACTAATTTATTTATTCTTTTAGGTTATGTTTATAATCACGAAATTAAACACCACTGTACTATCTTACTACTATTGTATAATTGCTTTTTTAAAAACTACAAGATACAAAAACAGGGAGAAACAATTAACATTGAAAGTAAGAATAATATTGTGTCATTAATCTTAAAGAATTCTATCACTGTGTTTTTAGGTACTTAAAGCACAATATTAAATGCAATTAACATTTAGTTTTGCTCTAGATAATTTTGTGTGTGCATGTGTATTTTTAAAGGAATAAAGGATATAGGCATAAGTTTTGCTGAGGCATCCAAATGTCCCTAAAAGTTTTTTGTTTCCCCTTTGCCTTTGGTAATATCCATATTCTTGCCATTGGTTTCTTGGACACTCGTTTCCTTCTCTAGTGTTGAAAGTAAGCGTATTTTAATTGTTGAAAATGTCATACTTAATGATAAGTGAAAAGAAGAAAATGGAAAATAACTGCTCCCACAAAGGTGTTGGAATCTTATTGCTAAAAACTAATTTATCTAACATATGATTTATGATTTAAAAAGCACAGAAATTGCTTTTGAATGTTTCCCCCCTAGATGTGTGTACACATGTGGGCACTTGGGACTTGGTCATCTTTTCCATCCTGTCAGCAGCACCCTTTGAAACGGAACCTCAGTTGTATCTCAGTTCCATCAATCAGAAAATTCATTGGCAGTTTTATTCCCTGCTATTACCTGTGACAGTTTTTTTTTTTTTCCTGGCCACTGCCCTTTGGGATTTTTATCAATTACTCCCTCTCTAAGAGAGGCAATTTTAAAATCACTAATATCCGTTAAAGTGAAACAGTTGGTAGTTTCAGGCGCAGCAGGGGTTTGAAGGAGGGTTATGGGGAAGTTTTCCAGAAATGCAATAAATGCCTGCGGCGACGGCCTCGGACATTAACTAGATTATAGCGGGGCTTCTGAACAGCTGAAGTGAATAATGATGGACTTTGAGGCCCTCAAGATGTCTGTTACCATTTTATATCTAAGTCTTAGCATTAGAGTGTACTTGATTTTTTTTCTTACAGAAATTATTCTAATGAAGATTAACCTCACCAACAAATAATATCAATGATTTCAATAAAGAAATTGGTAAGTAATTGATTTTGGGGGGTTGGATACTTTTAAAGACACCAATCTCTTCTTCAAAGTTTGTAATTTTCTCTCTTAAAACCACCTTTTTGAGGAAAGGTGACTAGGTGAGAGAGAGAGAGAGAGAGAGGGAGAGAGAGAGAGAGAGAGAGAGAGAGAGAGAGAGAGAGAGAGAGAGAGAGAGATTTGGAGGAAATAAAGCAGATATTATCTTCAAAACTTGTTGCAAAGTACATTAATGGCTATGTGGAATTGCCGTGTTTTGAATGTCATGTATGTAATGGGAAAGAATATGTGTTCGGCAGTTTGGATTCACTTTGTTTATCACATTGCCCAACTTTCCTATCCTTACTGATATGTTTGTCTATTTGATCTAGCAAATACTGAAGTACCTGCTATCATAGATTTGTCTGTTATTCCTTATAGGTTTCTCACTATTGTATAGATTTTAAGATGATATATCATTAGGTACATACAGATTTAAAGCTGTAGTTTGCAGATGAATTCAACTTTTGATCATTATATAGCAAATCTCTTTTCCATTAGAAATCCTTTTTGCCTTTATGTCTTTTATGCCTGATATTAACAGAGCAGCTACAGTTTTCTTTTGGCTAGTATTAGAATGGGGTATCTTTTTCATTATTTTATTGTCAATAAGATTTGGATTTCCCATGAGGACTCTAGTCTCCATATGGTCTCTTCTAGACTCACAGGGAAGAATCCTTACTAGTATTTTCTACCTTGAGCCTGGCCTGGGATCATCCCGATGTGACACAGGTGCCCGGTCAGATGGGCACGGACTCTCTGGTCCTCAGAGACAACCTGCCCCTGGCGGGCTTCATTTAGCATTAGGTCCTTAAGTTTGCTCATAAGAAGAAATCTAAATGAGACCCTGCTAAGTTGCTGCTTTGGGATTAATAAGACTCAAGTTTCAAACCTAGTTTCCTTTGTGTAAGGATCAACTCAGCAGAGAAGAAGGGGAGCAGGACATTCATAGTGAGTGGGCTGGAGTTCCCTGAGAGCTTGGCCCCTGATGAAAGCTCACCTGGGCCAGAAATGGCAGAGAAAGTTAGAGATGTAGCAGTTGTGCTATATTGAGTTGTGAAGCTAAACATTTTATTTTTGAAACTATTAATAATCACAACAGCATGCTAGTGTAAGATGAAATTAGCTCTTATCTGTAATATAATGGAAATAAGTTAGAATATGCAGTAATAATTAAGATGATAATATGCTATTTCCCTGATTCATGATGTTCACAGTATCTGCACATGTTTAAGTCTTTAATTTCTCACTCTATACATTCTTTTTTGCTCCTAATACTACATTGATAATTTTTATTATTTTTCTTAGTGCTCCCCTAAATTGGATGTCCTGCAAAACATAGACCTGCCTCTGCCTTCAGTTATTGATATCATTATATTTATGATGTATATTTTATAAACATGCCATTATTTGGGTATTTTATATTAATTCTGACAATCTCTTGAGCATTTGATTATTTAGGAGTGATATCTTCTCTTTGTTCTTCCTATGTTTTTAAAAAATATCCATTCACATTTTTGGGTTTATTATTATTGTTCAATATTTATTTTTCCTTCTTCTACTGTGCCTGTTTTATACACTTTATTTTATTCTTTACTTTAGCAGTTGCATTATAAATTACAACATGCATAATTTACTTACTGGTGTGCAAATTTAATCAATGACATTATCATCCTTTTAGGAAAGGAGGAAAAGATAAGACTAAATCCATTTATCCTCTCAAATTATTTTAGTTTATGTATCTTAATGTTATCTTTTAATGAATTATTAATTTTTAATAATTAAAGATCAAAATACCATTTTTTCATAAAAAGGTATTTTAATTTATCATTTTCTGTTTCATACAAACATCTTGTCATATTTAAAAACGCATTGATAAGTGTTGGTGAGGATATGGAGAAAAAGGAACCCTGGAACACTGCTGGTGAGAATGCAGACTGGTGCAGCCATTACAGAAAACAATGTGTAATTTTCTCAAAAAATTAAATATGGAACTGCCATTTGACCCAGTGATTTCATTTCTAGGAATTTGTCCTAAGAAACCAGAAACACCAATCAAAAAGAATGAATGTAGCCCTATGTTCATAGCAGCATAACTTATAATAGCTAAGATCTGGAAACAGCCCAAATGCCCATCAGCAGATGAGTGGATAAAAAGCTGTGGTACATTTACACCATGGAATGCTATGCAGCAGTAAAAAAGAGGAATCAGTTACCATTTGAGATAGCATGGAGAGACCTGGAGAGTATCATGCTAAGTGAAATAAGCCAGTCAGAGAAAGACAAGTATTACATGATCTTACTTCTATGTGAAATCTAAGTAACAAAATAAACTGATGAATGAAGTGGATCCATCTGTCTTTGAATTTCAAGTTCAGTTGAATTTCAGTTCAAATTGGTCCTTTTTTAAAAAAATTCTACTAGGACATTAATTTTGCTGTTTGCTCCCTATAGGTATTTTTACTACTGCCTTTTATTTCTTAAAACATTCTAGACACTGTTGTTTGCTCATATTGTTGGATAACCCCACAGCTTATAGTTCTGGTGCTCTATTTGCTTGTTATTTCTGCTTATTCTTGCTCTATTTTTGTTTATAAGAAGTTCTGTTCCTTTGTGTGATGCTGGCTTTCTTGGGCAAATAATATGCAGAAGTCATTTGTGGCCGAGCGTGAGGTGAGGGTTCCTCAGAAGATGTTTCAGACGCCTAGGGCCCCCAGTCTAAAGTAAATCCACGATGTAATTTGATTTTGGGCTTTAAAGTCAGGGAGGCCCAACTTGTATTTATGATTTCTCAGGGATTCTACCACTTCTTTTTTCTTCCTAGGGCCAAAACAACTGTCTTTACTGACACCTGGAATGAATTAAAGATACTTCCTTAGGAACTGGACAGAGGACCTGGTTGTGGGCAAGATTCCTGTGGGATGTCTATTAGTTTTCCAAGGGGAGAGAGGGGCAGCACAATATAATGATAGGAAGTTCTTTGGAGAGGTCAGGGCAGGAGCTGTAATTTTAACAAGGAAAGCAGACAGGTGGTTTTCCTCTTCTATAGCTAAAATTCACAGCATCTAGTGTGATTTTTTAAAAAAGATAAGTTAGAACATGTAATTCCTTTGTGTGTCTCCCAAATGACTTTCTCTCAACCTTATAGTAGAATCCAAATCTTTAGTGTAGCTTAAAAGACCTGACATTTTTTTTTTAACTCTCATCTTCTTTATTGACCACATCTTAGTTTATTCTCACAGTGATTAATTAACCTGGAACTATACTTGTCTTCTTTCTTTCTCTTTAGCACACAAACATTTATCCCTATCTCAGTGCCTGTAGGTTCATTGTTTGCTCTTATTTTTCACTATGAGCAGACTACTCCAGGATATTTTTTGGGCCCTAAACACAGATATTCAGATGAACTGATTTGGGATCTGGCCTCAGCACTGATATATTTCATAGCTTCCCAGTTGATTATTTACACTTCACTCCTTATCTTTCAAAGGACTCAGCTCAAAAGTCATTTTCTATAATGTTGTCCATTTTATTTTTCTCCACTTCATTTTCATACTTATCATTTTTATTCATGTATTTATTATTTATTGCTTTTATCTGCTACTAGAATATGAACCTCATGAAGGCATACTTTTTGTTTAGTTTTTTTTTTTAAATATATTTTTATTGATTTCAGAGAGGGAGGAATAGGGAAAGAGAGATAGAAACATCAATGATGAGAGAGAATTATTGATTGGCTGCCTCCTGCATGCCCCCTACTGGGGATTTAACCCACAACCCAGGCATGTGCCCTTAGCAGGAATGGAATCCGGGACCCATCAGTCCACAGGCAGATGCTCTATCCACTGAGCCCAACCGGGTAGGGCAGGTTTTTTGTTTAGTTTATTGATGATTCTCCAGTATGTAAAATGCTGTCTAAGTAATAGTGGACTCTCAATTAATACTTCAGAAAAATGAGATTAACCTTTGCCTCAGAGGTCTCTGATATCAGACAGATTTATAAAAGATTTTCTGCCTATGAAATGTATCAAGAATTATGATTGTAAAGATTACTATCTTAAAGTTTTAAATCTATAGATAAGAGAAATCATTATCTTGCTTTGGAGGACAATTAAGGCAGCATGAATTCCATTTTAAATGAGACTCAATTGTCTTAATATAATTACTAAGAATATTTTGGCTTCGTTTTGTAATAATAAGAGGACTAAGATGAAGAGCAGGTAGTTTCCAAGGCCAATTATTGGGAAGCTTTATTTTTCCATTTCCCTTCATTTATATTATTTTCTCTAAAGGCAATGAGAACTGTACTACTTAATTTGTCACCGTTGAAAAAGAACATGAATACTAAGAATTAAGTACTACGTGCATCTATGGTCATGTTTTAGTATTTGAGTATCTCTGAGAGGTGGGATGAATTTTCAAGAATTCACATGAACAATAATGGCTATTTAAATTCAGTACTTTATACAAAGGCAAACTGACATGCAGGTGATTCCACTGACTAAATTATAGTATGCTGCAATTGGCTTACTAACCAGTCTTTCTTTTTACAGTTTCATATTTTGAAATATAAAAAGTCTCCCATTTATTCACATAGAATCAAACATTAACTTTCTTCAAAAATTACCATTTTCATAACACATTTGTTCATCTTTTCTAGAATATATCCCATTTGTCTAACACCTTCTCTGGCTGAAATTCTTCACAATGAATAGAGAATTCAAGTTATTTTTTTCAGAAAAAAAATTGTAAACTTTTTCCCAATGTCTAGTATCATCTGTTCCTCCAGCCCCCAATTACAATCCCACTTATTTGCTTTCAATTGGCTTACCTATCAAGGTAATCACATATTATTGCATCAAGAAGACAAGCATTCAATTTCAAACTATCTGCTACCTACACTAAAAATTTTACAACTAGATGAAATTTCTGATTCAAGTATTTTCTGAGTAACAGATGAATTATACTCCTGGCGATAAAATTCAAAAAGCTTTTCAGGTGGTTCTTTGAATTGGATTATTCATTACTATATGGACTGTATGTTTTTGCCCCCCCCCCAAAAAAATGTATATGTTGAAACCCTAATACGCAATGGAATGGTATTAAGTATTGGGACATTTGAGGGGTAATTCGATTTAGCTGAGGTCAAGAGGGTGGAACACCCATGTTGGGATTAGTGTCCTTTTAAGAAGAGGAAGAGACTAGAGTTTTCTCTCTCAGCCATGTGAGGATACAGAGAGAAGGTGGCCGTCTACAAGCTCTGAAGTGGGCTTTCACCAGACACAAGTTTCACTGATGTTTTGATCTTGGGCTTCCCAGCCTCTAATATAACTATGAGAAATAAATGTTTGTTAGTTAAGCAATGCAGTTTATGACATTTTTGTTACGGCAGTCTGAAATAAGACAATATAGTACATAATAAATTTTAGGAAACTCCTGATATCTAACTAATATTTATAGAAGTAATTCTGGAAGATGCCGGTTTGCATGAAGATGTGAAACAGAGAAATTGGAGAATATTTTAAAATGGAATTTTCAGGAATTTTTAGGTATATAAAATGCTCGACAAATTTCAGAGTTTCAATGTGGAGAAAAGCTAATTAAGGAGCCCTTTGAATACATTCTCCTTTTTTCCTTTAATCTTTACATTTTGTTTCATTGTCTATATTCCATTCTCACAGCATTCTGGCACGGCTTATATGAGAAACCTCAAAAGGCAAAGTTTTACCTTCAAACTCTAGTAATAAATTCAAGGGATTATTCATATATCTCAATATATTCTATAAAGTTTCTATACTTGCCATATCTATAGTCTCTCTTTCTAAATAACTGCACAATACTGGTGTTTCAATAAATATGTTTGTTTTAAAATGGGCCATGCCTAAGTGTACTCAATGATTTTAGGGCATTATTTTTTTGTAAAATAGTGCTTAATTTGGTGTTATTTCCCTTGCTTTTTAATTTTCTACATATCTTTAGCATTTGCCTTCAGTTTTCAGTTGTTTTTATTAAATGTGAAGTTAAGATGAGCTAAGTCGCTCAGCCACTTGGGATCAACATTGATTTCCCTGCCTTTCTGCTAATTGCACAGGGCTAGCCCATGTCTCCTTTCTGTCTCCTCGGAAATGTCTCAAGTAGTTCTTATCTCTAACTTGTTTTAATTGTAATGTATTCCACTTTGTAGATATGTCAATCTTTTCCCTTAAAGCAGTAGAAAAAACGTTCAATTTTCAGGACCTTGATTTAATAGACTTCGGATTTAAGGAACAAAATTTCCAGTCCTTATTTCATATATGAACATTAATACTTTATTAATTTTAAAATGCTTTTAATCAAGATGGGCTTATCATTAAATTAACAGGATATTTTTGTTATTAATTCTCTCTTTCTTTTAACAAATTTTAGCAAATAGGCCATAGGCTATCTTTTGGAAAAAAAACCCTAGTAGTTTCACCAACCTAAATATTACATAATAATTATAGTCTAGATATTTAAATACAAGAAGCTTGTAATCAATGTTCTACAAATGGTTAATATGTTATTGCACTTGGGGTAATTGGTTCTGTTGTTGAGGGCCTGACTTTCTTTGTTAACCCTAACCCCAAGGTATTTTTTTCCCCCAATTGCTTTTGAGAGAGAGTGGAAGGGAGAGAAGGGAAGGGGGAACTGAGAGAGACGGAGACAGAGACAGAGAGATCAGTTAGCTGTCTCCAGCCCATCCAGATCAGGGCTGGGGATCAAATCTGTAGCCCAGTTATGAGCCTTGACTGGGAATTGAATCTGTGATCCTTCAGTGCGTGGGCCAACACTCCAACCACTGTACCACACTGGACAGGGCGTGTATGGTGATTTTCTGCAGTAGGTTTAACATGTGCAGGCTTACCTGTGCTGAGCCATGCCCCAGCTGTGGGGATCCGTTTACTCATGGTGAGTGCATACATTTACTAGACACATTTACAGTATAAATTTAAAATTACAGAAATACATATAGAAAACTTTTATGTGAAATTACACTGTTCATACATACTTAATTTTAATTACATAAATGTGCCTATGTAAGTAAAAACAGGTAAACTAATTTGTCAGTTTCTTAATACATGCATTTGGAAAATCTACTTTATTGTATAATGGACACCCCCTGGCACACATTAGTCCATTATATTGAGGTTTTACTTTACCTGATACAACAAAATCTTACTGCTTTTCTCTTGTTCTACTTAAAGTGTATATCTTTCCTTATTTAAGAAACATTGGGGTGTATTATTGAATATGTCGTTCTATTTTGAATTGTTCTATGCGGGTAGTACTATGCTGTCACTTAACTAAAGTTAAATCAATTTACCTCTAAGCAGCGTTAACTCAATTATATATAACTGGCCTCAGTAAGTAGTATTTTTCCTTTGATGTATTTCACTTTCTTGAAACCTGGAAGTTTTTGTGTGTCTATTTATATCAGGAGTGAAGAGAAATTAGTGAAAATATCATTTTGAAGAGTAAAATGAATAAACTGAAGGATTATTCTGACCATTTCCCTTAAGATACAAAAATAAAGGTGTTGTTGTCTATCAACTGGGTTAAGATGCCACATTAGAAAAGTGTGTCCAGATTACTAAACAAATAATTATTAACCAAATTATGTAGAGAAATAATATTTTTACAGAGCTGTTAATTATGATGATAATTACACTGTAATATTAGTTGTTTTCTACCATTTTAGATCATGTCTAATAATTTTAGATGGATATATACTTACAAATATTTGTAAATTTCTTTTGTTTTAAATTATTCATTTCATCACTTGGTTTAGTTGGTATTTACCAGTTTTCCAGAATATGAAGTAAATATTTTGTCTTTTGTAATTAATAAGTGTCTCATGGGGAGATATTTTGAGGCTACATAAATAACTTGTTTCTCCTAAATTATATTAGTTATTCTTCCCTAAATCAATTATTTTTGTGATAGCTACCAAGAGTAATTTTCAATTTCTATAATTAATTTACATCTTGTAGTTTTATTCTATTAAAAAGAAGAACTCGCCCCTCTTTCTTATTTATTTACTAGAGGCTGGTGCATGGATTCATGCACCAGTGGGGTCCCTTGGCCTGGCCTGTGCCCTCTCACAACCCAGGACCCCTCGGGGGATGTTGGACTGCTGGTTTCGGCCCAATCCCCGCAGGCCAGGCCGAGGGACCCCACTGGTGCACGAATTCATGAACTGGGCCTCTAGTATGCATATAAGATCTTTGGTTAATCTCTTCCCACCCACCCTCCCCTTTTCCCTCTGAGATTCATCAGTCTGTTCCATGTTTCCATGCCTGTGCATTAAGTGTCTGCCCCCTGGTGGTCAGTGAGCATCATAGCTACTGGTCAAACTACCGGATAGTCGAATGGTCGCTGAGGCTTTTATATATATCGATTTGTCAGCATAGACTCATAGATTTTAATTTTATTTGAATGGTTATAATCCATTATTATCATCAATATAGGACAAATATATATCATTTGCCTCCATATACATTGTCTTGGAAAGACATAGCATCGTTTCTGTAATATTCCTGCCAAAAATGTTATCAGGGGGAAACATCAGACAAATAAAACCTGACAGATATTCTACAAAATAAATAATCTCTTCTCTCCAGAAATATCAAGGTCATTAAATATAAAGCAAATTAAAATATATTAAAGAAAGATAATAATAAAATTGACTTGACATGCAATACTGACTTGCTTTAAAGAACATTAGTAGGAAAATTGGCTAACTCAAATATAACCCATAGAATAGATCCTGAAATACATTAATATTAATTTCCACTTTTGATCATTGTATTGTAGAAATGTAAGAAAATGTCCTTAGGAAAAGACTATTAACAAGAGAATGTTATTAGGAAATATGTCCTGGAGTATTTGAGTTGAGGGTCATTTGGCATTTATGTATGTGATTTACTCTCAGATAGTTCAGAAAATTGTGTGAGATATGTATGTGTATATGTCAGTGGATGTATATGTGTATATACACACATACACACGAAGAGAGTGAGAAGCAAAGTTGGTAAAATGTTAACATTAGGAGAAATTGGGTGAAGGATGTTAAAAATTGTTTATACTACATTTACAGATTTTCTCTAATTCTGACTTATTATTTAAGTTTAAAACCCAAGTTTAGCCCTGGCTGGTTGCTCAGTTGGTTGGAGCTTTCTCTATTACCCCCAAAAGTTGTGGGTTTGATTCCCAGTCAGGGCACATACCCAGGTTGTAAGTTTGGTCCCCAGTTGGAGGACATAGGGGAGGCAACTGATCAATGTTTCTCTCACACATCAATGTTTTTCTCAAGCATCAATTCTCTCTCTCTCTCTCTCTCTCTCTCAAAAATTCAATTAAAAAAACATATTTTCAAGTGAGTATTTAAAAAAAGTTTATATCAGGCTGATTTAGGAATACACGTTTCCTCTTATTTTTCATCAGGAAATATTGAACAGAAAAAAATACATTAAGCCTCATTTTGGTTAAGGCCTTTTCCTCTTACTACTATCCCATTTCTTAAAATCCTTTGTAGGCACTTCTTACATTCTAGCTTCTTCAGTAATCCTTCCTTCACTTATCTTCAGACATGATGATTTGTTCTTTGCTCTGAGTTCTATCACACAGTCATTACCAAACAACCTAGCACTCAATAATGCAATGCTT
Source organism: Myotis daubentonii (assembly GCF_963259705.1). Lineage (NCBI taxonomy): Eukaryota > Metazoa > Chordata > Mammalia > Chiroptera > Vespertilionidae > Myotis > Myotis daubentonii. The sequence continues at coordinate 20,030,424 of NC_081849.1, forward strand.
TTTATTTATCCTACATTATTTATCTTAAAGATAATGCTCTTACCATCTAACCAGAGGTACTGATTCAACTAACTAATTCAAGGACGTATCTTCAACTTTTCCCTCTCGCCACAGCTTCTTGCAATTTCAATTCTATAGTAAGGAGCAAATTAATTCTTCTATACTTAATTTGAAAGGGTTTGATTAGAAGAGAGACCTAAGCATTAAAGATGGAAAAATGAAATGATGGTTGTTGGCTATACAGATAGTTTTCTTCTCTGACTGCTGGTTGGGCTAATCTAATAATTTTGATGAGACCTAATGCACTATGACAATGGAATGCCGATTTGGAAAAACTTGTGGGTACAGTATTATGATTTTCTCCATGTCAGTACTGGCATGCTGTGTTTGTCAGTTATTGTCTTAAATATTTATTTCAAAAAAAACTTTATTACAGGGCTATACAGACAAGCCCAAGAAAATATTTTAAAATCTACTTTGAATGAATTTAGCTATGAAAAATAAATGCCTTTTATTCTATGACTTGAGGCAAAGATTGCAATTCAAAGGCCTACTAGAGAAGCAAATAACATTAATTCAATTTGTCTTAAGGTTGCTTTAAATACTTTTTTTTAAAAACCCTCACCTGAGGATATTTTTCCATTGATTTTTTTTTTTTTTTAGAGAGAGAGTGGAAGGGAGGGGGAGAGACAGACAGAGAAACATCGATGTGAGAGAAACACATCGATTCATTGCCTCCAGCACGAATCAGACTAGGGCTGAGGATTGAGCCTGCAACCAAGGGGGATCGATTCCCTTGACCGAAATCAAACCCGGGACCCTTCAGTCCATGGGCCGATGCTCTAACCACTGAGCCACTGGCCAGGGCTAAATACATTTTAATGGGTGGAGCAAGGTAACAGCATAGGATATCAGAACCAGGGAGGAGACAGAAATAGAACAGAAAATCAGGACTGCAAAGGATAATATAGTTTTTACGTAAATGCTGCCTTCATCTAATTTTGAGGCCCTGGCTAGAGGCTGTCAGGTTCTCTTCCAATTAAGTCCACATCCCAACCACTCTTCTTCTTGGGCTCTGTCACTTAGAGCCACTCTATCCATCCTGGGGCCCGGTGACAGATAACCAGGGGCAGCTAATGTTAACCCTGTTTACCTGCCTTGCAGGTTGCTTCATGAGATACAATGAAGACTCTGGCTCACAGTTGCCCCCTCTCCCTCTGCCTTCAGACCCACCCCAGTGATTTCTTGTGTCCCCTGTCCCCCATGGCATTCCATATACTTCCTCTCTTGAGATCTGTGAATATAATAAACTACGTTTTCACTGGCATCATCTCCTGACCTGTTGGCCTTACCATACCTGACAATAACATTTTTATAACAAAAGTTGAAGTTTCTGTCCCTATAGACTACAAGATAGGCTGGCATACATAAAGTAGCATTTTATTTTATTGTTATTTATGCTAGGATGAAACTATATGCAGAATACTTGGGAAGGACACTGAAGAGGAACAGTGAATTTATTTTACTAGGGATTTATCAGTTATCTATTGTTGCATAGTCACCTCGAACTCTCATGACTTAAAACAACAATTTATTTAGCTTATGATAGTTTAGTCTGGGTGGTCCTCTTGGTTTGAGCCAAAGCAGATTACAGCCAACTTGATCATTAGTCTTCAGTAAACTGGTAGCAGAAACTGGTGGGCTAGTTGGTGAATGAATGACCTAGAATAGTCTCACTCACATATCTGGTCACTAGACTGTCAGGACAGTGAGGGTGGCTGGTCTATGTGTTGTTAATCATTGAGCAGTCTAATTATCGTTGTATTTGATACCATTGTAAATACCTGGTTATTATTTAACAGGAAAAGAGTGAAAGGGGAGACAGAAAGATATAGGCATGCCATCTACAGAGCTCTGTCCAAAAGCTGCATTTAACTTTCTCCATCTATTCCCCGCTGATTGATGGGGGAAGGGACTAGACCAGTGATGGCGAACCTTTTGAGCTCGGCGTGTCAGCATTTTGAAAAACCCTAACTTAACTCTGGTGCCATGTCACATATAGAAATTTTTTGATATTTGCAACCATAGTAAAACAAAGATTTATATTTTTGATATTTATTTTATATATTTACATGCCATTTAACAAAGAATAATCAACCAAAAAAAAATGAGTTCGCGTGTCACCTCTGAAATGCATGTCATAGGTTCGCCATCACTGGACTAGACAAAGGCAATTTGAGGCATGCCCAGTAAGGTCTGAGTGATACAGAGGCTAATGCCCATCAATCACAGGTAGGACCAGGATGGGTGTGGCCACTGCAAGCCTGGGAAATCTACATATATAAACTTCCCAACAAAGAAGCTACTCTCAGTCAGCCAGAGACAGATAAATATCACATGACCTCGCCCATTTGTGGAATGTAATGAACAACATAAACTGATGAACAAAAACAGATCCAGAGACAGAGAAGCATCAATCAGGCCATCAAACCTCAGAGGGAAGACAGCGGAAGATGGGAGTAAGGGGAGAGAGGTCAACCAAAGGACTTGTAAGCATGCATATAAGCATAACCAATGGACACAGACACTAGGGGGGTGAGGGCACCAGCAGGGGTGGAGGGGGCAATGGCAAGGGATCAGGACACATATGTAATACCTTAATAAAGAAAAAAAAATAAACAAAAAAACACTCTCTCTTGGCTGGAGGGCGCCTGGCCCCTGTGACTCCTGTGGCAGGAGCGCTCGCCCCTCTGCCGTAGGCCATGCAGGACTCCACACATGGACGGATGCACTTTAATCTGGCCCGAATGCTAAATTACACCCGCTTACAACAAGCAACGGGAACTCTGGACACTGGCCCTGTTTCTGACTCTGCTGAACTCCCAGCCGCACCTTTTCCAGGGCTGGCTTAAGGGGCAGGGGACATTGGAACCCAAGAAATGTAACTTTACACAAATGCAGCCTTCTCCCACACCCCCTCCTCCCATGGGGGCTTCTGAAAATGCTTCTTTCAGCAGCGTCCCACGAACCTCGTCCCCACCACCCCCCACCACCAATGACAAGGGAATTTCATCCACCAGCAACATTTTCACATAGTAGTGTTTCCAGGAGCTGAAAGAGAGGAATCCACAGTCTACCATGGCCAGAATTTTCACAGTATCACTCTTCTGCATCCTTTGGTCAAACCATGGATTCAGAGAATAGGGAAATAGACCTCATCTCTTAATGGTCACAAAGCCTCGGAACCATTTTTACAGAGTACTGCAGGGGGAAGGGGCATAAGAATAAAAGCTTCTTGGAGAACCTTGAGCAGCTCTTGAAAGGAGAGTCTATTAGATTTTGATCATGAAAAGAGGGGAGTATTACATTATGAAAATAATTGTTACTACATTGAAGATATTTACAAAGTACAAAGAAAAGAAAGCCACGTTCAAAGTAGTTTGTTTTATTTAAGTTAACATTTGCTTATGCACATCTGAGTCTCTCTTAGGTCCTGGCTTGATGTGTGATGTGCAATACACCTAAAGAGAGAAAGAGGAAAAATATCCAACATTTAAAAAAACCCACAAAAACAATTGCCAAAAAACAAATGCCATGAAAGAAAAGAAAAGGAAATTGAAGCAGGCCATGCTTCTCACCATTTTGAATTTTCTAGTCATAATCCTGTTGTCTTCAATAGTGACGCAGTTATCCTCATTAAGGAATTGCCGCTTTGGAAGACATTGTCAGTTTCTTACAACACTAAACACACTCCTACTGTTATTACCCATATGATTGAAAACTTACATCTACACCAAAAAATAAAAAAAAATAAAAATGTGCCCATGAATGTTTATTACAGTTTTATTCACAACTGATCAAACTTGGAAGCAAACCAGAAGGCCTTTAATAGGTGACTGGAAAGAAACCTAAACTGCGATGCATGCACACAAATGGAATGTCATTCAGAAATAAAAATAAATGATCCATCAAGTCATGAAAGACTTGGAGGAAATGTAAATGCATCTGGTGAAGGAACCGATCTGAAAAGCCTATGTACTGCATGATTCCAACTAAGTGACATTCTTAAAACAAAACAAACAAACAAACAAAACAACGGAGACTAAAAAAGATCAGTGGTTGCAGGAGTTGGGTGGAGGGAGTGTGTGGGGTGGGAGGAGTCAGGTACCAAAAGCATGCATACATTGGGGTTCCATTTCTAAAACAGGCAAAACTAGTGTTTGTTATTGTCTTTGGAACGGTTGTCATTAGAGGGGTCATAAGGGAGTCTTCCAAGGCTCAAGTGGTTTACGTCTACTCACATGGGCATATTTAGAGAAAAATTCACGGAGCTAGACTTACAGTAGCATCAGCTCCTGTGGCTGCTGTAATTGTTCTGCACAGTGTTTTATGCTTTGGAAGGAGCCACAAAAGATTGATTCAAACTTTACATGCAGTTGCCTAAATTAATTTTAAGTACCAGCTAATGTTATTGCCTATATACTGCATGGTGCCTTAGCAGGTTTATCCCATCTAAATCTAATGACCGTCCCATGCGGTGGATATTACCCTAATTTTATGGAGAGGTCAAATGAACTAAAACATAAATGATGCAACTCATGAGTTACAAAAGCAGAATATACTAGTGCAGTGGTCGGCAAACCGCGGCTCGCGAGCCACATGTGGCTCTTTGGCCCCTTGAGTGTGGCTCTTCCACAAAATACCGCATGCGGGCGCGCACGTACAGTGCGATTAAAACTTCGCGGCCCATGCGCAGGAGTCGGTTTTCGGAAAGGAGATAGATGAAACAAGTAAACAAGACGAGTGTGGATGGGAGAGTTGGGAGGGGTCGACCTCAGCGAACATACCTCAATCAGATTGAGGACGTTTTTAGCAAAGGCCAGCTTAGGAGTACCCTAATTCAGTTAATAACAATGTACCTACCTATATAGTTTAAGTTTAAAAAATTTGGCTCTCAAAAGAAATTTCAATAGTTGTACTGTTGATATTTGGCTCTGTTGACTAATGAGTTTGCCGACCACTGCTCTAGTGCACACTGCATCACTTCCCGAATAAAACTTTGCCAATTATTTTCAAGAAAACAACACTAGTTTGCAGTTGCTATGCCAAAAAGTATAAGATTGTTACTTTCTGATGCAAATGTGCGATAGCTGTGAGAGGCCTTGCCAGCTGGCCCTTTGATTCAGAAGGGAACAAGCAGACACGAGGCCTGCCCACATGGAATTCTCAGTGTTGGAGAGAACACAGGCATTGTGTGTGCTAAGACAAACATAGATGCTATATTCCTAACTCTCTGTCACCAAATAGTTTATTGACATTAGAGAGAGCAGCATCTAAAATTATTGAAAGTGGATGTTTTGTGAATAGACCCACAATTTTTCTATGAACTAACAGACTCATTTCATAAGTTATAATGAGAGATATGCATGGTTGAGATAACTAAGTCCTATCAGTCATTTTATAAAATCATAAAAGTATGCTTTGCCTGATTACTATCATTAGCATAAATCAATGTACCGTGCCTATTATCTATAGAGGAAGTCTTTTCATATCATTTAACTCCAACGTAAAAAATAATATTGTATTTGCTTTCACGTTGGATTTTTGGTCCTCCAAAGTGAAAGAAAAGAGTTGAACTCATATAATAACCTTATTGTCACCAAAAAACGCTTGGTATGAAGTAAATTTAAAATGATGCAATCAGACCTGGCCGTATGCCTCAGTTGGTGGAGCATCATCGGGTACAGCAAAAGGTTGTGGGTTCTATTCCTGGTCAGGGCACATACCTAGGTTGTGGGTTCAATCCCCAGTCTGGGCATACAGTAGACAACCAATTGATGTTTCTCTCTCACATTGATGTTTATCTCTCTCCCTCTTCCTCTCTCTCTACAACTCAATTCAAAACATATTTATTAAAAGAAATAAATAAGGTAAAATAAAATAATGTAATCATTGCCATCTCATCACAAATTTGTGTACATTGTGACATTTTAGTAGACATGTACTCAGGGGGGAAATCTGGCTAGTTAGGATCTTTACTTCTTTTTTTTGAAGAACTTACTTAATCATCAATATTCATATAAAAACTATGTTATTGTCATATAAAAACTATATCTATCCAGGAGCTTTGCTGAAGCTTTAAAGTGTTTACAGAGAATTAAGCTCTTAAGGGTGGATGGCTTATGAACAGGATAATCACCATTTCAGACATGGTGATACTCAAAGCCCTATTTTATGACTTATTTATGAAATATTTCTTGAAAAACTACTGTACACTAGGTACAAAACAGACCAAGATCTCTGACCTTAAAGAACTTATTTTGAAATGGGGGAAGGGAGTGGGCAATCAATGTACAACCAAAGCAATTGAAATGTAAAATTTGAATATCTCAGTAGGTGATATAAAATTAGAAAACATAGATAAGGGCTGAGGGAATTACAAGTGCTGAGAGCAAGAGTTTTTGTTAAAATAGGATGCCAAGGTCAATGTCATGTAGGAAGTGAGATTTGATTAAGGAAAGTGAGGTACAAAGCCAAGCAAATATTTGAGGAAGTTAGTTGTATTCCAGCCAAGAGAAATATTTAGAACAAATGTTCTAAGAGCCTCACATTTAAGCCAAGTGCAAGAAGGTCAGTGTGGCAAGGTCAGAAAGAACAAGGAGAAAGTGGTAAGGGATGAAATAAAATCAAAATCACATGAGGAGTGGCAGATGTTAGCATATGGTTGACTTGCTCATGAGCACTCGTCAATTATATAAAAAGTTCAGGATTTAAAAAGGTGTTGTGAGCAAAACCAGTTGTGCATGTAACCAAATTATAAATATGCAATGAATCATGTTGGAATTTAATACAGTTTTAACAAATACACAGTTTAGCCAAATGTTGAATGGCAGGCGTTAAAATCAATGTTTGTCAGAAGATAAATGTCATCATTGTAGAATGAAGATAACAAAATAATCTAGAATATTAATAGCATTTTAATGTAGTGTTACAATTATGTTACTTTAAATGTCATAGGCTATTTATAAAAGTTCAGCATTACACTGCAGGCACAGTAATTTATCGACACTCTCTGTAGTTGTTTTGCTGATGTGTTCACTCTGCTTCTTCTTTGCACAGCTAGGTATATGTTCACCTTTGCCTAAGTCACCTGGACGAGGAAGATATTTTGGGCTAGGTGTATCAGAATATGTTTCTGATGATGGTGAGGCTCAGCCTAACCTCTCTAGTTGAAGATTGCCATGCTGAAGATGATTGCAATGTGAAAGATGGTTTTATGAAAGCAGTCATACAAACCAAAGCATTGATACTACAGGGAGAAGACACTAGAAGCAGATTTGAGATATTTTTCTCATTTCTATTTCTATTTCTAATAATATTACACATATTTGTTGCTTTATATAGTTAAATAAGAAAAAAAAGTTTATCCTTGAATCTTAAATGCAAAAATGTGGCAATGGAACAATATAATTGGCTTTCAGGGTAAAGAAAATCTGTTTTGAATTCCCAGAAGTATCTTAGCTTTCATGCTTGTGTACCAATTTTATTGTGTTCAATAAAGTATGTTCTTTATATCAGAGATCATAGAGAAATTGATGCTATCTCTGGAAATGCCAGTTTAGTTATTTCTTCATCAGGTTTCAGCAAGCAAACTAATCGGTTGTTAGCCAGTCCTGCTACATGCTATATTATAATCTATAAGATAGATATTAAGGTTTTCTTTTATTCAAGCAGCCCCTTTAATATGCAGTGTGTCTTTTCCTATTTTAAAGGTCTTATATCTTATATGAACTTCCTGAATAGAAACAAGAGATTGTAAAACCTCTTATATATCATGTAGTTTGCCTCTGACTAAAGGTAAATGATGAAGGTCATCTATTATTTGTCGGCTTATAACCAAGGATTGTATTACATTATGTCCTGTTTATATGTACTTCATAAAATATTTCTAGCCTTTAACATGTATGATTAGGCGGGGATATGGCATTCGAGTGAAGAACTAATTATAGTCACCGTAGTATTGAGAACAAAAGCTTTTAATAGCTTTCTTCCCCATTTGTTTGATACCAAACATAGCCCTGTCACTCCTTTTGACCAATTCAATGTTTATAAATTACTAAGGGAACATCTGGGGGGCAGAGGAATTGGGAGCTATCACACTGTGCTTTTTCCCATTCATCTTGATGTTGTCATATCCAAGGTTTGGAACAGGCTTTTCACCTATATCCCAAAATGGTGTAAATACAAGGTTGGGCAAAGGTAGGTTTACAGTTGTTCATATGGGGAATAATACAATAATTAATGGATGATAATACAAGAATAAACTTTGTGTTTTGCACACTCACAACTATACACCCGCTTTTGCCCAACCTTGTATAGGAAGCAGAACCCCTAGTAGACCTATAGGCTACAGGCACAAGCCATACGCTGGTATATAAATGTTATATACTGTGAGCAAGGAATAAACTTTTGTAAGACTTTGGTTTGTATTATAATATTTTGACTTGTTACTACAGTAAAACCTAGCAAAAGCTAACATATAAATACAAGTGGAGTTACATTTAAAGAAAATAAAATGTATATTATATAGCACTGGCTTTGGAAGCAGAGGCTAATGGAGAGGAATCTGTTAGCAGTGACTAGGAAACCAATGATAATATGGCAATTCATATTGATTTGTAGTAAACCATTTTTTTTTTTTTTGCCTGAAAGAATTGGGATGATACTTTCTGTACCAATGAAGTCATAGTTTTAATCAGTAAGGAAACAGATTGTTATGGTGTGTCTTGGTTGAATTGTCTGTTGTATATAAGGAATGAGAGAGAAGGAGATTCAATAAGAATTAGGCAAGTAACTATTTTATAAATGATAATGAAAGGCTATATAGAGAAACTAAACATTCTTCGATTTTCAGAGTTGTAAGATGCAACTAGTTTTCATATTTTATCATTCAAAAATAATAATGATAAACAATTTTCATTAAAAACTTAATTGAAATAAAGCCTCAATGGAAAAAATAACCCATAGTGGCCTGGCTTTCAAATCCTGGTTAAAATGGCTCAGTGAAATATATTTTTTTCTTCTAGGAGGCCAAATTTATTCAAGGAAAAATTAAGGGCTTTTATTTCTCAAAGAAGTTATCTGAAAATAATTACAGAAGGAGAGGCAGTTCTCAAAACTAATTGTGTGTGAAACTGGCCACTCATGGAACTAACTTTTTAAAACAGATGTGGAAACTACAATGTTTTGGGGAGAAAGTCACTGCTAAGAGTTAGTAGACTGGGTTTTGGAGACTTGGATTTATCCTTAAGCCTACAACTATATATTGACAAGAAATAAGTACAGAATCCTGCTGCCAATCCTATATAATAAAAGCCTAATATGCTGTATCCGGTCTTTGATTCAACCAATCAAAGCATAATATGCTAATGATATGGTAAGGCCGCTCAACTGCTTGCTATGACATGCACTGACCACCAGGAGGCAGACACTCTGACCAGTAGGTTAGCTTGCTACTGGGCTCTGGCTGATTGGGACTAAGCAAGATGGGCCGGATATGTCCTGGAGCCCTCCCGCGGTCCCTTTCCAGCTGGCCAACCTCCCATGTCCCTCCCCGGCCCAGATCGTGCACTGGTGGGGTCCCTCGGCCTGGCCTGCACCCTCTCGCAATCTGGGACTCTTTGGGGGATGTCGGAGAGCTGATTTTGGCCTCTAATTTCCCATAAAAGAATGTTTTCCATTTCCCTCTTCACATTTGGCCAAGGAGACAAAAAAAATAAAAAAGAATTCTCTCTCAGAAGGATGAGCCAAGAACCATGGTGAACAATCAACAATAGAGCACATTAAGCATGACATTCAATTGTCTTCTAGCCTCTCTTGTTTCCCTTTAAAAGTCAGCCTGTTTATTGATTGATTGCTTTGACCACAATGTGTCTTTTTTTCAAGTTTCTTTTAAGACTTGTCTTCAGTATTTTAGCAGATTTTTCATGATGTGCCTAATCGGCTTTTAATTATTCTATTTGGAATCTGTGGAGCTTCTTGAGGAGCTTGATATGTTTCATCAATTTTTCTAAATTCTCAGCCAGTATTTTTTCAGATACCAATTATGCCAATTCTCTCTTTTCCTATACTTTGGGATTTCTGTTTCATGTATGTGAGACATTTTCAGAAGGCTTCATATATCTCAAGTAATGATATATTTTTCTTGATTTTATAGACTTATTCTATTGACATTATTCAGTTTACTAATTCTTTCTTCTATATTATATAAATTACTTCTATACTATGCCATAGAATTCCACAATTTTTTCATCCTGTAGTTTTCTAATTGGCAAACCAAATAGCTAAACCATTATCAATAGACTAAGAGTGTGAGTTTTACCCATGTCAGCTCTTGGTTCAACATAGTTTTCTCTATTTTTTTAAACTGTAATTGAAGAACGATTAAGTATTTGGGTGGGTCAGGAGTTAAGTTATATCATGGCTGGCTGCCTGTTTTTGTAAATAAAGTTTTATTGGAACACAAACACAGACATTTATGCATTTTGGTTGTTTTTGTGCAACATCAGTGTTAAGTACTTACTATAGAGATCACATGGTCTGCACCCCTAAAATATTCACTATCTACCCTTTAAGAGCACTTTGCAGATTCTTATTCAATGGACCTTTCGCTTTGCCTTTGGTGGTAGAATGGAAGATAAAGTTTCCATTGTTGGGAAAATGGAGGTATCTGAGACCAAGGTGACTACATTCTTGAGTATACCATTTCTTTGTGACAATGGAAAATTTTTGAGCCTTTCTCACCTTGTCAGTCATTGAATCTGAATGGTCCCACCAACAAATGGGAACTCAAGCTAGAGTTTTGCAATTCCTCCATGGGTCAGGTGTGCAATTTTGATAAGTGTTCAGTATTGAACTAATTGCTGCTTTTCCAAATGAGGGTGCCTGGTAGCTATATCAGGGGAGCTGCAAATCCAAATCCCTAAAGAGTGCCTTCAGGTGGAAGATATATTCCACTGGAAGCTCTAACTGGTAAAATCATCAATCACAGAATTTGTATGGTCTCTAATATGCAAAGAATCCAATGGGCTCTGTGGTGTTTTGTTTTTTTGTGATAAGGGACCTAAGAAATAGCAGTTTTTCTCTGACTGCTGATATGTGAATCCATGAAACAACTCCTGAAATTTGTTGTGTCTTATTAGTACACTTGATGGGAGTGTGAGAACACCAGACATCACTTGAGTTGCCTGTCCCAAAGGTTCTACATTTTCATGTTAGCCTGGACTCAGCTTTTAGTAATTTATTAAAAATTTTAGTTGATTTCATATTATTCACTTCTTACTTGTCTCTGTCTTCTTTGGCCCATCTCTCCTTGATGGTGCCTGTTTTCCCTTAGATTTCATGTAGTTTCGTGTGACCTAAGCTCTTAGATGTGTTCAGGAAAAGTTATGGTAGTGTGCATTATCTGACTTTGCATTTTATTTAGCTTTTCTGTGACATTCTTTCCAATTTCTATATCTTAAGCAGAAGCTGGGCATTCATAAGATAGTTTTGATTGAAATACAAATAATTATTTGAAATTTATGTATGAATTTATTAATGAGGCAAATCTGTTATAGGCATACATCTATCAGTTATCATAACAATCAAATGAGATCATTTTGTGAAACTCAATAATACAAGATAGAGGATGGGGTGGGAATTAAATAGATATTTATGATCCGTTCAAACCTAAGAGCTAATACATAAAATGTTTAAATATTTCTTGGCAATGAACCAGGAACATTTAAATAAACCATACCAAATTCAATTGATTGACAAATTCTAGTTTTTTAATTTTTATTTCCTAGAAATAAAGAGGATATTTTCTCCTATTCCATTTCCATGTATACTTTACCTTTATGTTTTATTTTCACCTATATCTGTAATTTGGTTTTACAGTTTCTGTTTTGCTGACACTTACTAGTAATTTAGTAAAAGGTCAGTGCAAAAGAATAAGACTATATCAAAGTTAATTGAATATGAATAGGGAGCTACCGTGCAGGTAAACAAGAAAAGTGATGCATTCGTCAGTATACTTGGTAGGGCAATGTGAACCAAAGGGGTTGAAGAAAAAATAGATAGAATGTTATTATTCCATTATGCCCCTATTCCTTCTCTTAGATTCACTGTCTTTAAGCCCTTATTACTGAGAAAAGTTGGGAGTAATCCTATTCTTATATGAATGTTGATATTTTAGATTCTAAAATTAATGAAGACGCCTTGGCATTTAATTATTACAAAAGTCATATTGGGTCAACTCTAATAATTTGTAATGTTCAGCTGTTGCTTCATTGCCCAATACTTCAGTTATTTTAATAGTTTATCAATCATGTTACTTCACAAAATCATTCCTCACTGTGGTGATACAGATAGCTAGTATCAATAATAATTCATGATTATTAACCAAAGAGGGATGAGCACATGACCCTATAAATCATTTCTTCAAATATTTTGCTCACTTCTTTGCACTAGATTCATGGAAAATTATTTTCAGGAATATGCATGTCCATTGGAATAATCTGGGGAAATTAAAGTTGACTTTAATACAGCAGTGTATCTGATACCTTCTTAATCTCCTTACATGAAGTGATTGCATGCCATCTAGGTTAATATTTATTGATGTTGTACTTATTCAAATATCAATGTCTCTGAAAAATGTTATAAAATTTTATTATGAATGGAAATGGATTCAGCATGCTTTGGTAGCCATGGTGTATCTGGAGATAGCAAAATCGTCTCTCAAACCTCAGCTGACAGTGTTCAAACACAACCCAAGGTGATTTTTCAGTTTCTGTGCAGCTAGAGCTGTTGCACTGAGCTACTTTGATGTTATGCATGGTGTTGTGTACCCTAGAAGCAATTTGTCAAAGAAAAGGAAGTGATTCTGGTATGAGGGATGAGTAGGGGCAAAAAAGAAGTGGGAGTTCAATTCCAAAGGCATAGAGGATTTCAAAAATTCCTTCTGTTACTTTAAGCTATTCCTGCAGCTCTCGATAGCTTAGCTGAGCAATCTGCAAAGCATAAATAAGAATATTTGCTTCCTGTCTGTCTTCAAGTTCTCTAAGATTCTTGAAAGCAATTAAAGTTCTAAAGGATTATATATTGGTGACTAGTAGCAGCTATATTCTAACTTGAATTATTCTGAAAATGATTCCCATTCTGAAAATGATTCCACAACATAATATCGAATTTAACTTAACTGTAGGAATATATTTAAGGAGGTATTTTTTTGTTAGTATAATGTGATTTATTCAGGAAAAAAAAAACAGTAACCTTCTTGAAGTTATTAATAATCTAAAGAATTAAAAGCTAACTATTAAAGATTGAGTATTCTATATTACTTTAATTTTTAGTAATTTGTTGAGTATTCAAAGATTAGTTTTCTAATAAATATTTGTGTTTCTTAATAAGCATGTAAATTAGATATGAAAATTGCTTCCTGGCTAGAACTATTCACATAGGAGACACTATATTAGTTTGTATAGGGCATGTGTGTGTGTGTGTGTGTGTGTGTGTGTGTGTGTGTGTGACTATACAACTCTTAGATATGCATTCTGAACCTTCTCTTTCACTTTAATATATTTCAGCTTTCCATACATATTGAGTCTCTTTCTCTTGTTATGTTTGGGATAAAATCAAATATATTCTTTAGGGAAATAATAGAATTGATAAGTTTTACTTTATTCTTAATAATATGTATAAACAAATAGTGGACAGTAAGTATTCATGATAATTCAAGGTTAAAAATTTAATACTTTTCAAAAACGTAAAATAATTTCAAATATTATTTGCTATAAGCTAAATTGTGTCTGCTCTTGCCCCCTCTCAAAAAAAAATAAATTCACCTGGTGATGTTCTAACCCCCAGTACCTCAGAAGGTGATTGTATTTAGACGTAAGTTCTTTAAAGGAGTAATTAAGTTAAAATGGGGTCATTTGGGTGGGTCTTAGTCTAATATAACTGGTGTCCTTATGATAAAGGGAATTAGAATGCAGATAGATGGTAGCTACCTTGCAGGAATTAGGATACAGATTGATATGCAGCTACACATATCTATCTGTATCCTAATTCCAGATTACATATGTGAATGCTAATAAGGAAGATGTGTGAAGACACAGGGAGAATAAGACAGCAATCTACAAGAGAGGCCTCAGAAGAAATCAAACCAGCTGATACCTTGATAGCAGATTTCTAGCCTCCAGAATTGTGAGAAAATAATCTGTTACTTAAGCCATCCAGTCTATAGTACTTTGATATACCAGGTAGTAGTCCTAAGAAACTAACACATAATTCAAGTAAATATGCTGGGTTATTAATAATAATGCGTAAAAGCAAATGGTGTGCACTAATGAGGAACCAGTAGAAGTTAAATTCATGGAACTTTAGCATAGATAATAATTATCATCATTATTCATTTATTGAACAATTACAGATGTTCCAGACACTATTAAAACATATAAACTACGATATTAAATCCTACCAAAACTCTGTGAAGTAGTTACATTTGATTCCCTTATTTCACTTGTGAGGAAAACTCGTCAGTGGATCTTAGGTATTTTGCCCAAATCTCAGAGCTAAATGATGATTGAGATAGATTATATATGTAGGACATCAAACAATAAATTCTTGACTGTTAATCCAATGACATATTGAACCCAAATTAAATTATGTAATTTTCATTTTAGAGGTTATCCCGAAACATATATAAGCAGCTTCTGGGAACAAGTTATAAAGTTGAAATATAAATTTAGTTAATATTAAGTTATTTTGGATCATAGAGAAAAGTTTTCTGTATTTAAGTGTTTTTGAGCATGTGTATAAAGTTATATATGTGTATGTGTAAATTATGTACATATATAAAATAAGATATTTTTTACTATTCTTTTGCTTTAAACAATTTTCTCAATAAGTCACTCAAATGCCTGCTTCCTTTACAACAAATCTCTGTTAATCAGAGATGTTGAATATTCCGAATACTTTGTAAATACATGATGTAATGCATACTCACAATATTCTTATGTGCTACTTTGATCCTGGAGCTCTGCATTTGTAATTGTGTCTTATTTTATAAGAAAGGAAGTTGAAAAAAAACAACAAGCAAAACAACAGAATTGGAAGAGCTGAAAAGAGAAATTGTAAGAAGAGAAAGAGACAAGGGGAAAAAGACAGAAAGCTAGAGTACACACTGTCACTTAAAAAGTATGTTTCCTCTACTTTTTAAATATTAAGCAGAATCTAGATATATAAATATTAATTGAATGAATACACTATTTCTAAAAAGAACTCAAAAGTATTATATGTCTCTCTTGCCTTAAAATGGAGACACATAACCAGTAGAACATAAAAAGATTTACCAGAAAACAATCACTTGAAATATAAGAAAGACCAAGAAAATTACACTTTCTCTTCTCAATTATTACAAAAAATTTTAACAATCCTGTAGAAACCTTATCTCCTTTGGGAATAAATAAACACAGGAAAATACACATGGGTCTCACAAATGTATCTCCAGTGTAGAAAAGTACAGTTTAATAATTTTAGTTATACAAGTAACTGAATTTTAAGAAGATTCTACTTTGCATTACTAATTTAAAATTCCCAGTGGAACCAATGGAATTTGTACATGATAGGATGAAGAAAAATAGACTCATTTTGAGAAAATCAGAAAATAAGGAAGGGAG
This sequence comes from Myotis daubentonii, assembly GCF_963259705.1. Lineage (NCBI taxonomy): Eukaryota > Metazoa > Chordata > Mammalia > Chiroptera > Vespertilionidae > Myotis > Myotis daubentonii. The sequence goes on from NC_081849.1 coordinate 20,046,146, forward strand.
ATTTTTATTCTAAAGTAAACTTGTGAAAAATAATCCTATCTAATAAAAGAGAAACATGGTAATTGGCGTACGACTGCTACCCTTCCCATTGGCTAATCAGGGCGATATGCAAATTAACTGTCAGCCAAGATGGCAGCCGGCAGCCAGGCAGCTTGAAACTAACATGAGGCTTGCTTGCTTCAGTGACGGAGGAAACCAACGTTCCCCGCCTGCCTTGCAGGCCTCTGAGCCTGCAGTTTGAAACATTTTAACAAATATAGAAGCTAAAAAAACACCCAGAAACCAGCTTTCAGCTAGCTGGGATCTCAGAGCTGGAGTCAGAGCTGAGTTATACATTGTTTCAAACCGAAACAAACCAGATACCTACTTTCAGCAGCGGAGGCCTAAGAGCTGGAGCCTCAGAGCTAAAGCTGGCCCAGAATTAAAAAAAAGAAAAAGAAAAAAAGGAGCGGTTGGGAGCTTCCATCACCTGCCAGCCTGAAAACAGCCCTCAGCCCCTCACCCAGACTGGCCAGGCACCCCAGTGAGGACCCCAACCCTGATCCAGGACACCCTTCAGGGAAAACCAGCCAGCCCCACCCATGCACCAGGCCTCTACCCTATATAGTAAAAGGGTAATATGCCTCCCAGCACCGGGATCAGTGTGACAGGGGGTGGGGCCACAACCTCCCTATCTGCCCTGCTCTGTTTGTGACAGGGAAAGGCGCCCCAACTTCCTGATCAGCCCTGCTCTGTGCCTGATATGGGGAGCTCCCCAACCTCTCATCGCCCTGCGGCTCTGTGTGTGACAGGGTGCGGCACCCCAAACCCCTGATTGGCCCTGCTCTGTGTGTGACAGGGTAGAGCCATAACCTCCCCATCGGCCCTGCCCTGAGTGTGACAGTGGCGGTGTCCCAACCCCCTAATCCACCCTGCTCTGTGTGTGACAGGGGGCGGCGCCCCAACTCCCCTATCAGCCCTACTCTCTGAGTGACAGGGGGGAGCTCCTCAACCCCCTGATGGGCTCTGCTCTGTGCATGACAGGGAGGAGCTCTCCAACCCCCTGATTGACCCTGCTCCATGCTGACAGGGTAAGGAGCCCCAACCCCCCCTGATGGGCCCTGCTCTGTGAGTGACAGGGGGCAGCGCCCCAACCCCCGGATTGGCCCTGCTCTGTGCGTGACAGGGGGTGGCGCCACAACCTCCCCATCGACCCTGACTTGAGTGTGACAGGGGGTGGTGCCTCAACCCCCCAATCGGCCCTACCCTGAGCATGACAGGGGGTGGCATCGCAACCTCCCGATCCACCCTGCTCTGTGCATGACCGGAGGCGGTGCCCCAACACCCCAATCGGCCCTGCTCTGAGCCTGACCAGGGGCTGCACCTAGGGATTGGGCCTGCCCTCTGCCTCCCGGGAGCAGGCCTAAGCCAGCAGGTCGTTATCTCTCGAGGGGTCCCAGACTGCGAGAGGGCACAGGCCAGGCTGAGGGACCCCCCCTTCCCCCCGAGTGCACAAATTTTTGTGCACCGGGCCTCTAGTGTATATAATAAAAGCCTAAGAGAGCGTTAAGGCAGAATGACCAAAACAACTGATCGCTATGATGTGCACTGACCACCAGAGGGTAGACACTCAACACAGGAGCTGCCCCCTGGTGGTCAGTGCGCTCCCACAGGGGATTGCCTCAGCCAGAAGCCAGCTTCAGAGGCCCACTTCAGAGGGCCTAAGCTGGCAGTCGGACATCCCCCAAGGGGTCCCGGACTGTGAGAGGGTACAGGCGAGGCTGAGGGTCCCCTACTCCCCGTGCCCAGTTATCTGCTTTGTAGATTTTAAACTTGTCTCAAATGAAGTTTACTTTTTTTAACTCTGCAAATTATATTCTCACTAGAGGCCCGGTGTATGAAATACGTCCACATTGTCATACCTCCATCTTGTCAATGGGATATGGACAGAAATGACACTTTGCCAATTTGGCCCAGGCATTTGAGTTTTCACATGCCTCTGCTTGTGTTCTTGTGCTATTGTGACTTGTAAAGAAAAGAACCTGCTTTAGTCATCTACTACTCTCAGGAGAATGTCAAAAGATGGGAATCCAAAATAGAAGCCTGTATTCCAGGTGAAATTCAGCTTAACTTAGAGCTATCTTGGAAGCCACCTGTTTGTTGTAAATGAAGGACATTTGGCATGGTTGTTACAAATGATAATCAGGGCAAGAGGTGACTAAGACCTTTCCTTAATAACAGTCTGTTTTAAGTAGAAAATGAACAATTTATCCTCACTAGCAGCTATGAGCTATATTACAATTTTTAAAAATAAATTTTTCCCGATTAAACCAATATAAGGAAATTCATGGAATTGACTCACTATTAATATACTTAACTTGAAAGAAAATGATATACCTTGTTTATATACTGGTCCTTACACTGTTTTTAGTCTATTAAATAGTGTGCTCAATCTCACCCAAAAGATCCTAAATCTATTGAGTAGGACTTTTAAAATTTTATCCATATTATATAACAGGCATTGTAAACAAAATAAATCTAACAAATGTTGCTGAATGGTTAATTTAAATATATATGTAAAAGGGAATATGTGATTTATAACATTAAAAAATATCATATTGTGCCATGACTGGGTATCTCAGGGCCATACCTAGGTTGCACATACCTGGAACTGTTACTGGAAGCAACCAATTGATGTTTCTCTCTCTCTCTCTCTTCTTTTCTAAAATTAATATATATATATCCTAGTGTGAGGGTTAAAAAACACACTCATATTGTTTAAAATCAAACAAATGTAGATTTCAATAATTTTCTGAAGTTAAATTTAAAAGATACATATAACTATTCATATACAAGAACATGTTTTCATATGGTATTTTTATTTTTCTCTATAGCCTTGGTTGAATCACATCATAATTACTAATATATATGTTTAATTAGCATATAGTAATATATAATTAATATATACACACATATATATTTTTTAAGTGTGTTGAAAAACTCAACATATCATTTAAATTCTGATCAGTCAAGGTGATTTGATTAAGACACATCATTTTATTTAAGATTACAGTATTTCCAAATAAGCATTTGTTTATCTGTGCTCTCTGGTAAATGCAAATGCATCATTAAATCCTTGAAACTGAATTTCTAAATGAAGACATTTATTTTAAAAACTTAAACTGAAGATAAATTTGCAATGGTCTTAGAAATATAAAATTTGCAATCTTGCCAATGATTTTACTATCTCTGAGCAAAACATTATATTCATAGAGCACATATTTAGTTTATAATACAATTCGAGTCATGGCTTTAATAGAAGCATTGTTTATCTGTGTACTTAGTATGAATTTATCTTATCCTGTTATAAAGCCAAACAAACAAAATCCTGAGATCTAGCGTATGACACTCGGTATTAAGAATGTATCTTGGCTCACCTCTTGGGAGCAAGCAGAAAAGCAATCATAGGTACTTGTGTAGGTGAGTACCAATAGTTTGGCCACAACAAGAAACATATTATTTTTTCCTTTTCTTTTGAGTAATGTGATCTGTAGGAATTCTTTACTTCAAGTATCTAAGATGAAAATCTGAGTTTCATGTACTGTAATAGAAAAAGCTCAGGAAAAGAATCTATCTCATGCTCTCAAACAGACAATCCACAGATAATCACAGTTCACTATCAGAAAGATTGCTTTAACCTTCATTTCCTATATAACATCTTAGTACTGTCAAACATGATATTCTGTAGCAGTCAGGTCTCCAATGATTGTGGTCAGCAACAGGAAAGAAAATGCCCAAATCTACTGTCAAAAAATATAAAGTGAGACTAGAAACAATGTTAAATGAACTCAATAAATGGATAAAATAACATTACAAATCAAGTTTAGCCATAAAGGAAGTTGTATGGTTGAGGGAAAAAAAATATTTTAAGGTTTTTCTGTTTAGTTTTCTTTATCAGAGAATGAAAATGCCAGAAATTCAAGTGAACTATATAGAGAAAATAAATATTTAAAAGCTTTGTGGAAAAAACAATGCTGAAAAACTCAATGTAAAAAATTGTTTTAAATTTTTTAAAATATACTTTTATTGATTTTAGAGAGAGGAAGGAAGAGGGAAGAGAGAGAGAGAAACAGCAATCGGTTGCCTCTGGGATTGAACCCACAAGCTGAGTATATGCCTTGACAGGGAATTGAACCAGCAACCATAGGGGGATGTTCAACCAACTGAGTGACACACCAGCCAGGTCAAATAGTTGTTTTTAAAATTGACCGTTTTAAACTAAATAAGATGGAACAAATTAATTATAACCTCATTATGAATATTTCGGGTTGAAATGAACAAATATTTCCTGGAAGTTTTTGTTTTACTTCTTACTTGAGGCCAGGATTTCATTTCATGCACTACAACAGATTCTGTATTAAGAAAGGTGTCTTGTTACATGCACTACCTAAATAAATTACAGAAAAATAAACTTAGTTATAAGTTTAAATCCAAGATAGTATTTTGAAAAGCAAGAATGAAGAGGAAAAGGAAAGAAAAAGGAGGAAGGAAAGAAGGAAAGGTAAAACAAGAAAAATAAAGAGAGGAAGCAGAAAGAGAACAGGAGAAAGAAGAAACCTAAATTTCTTAAAAAAAAAAAAAAAGGTTTTAAAATATATTTTTATTGATTTCAGAGAGGAAGGGAGAGGGAGAAACATCAATAATGAGAGAGAGTCATTGATGGGCTGCTTCCTGCATGTCCCCTAATGGGCATCAAGCCTGCAACCTGGGCATGTGCCCTTGACTGGAATCCAAACTGGGATCCTTCAGTCTGCAGGCTGTCGCTCTATCCACTGAACCAAACCAGCTAGGGCTCTTTTTTAAAAAAATAATTTTATTTTTTCCATCACCTTCTATCCCCTCTATGCCTTCTTCTACCTCCACCCATCCCCCACCACCCTGCAATCACCACACTGCCATCCATGTCCATGAGCTCTCTCTCTTTGTCTTTTTTGCTCAATCCCTCCACATACCCCCAACACCCATCCCCAGCTGTCTACCTGCTCTCTATCTATGAGTGTTTATTTTGCTTAGTAGTTCAGTTTTTTGTATGCCAACAGGCATACAAAAGCAATCAAGTGTCCTTAATTGAGCTGGCTGATACCTGAACCATAGACAAATGAGGTAAACTGAAAGGAGTTTGCAGATAAGGTTTAAAAAAACAGAGGTAAGAAAGGAGCTATTGTTATGGATAATTGTAATCCCAGAAAGAGAACAAGATTAATCAAGGATAATATTTGAAAAGCAAAGATGACAAGTCTGAGCAGTTCAGCAGCCTTCTTCAGCAGTTTATCTCTTCTCTCAGGTGTGCAGTTCTTTCATGTTCTTCCATCCTTTGCAGTGCACCCATATTTTCTAATTTACCTGGCAATTAGCGCTCTTTGAAGGACTAAAATAATTCATCTCAAATGTATGCATAAGTATTGGAGCTGCTTGGATAGTATATACTGATATTCTCTCAAGAAGCTTCTGGTATAATTGTCTTTCCCTATGTCTATGCTGATTGATCATTTATAGAAGTGACTTTCACATGGAATAAATTATTTGAGGTCAGTATTTTTGAGGGGAAGACTGTCAATTTGCTGATGAGAAATGACTAGCATCTTAAAAATTTTCTACTTGAGGTATGGTTTATTATAGCTAATAGAAATATTTAAAAGTTTGTTTCACACATCCTTTTATTGAAGACTAGAGGCCCGGTACACGATATGTGTGCAGTGGGGGTGGGGGTGGGGGGTGGGGAGCGGGGTGTCCTTTAGCCCAGCCTGCTCCCTCTTGTAGTCCGGGATGCCTCAGGGTATGTCTGACTGCCAGCTTAGGCCCCATCCCCCTGGGGCCTAAACCGGTATCGGACATCCCTCTCACAATCCGGGATCCCTTGCTCCTTACTGCCTGCCTGCTTGCTCCTTACAGCTCAGCTTGCTACTCCTTAGGAGCAGGCTCCTTACCGCTCAACTCGCTGCTCCTTAGCTTTTGGCTGAGCAGCTGTTCCCCCTGTGGGAGCGCACTGACCACCAGAGGGCAGTTCCTGCATTAAGCGTCTGCCCCTAGTGGTCAGTAGGCATCATA